>NC_072735.1:143117689-143450767 GCF_026930045.1 Uloborus diversus | reverse complement strand
CATTTGTATATGATATCTTTGATGATTGCTTGCTAACTGTTCAAATCTGTAGTTTTTGATACAATGGCTAGCAATATCAGCCGTATAAACTATGCAGGCAACTTTTTAGAGCAGAAACTGAACGGTGATATATTACGTTTGGATTACCATCGTCATGCACTTCAAATTGTACTACAGATTGTGTCTTTAAAGAAGTTCTTGCCTTTCATAGTTCTAGACTCGATATTCCGCTATTTAAGCGCTTCAAAATTTTGTGGAAAGATCTCTATCATTCAGAACTTGTGACATTTCAATCAAGTACACATACAACTTCAATACTAAAAGACGAAGTTGATGACAACTATTGTTCGTAAAAAGCGGAATTGAGAAAGATCTTTCCATTTAAGATTACAGAGAATTCCCATAACTTGTAATAATATTTCCTGGTGAAGTCCCTTCTAGACGTCCCTTCTAGAGGGATATAACTTTGGCAACCTGGAGCTTATCTCTGAGTGAGATGTGTGGTAAAAGGAATTTATAGTTTGAAAAATTTAAATATTTAGGAAACAACTTAAATTAACCTTACATGAAGAAAAATCCCTTAAATGCTGTTTTACAGTCAAATGCAGTATCAAGATATGGTTTTTCGCAGCAACTCAATCGAGGCTCTTTTAAAATGATATAATTTGTCTAAAAAACTAGCAGTTTACAAAATGATGACAAGCATGCAGCAGAAGCAGCGATTGAAAGTTTCATAAATCACTTATGGTATTTAGGGGATGAACTAGTAGCTTTGTCCGTATTGGATGAAGGAATTAACTTTAAAGGTATGAAAATACTGCTTCAAAAAATGCTTGGTGATAAGGAAGATGTGTCTGATGACTGTATAAAAAACCAGATAACAGTAGATGATTTGTAACACTTTCTTGGTAAAGATCTTCCTCTTTATATAATCAATTACAAGCCAATAAAAACTGTTTGATAAATTACAAACGCCAAAAGATTTTTTTTCCTACTTGATCCTGATTTATGGCAAAATGAAGGAAGCTTATTAAAGAGAAGAAAGATTGCTAAAATGCTGAAAGTTGTGAATGATACAACTAAAAGAGGAGCACAATTAACCAAAAATCACAAGCAATTTACTAAATATAAGTCACAAAACCAAATTATTTTTCAGACATTCCAAAACAATCGGAAAAGGAAATACACACGATCGAGATGCATTGAGAAAAGTGTATGATTAAGGTAGTTTCTAAAGCATCACTTCATTCTTATTCAATGTAAAATCTTTAGATGATTTAAAGTAATTAAAAAGAAGATTTTAGTGCTACTTCACAGTAAAAATATTTTGCAAACCTAGGAGAAACGATGTACTGGGTCTAAAGTAAAAACTCGAAGATTTGTGAGAAAATTACGAAATGTGTTAACATTCAACGTCCTAGGAGCACGTGTTATTACTGACCGATCGAGTTCAAATTTTGCACACGTTACTTTTTATTATAGTGTCACAAAACTAGGGGGCGTCACTTGTTAAATTACGGATTTTTTTTCTTCCCATATAAATAAGTACCACCCTAATATTCAATGATACATTTATTAAGCTATTTCAACTCAAATTAAAAATAAAAATAAAACTGTAATATGCTATGGCATATGCACATATCATTATAATGCTTAAAACTTCAAAAAAAAAAAAGGTAACAAAATTTTGAATCGGAATATTGACTACTGGTAGATGTGAAATATTGTCAATTGCCTGAGGATTTCTTTGTAAATATAAGAGTTCTGAAAATTTATCTCAATAAATAAATACATAAAACATGATTGAGTTATAAATGCGTCTCCTATAAGGATGTATTAATAAAAGTCACGATAAGAAGAAACGTATTAATAATACAACTCAGAAAAAAACTAACCTATAAATTATTTATTGTTGGGCTTAGTGTCATGAATTTGTCATGATAATACCAATCTGATGAAGAAGTTTTTATCACTCAGTTTCGATTTCTGAGCACATCATTAGGATATTAATTCTCAGCAATGTATTGCATTGGATTATACCAATCGGTGAGTTTTATTGACTAGGTTATCAAAAATACTTAGTTCTAATTCGTAGTAGTGTCTGAAAGTAAGTCCACATAAGCAGAATAAATGTGAAGAGAAATAAGTTTAATCACATGGAAGACATAGCCTCTTTTACTGGATATGTTTTCAAGGAAGTGTCTATGATGGTCTCGTTTTTTAATCCATATTAGTATATAAGATTTTAACTCATGTTTTAATAAAAACTAGTTGGGAATGCCCGCGCTGCTCGTAGACAGGTTTTTTAAAGCTGTCCATTGAATTAGCATTTTAGAAAAACTTAAGCTAAGCTGGGGGATCTTCTTTGTTAAACTAAATATGCATATTAAAGCTACACTAGTGGCAACTTTTCGTAATAAACTAAACAACGCAATTAAAAAATGAAAATATCTCCGTTACAATGCTTCTGAATATGTGCATAATGCAGATGAGCACAATAAGTCGCCAAAAATGTCCATTAGAATAAATAAAACAGTTTCAAAAAATCTTTAACATATTATTTACATCAGTTTCAGTATCCATTAGAATATAGACCTCAATATTTGCTGTTAAATTTCTTTAAAAGCGTAAAAGGTTCTTTAAATCCTCGACGGGGAGAATATTATTGCAAAGACGTTTATAAAATTTATGTGTAAGTGAGTGAAATATTATCACAACTTGAGTGTTACGCCCCAACAGCAGTTAATTGTAGCACAACCCTACTGTCGATTACCTAAAAGTAACGTACTTAAAAAAGTTGACTAGAGCCCTCCTGCTTATTCAGAACTGTCAGTAGTTTCGAACTGTTTTGAATTTCAAAGCAATTCTTTTTTTTCTACATAACTGAAGTCTAAGATATTTCTGCGTCAAGATAGAGATGAACTGAAGTACAAGGCGTGTTTTTTATGCAACGTCCGCTTTATTTTAGACATCAGTAGTTCGCCCGCATACCTCAACGAACACGTGCGTCGTGTACCGGTATGCCTCGGGAACAACTGCGCTCGTTTTCTAGATAAATTGTACGGTTCTGTTATGCTATAATAATGTTTGAGTATCAACTCGCCCGCCGCAAGTGAGGTTCGCTCAGTGATACGCTTTTTTTCAGCAAGGAACCTGTCTGCTGCTGAAATTCATCGACGGATTTGCGAAGTGTCCTGTGATACTGTTAATGAGTGAAAGCAAAGTGCGTAAATGGGTAAGAGAATTCAAAGATGGCCGTGACAACATCCATGATGAGGAGCGCTCCGGTGTACCTTCTTTGATTACAGACGATTTAAGGTCTTCAGTGGAAGCGAAATCTTCGCAAATCTGTCGATAAATTTCTTCAGCAGATAGGTTCCTTGTTGACAAAAAAAGCGTATCACTGAACGAACCTCAAATGCGACTGGCGAGTTGATAGTCTTAAACATTATGAAAGCATAGAACAGAACCATACAAGTTAGCTACAAAGTTGAAAGTGAGCACAGTTGTTCCTGAGGCATGCCGGTACACGACGCACATGTTCGTTGCAGTATGAGCGCAAACTACTAGTGTCTAAAACAAGACGGAACTTACTTAAAAACACGTCTCGCGTAAATATAAATAATTCAGATTTTCTGAACCTCGAATGACTGTTGAAGCTCTACTGGCCTACTATTTTATGAAAATAGATAAAATCATTGCTTGAAAAACACAGGAACCTAATTAAGCATTTGAACTGATATCCATAATTCCAATAGTTGGGGTTTTGAAGAGATATTTTGGAGTTGCTAAGATGCCATATCAAAGACGAATGCCTTTCGAGTTGAAATTGTTTTAACCCTAGTGACCTAGTGAGCTCGAAAAACATGTCTGCTTCACTTGCTTTAACTTTGGAGACCTTAATGTTGTTCTTAAACTTTTACTATTTGAGAAAGAGGTAAATGTGACGTACTTTATTTCCTTTTTCTTTCCTATCTACAGTGGGTCCCAAAAGTGTTCGTACACCTACGACTTTCTACGACGGACCCTATCTATTGGTTAGAACTAATATTTCGGAATAGGTGTTTAATTATAAGATCTATGATCAATTTTCAACAAAACTACATGATTTTTTATTTAAATAATTGCTATTCCTCAGGAAGTAACTGGCGGAATCAAACAAAATTTGGTCCATATGTTGCCACTAACACGAACAGGTGCTGATTCAATTTTGGTGTCAATAACTCAAACGGGGGTTGAGCTATAGAACGTTTTTTGTCGTCAATTGTGACTGCTGTATCTCAAGAAATAATGAACGGAATGAAAGAAAAATTTATCGGCAAGTAGCCCTTAGTGGGTATAAGAGCTGATTTTATTTTGGTGTCAACAGCTAAAAAGGGGGTAGCGCAATTGCCCGTTCTTTTTTTCCATTGTGAGTGCCCAATCTCAAGAAGTAATGCTACGTTCTGGTTGAAATTTGGAATATACAGTGGCTCCCAAAAGTCTTCGTACACCTACGACTTTCAACGAAATAGGACCCAATCCATTGGTTAGAATTAATATTTCGGAATAGGTATTTAATTATAATATATATGATCAATTTTTAACAAAACTGCATGAAAAGATTTCAAAAAATATTAAAACTTAATTTTTTAAAAATCAAAAATCAAAAAGTGCCGGAAATTTTATCTCACAAAAGTCTCCGTACACTTTATAAAATGTCTATATATTATTGAATAATCTAACCTTTTATTAGGTTATTATTTAGTAGAATATCATGCAGTATCAACAACGCTTTGTAAACGTCTTCATTCTTTTTTCTTTTTTTTTTTTTTTTTTTTTGCCTAATTTCTGAGTAAGTGTTCAACCACATTTCGAGTCTTACTGTTTCTAGCTCTATTTGTATTTCAAAGCCGTATTTTCGTAATCTATCCTCCAGATATTCCTAAATATGCAACATTAAGTTCAAATCTGAGAATTGAAGAGGTATTTTCTAAACTTTAGGACAATTTTTGAGGCACTAGACGCAAACGTTGAAAACCGTGTGCTTCTTATCGTTATTTTGATGAAAATCAAAGTTGTTTCCAAAAACAAAATTTTGGGCTAGTAGTTTAAAACTGGATTTTAAAATATTTAAATGAACAGTATGATTTATTATTCCATCAGAAAATTCCAAACTACCAAGTCCTGATGCTGATATGCACCCTTACGCAAGAACACCTTCACCGTCCTGATTAACTGGTCCAACTAAGTTCTTAAGATTAAGTTCTAATATTTTCTTCTATTTACAATTATACAACAATTTAAACAAAAATATTGAATTTATTTTTATCTGTAAAAGCGACATAATTCCAAAACGTTTTGAGCTTATTTATCTTTGATTTTACGACGAAAAGCGTAAGCTTTATGTTTTTCGCACGACCAAGAATATTTTTGCGGGAAGAGGTTCCATTTAATCCAGCTAATCAGAGAACTAAGTAAACAATTTTAGGTGAAAATTAAATGTAAAAATTTTCATTTAACTCTATAGAAACTTTTACAGCACTCAAATGTTTATTTTTCATATACGTTTTTTAACTGTAAATCTCCTTTGTCAACTATGTCGGTTGACCATTTCTCACCTTGTACCGATGAACTGTCGTGTATTTAACGTGATAAAATATGAATAATGCAGGATCAATTTAACTTTTCATTGCCCGAGTTTTCAAAAACATTTTGAAAGGTTTTATTTGGCTTTTAACTCTTGTTAAAACAGGGACACTATTTTTTAAATTAAAAGTTTTATTTGAGTATGGTTAGGTGTTAAAAGGACTTTTCGTAGTATTGAGCCTTACTGAATCAACAAAAACAATTTACTGTTAATTGTATTAAAACATTGATAAACACAGTACAACTTCGTTTATCTGGACTTAACTGGAAACAAAAGACTATCCGGATTACCGGAAATCCGATCAATGTGGATAGTTAGTAAACAAAATCCTTATATAGGTAAACTTGCCATTTGTTACAACTGTTTTATGTAAAAAATTACTCAGTTGTAGCAGTTCATTTTCATCATCAGCTTTTTACTACGCTCTTGCTATCATAATTTAAAAATTACAATATATGTGACACAAAATTAAAGACAAAGGAAATCTTCAAATTCGATACGGATAATCCGGAGAAATGGATAAACGTTGTCCGGATAAGAGAGGCTTTGCTGTATTGTAAAAATTATTTTCTGGATAAGAAACAAAGTTTAATTCTTCCTCAAAGAAATTGGCATTCTCAAAGGCACAAAACTATGTCCCACATGTGACAGCTCAATGTTTACTCTCCTATATATAGTAGCGAATTCACTGATCAAGTAACGCTCTGACGTCACCAACAATGAAACTCGTGCCACAGCATGATAATTTGATAATATTTTTTGGTAATGTCTGACATGCAGGGAAATGCTTTATTTTGAGAAAACTGAATTGGATCCAGTAACTTAACCGTTTTACTGGTAAGACTGCAATTTCAGGAGAATGAAGAAACGAAAATGTGGTCAACAATGAACGCTATCAATTGGAGTTTAGGGTTCATCCACTGTAGTTAGGGTTAAAATTTAAACTATCAAAATATCACTAAACAGGCAGTTGCTTCGTTTAAATGTAGAAGCAATTTTTACGCGTCATACCTTGACAGACGATTTTCTAGTCGTCAGAAATAAGTGTTAAAATATGTAATACGCAAAGACTTCTTTCCTGAGAAAACACACATACACGAAGGAATTCTTAGGCCAAAAAATTTTACTTATTGCACCCGTTTTGACATTAAATCTTACTCTGTCACTTGTGTTAGAAAATGCTGTTCCTGGACTAGTCCCCATAATGTAGTTAGTGAACGTTAACTTTACTCGTTACTTCGTTACATAGCATAGTAACATTCACGATCACTCGTAAATTTGTTATTGTGTGTTATGCATTTTTTATACCAATAAAGGGATTTCACTTCCTGCAGTTTATCGTTTTAAGTGAGTAACACTCGTTCAATAACGCAATCAATCTTCTTGTTTGTTTCCCTGACATTTGTACAGTCATAGGAAAAAAAAACGAAACACTCGATCGTATTCAAAGGCTATTGACACTAGAGACACGTGTAAGGTGTCATTGTTTCAGGAATAAAAAGTTCTACATAATTATGTTAAAAAATTATTGTTAAGGGGTCGTCTTCATATTAAAACGAGCATCAACTTCAAATTTTTCAATGAGAACCCCCTTTTTTTTACAAAATAATAATAATAATAATAATAATAATAATAAATCAATAAATATAAAAATTTCTAAGTTCAATGGCTTGTATCCGTATTTTGCTTGAAAAAGACCTCTGTGAGGACTGCGGGGGAAAAAATAGCCGCTCTGTTTTTCTTATGAAAAATAGTTTCTTTATACGATTCTTTTTTTTTTCTGAAGTTTGGGCATGGAAAGAAATCGTCCGTGAAGCGATCAAATTTGTTATTATGATATACAACGTTCTTATAAATTCTTTCACGTTTCGGCGAAAGAAAAATCCCGGCAAAACTGTTGTTATAAATTTGAAAAGTAAGATATTTGTGTTTGTTTTCTGTCATATCCTTATAAATTTGTATGGCTTGTTTTGTTTTATTTTATTTTTTAAGAGAAAGGGATGAAATTCCGTCTCCTATGGCAAGATTGTTTCCTAAAGTTGATGCTGCTGAAAAATTCCAAAATGAAATGACTGATAAGTGCAAGCAGTTAAAGAATCATTGTTGATCAGCTGTTCGTAAAATCTAATTACCTTTGGATGTTAAGTTTTACATGAAAATATTTGGATGATTTTACATCCAAAAGTTTACGCTTTTTTGACGTGAAAAAGGGATTCATTTAATCTCCGAAGCAAGTGCCTGCAAATTAGTTGTTACTTTATGCTTTTTGAACGTTATGTTTCCTACAGTTACTTTGTTATTGTCATAAATTGTGTCAATTCAATATTATGAATAAACTTTTGTGTCGAAATAAGTGTAACAATCATTATGAAAAACCTGCTGCAGATAGCAATGCATAGCTTAAAACACTTTAGTTGAAATCCGCACCGAATAGAGTACTATGGTAAGTACATTTTGTAATAATAATTACTTGTGAGAGAAATTGTTATAACTATTTCCGCAGGAATACCAGTTAAGCGCGCATTCTTGATAACCCGGCAGTTTCTAAGTCAGTCAGTTTTCGATCCGCATGAGAAAGATCGGGCTTTCGGGAATCTACCGTATCAAAATTTTCGTTGTACTTTAATAAAATACTGTATTTATTGTCAAATAATTCATGTGCAAGTCAAATGAATTTTCAAATTCTACGATGCATGTTGCAAAATGATTTTAATGTCAGTAGTTAACTAGGCCTTGAATCATGTTGCATTTTGAAAAATAGGAATATGAAACTACAATGCCGTAATTTGACTTGCCTTTTTTACGAAAAATTCTCATTCGTAGACTGGTAGACAATGGGGCGAATAGTTTTAAAGATAATAAATGATTAATGATTGTAAGAGACGCTTAAGATTCTCCTGCGATATATTCATAGATAAAACCTCATACCTTAAAGGTATTTTAATGGTCAGTTTGCCCCGAAATGATTTATTATGTGCGGTGACATTTAATAAGTTTTTAAAATTCTCTTTTGTTTTTTTTTGCTATCAGTTAACTATCTGCGAATTTAGTGAACTTTCGGAAGTACTTTTAAAAAAGTCTTTAGGTAATCTTCTACACTGCAAATGAGTAATTTTCTGTTTTTTCCTTTCTTGTTAGGGAACTTGTTATCTTTCCTATTTCTTAAAATATTGTTGAATTAAAATTAATAATCGTTTATTGTCTGGTCAACATTCATATACATTCAAAACTCCTTTAAGATTTTAAAATGGTGTTTTAAATATTTACTTTTTGGATTAACATACATATATTAAAATATCGTCTCCCCAAAAAATCTAAAGAAAATGATTTATTATTTAAAGAAACACGTTTCCTATGCATTAACTTTTAATGTCCTCAGATGAATAATCGCTCATATTCACAAATTTATTGGGAGTTTACAAACAAAATGTACGCTGTTCTATTATCTTACTAAAAATACAGAACTAGATGAAAGAAAACAGGAATGTTTTCGCCTTTTATGATATCTATTAAAAGTTCTATGAGTTTAAGGTTGAAATTGGAAATTGAATTTTTATGGCAAATAGATGCTACTTTGGCTTAAAGAGCCAATTAAAATCTCAGTTCCTTTCCATTAATACAGAAATAAACCTATACAAAACCCTCATAAGACCGATCATTTTATACGGTAGTGAGACATGGGCAATTAATAAAACAGAGGGAAACAGACTTCTTATTTTTGAAAGAAAGATTCTTCGGTCAATTTTTGGAGCAGTAAAGTAAAATGATGCTTGGAGAAGTTTATATAACTTTGAAGTATACCATAAATACAGACAACCTAACATCTTACGAGTAATTAAAGTCAACAGAATCAGATGGCTGGGGCACGTATTTAGGCGTGCAGATCTGGACCTGGTTAAAAAGCTAACTTTTTCGAAGATTGAGGGTACAAGGAGAAGGGGAAGACCAGCAACAAGGTGGCTGGATAGTGTTGAGAAGGATCTAGAAATTTTGGGAGTGAACTGGTGGAGAAACCTGGCAATGTGTCGTACCGCCTGGAGGAAGCAGACGGAGAAAGGCTTGGCCTGCACCATGGTTGTTGTGCTGATGAAGAAGAAGATTAAAAGTTCAAAACGTCAGGAATGTCAAAGTACAGGCGTCCGTCGTATAACACGGTATTTCTACAAAACGGTTTCAATAGTACACAGTACCAAATTTGCGATTATTATAACACGGTTTCGATATTACACGGTACAAAACTTTAATTCATAACTACACAGTTTTGATGTAACACGAATTTTAAAAGAAAGAATTCAATTTTTGTTCAATACACTGTTAAAAAATGTATGATAACAACTGTAATAAGTTTTTACTTTTACGAAAAATTGTTTGTCTTGGGCTAACTATTAACTTTTAAATACATACTTGATTTTTTTCATCAGTGTTATTAAAGTAAAAATGTGAATATTATTTTGTTTCCAATGCATTGTAAGGAAATAACATTATGATTAAACATAAGCTAAATTTAACAAACGATAAATGAAAAATGTAGTCGAAACAAAATATGAAATAAAATAAATAGAATGATTCTATTTATTTTATTTTAAATTTTTTTTGTTGTTGTTGCTGAGACGAACTTTATTGCTACAGAAAAGCTCAGATATTCTTTCTTATAGAATGCGTTTTGTTCTTAGTATAGAAAGAAAAGTGGATTAAACTTCTTCTTGTTGTGCATAACAGTTTCAATTTAAGGCATCTAAAATAATTAAATTTTATCGTTTATAACAACTCTTATTTTTAAATCAGTGGGTCTTTATATGTTATGGTTACAAGTTTTCGTTTATATGTCCTATTGAGCTGAAATTTCAGCTGTTATAAAATGTGCACATTATGAACTGCTTTCGATATAACACGGTACACATTCCTTGATTTACATTACTTCAAGGTCTCGTATAACACGGTTTCGATATAACACGGAACATGGTTTCGATATAACACGGTACACATTGACATCATTTATGATATGTACATGATTAATTAGGTTAAAAAATAAGTAAAAAAACATTTATAAAAAAGTATAGCATAGCACTGTTTCGATACTACACGGAACGAATTAACCGTGTTATACGAGGAGTACCTGTATTAGCCTTCATAAAATAATATTAATCTCATTGCTAAATTGACTGTTTAAAGAGAAATTTCCACAATAAACTCAAAAAAAAAAGGACTCCCCCCCATAATATTTGTTACTAATACAAAAATGAATGATTTTCGCGCTTCCTATGTATTCATAATAAACTATCTTCAACATTAACAATGGCTCATTGATTAAAGAGAGGCTTTTTAAGCAAACAGTTTTATTTATTTTTCCCTTTTTTGTAAACATTATGTGGCTGTTTAGGTAAACACAAACATAAAATATTAAAAACCGCAATTTAAAACGGTAGAAAACGCAAATCACATAAAAACAAGTTTGTTTTCTCCCTATCAAAAAGCGTTTTTGATTTATTTCATTGGGGGGAAAAACACGTGTTAAGAACAAACCACTAATTTAAATTCTGAAACTCAAAACTCATTATCTTTCTGAAACTTGTTTACCCACACACAAAACACTAGACCTCTTTAAAAGACAAGAAAGGATAATTTGCACCTCAAAACATAACAGCGAAATTTAACATAATAAAAGGTTTTTAGTTTTTGTTCTGAAATTAAAATTGTTTTAGCATAGCAGTAAAAAATATTTTTTAAAACATATTTCTGCTAAGCTTGTCCCATCTCTCCCGAAAAAAAAAAGAATTATTGAAATTTAAAACACGCGGAAACAAAGTGAATTTTGTATTTCCGTATTTGATTCTAGCGAATTGATTTCTTTTTCGTGTTTTATTTACAGCGCTTGAATTTGCCTTTTCTGGCCGTAAACGTGATTTACGCAGAGAGTGAAACTTTTTATCGTTTCTCTGACGTCAATACGATCAAATTTTATGTTTGCTTTGATAAGCTACGTTCACAAGGCAGTCGTGGCCGAGTGGTTAAGGCGATGGACTCGAAATCCATTGGGGTTTCCCCGCGTAGGTTCGAATCCTACCGGCTGCGGTGATATTTATTTTATTTTTTATCTATAAAGATAAAATCCTAATTTAAGAAAATTACATCACTTTAAA
The DNA here is from genome assembly GCF_026930045.1 of Uloborus diversus. Taxonomy (NCBI): domain Eukaryota; kingdom Metazoa; phylum Arthropoda; class Arachnida; order Araneae; family Uloboridae; genus Uloborus; species Uloborus diversus. The sequence goes on along the minus strand of NC_072735.1, from coordinate 143,438,998 downwards.
TTCCCCCTTTGTCATTTTGCTGTTACTTATTTGACTGTGCATGAGTATTATTATTCAAAAGCAATTTATTGAAATAATTGGTTGAAAGTACCGGCAAAATACACACATGAAACATATCATATAAATATTTCAGTTTGCTGTAAAATATTTTGAGGAGTTTCATTGGTTTTAAAATTAGTGTATTTAATTTTCTAAAAGATATTTTGTTTCTGATGTTTTTTTTTTTTTTTTTTTTTTTTTTTCAGTTTTTGTTAAACATTATTCTTTTAAAGTAGTCCTCTCTTCCTTAATGATTCTTTCAGTTTTTTTATTTTCAACTCTTCTAAAAATCTTATAATGAAAATCTGTTTTCATCCATCATTTGTATAAATTGATTGTTTTGTAAAAAGTTTTAATTGGATAGTCTAGACGTTTATGGAAAGCTTCAAATTCTTATTGTAAAACAATTAATACAGACAATATAAACGATTGTTTTCAAAAGTGTGCAATGTATTTTGCAACACTAACTGCAATTAAAACACAATACTGAAAGTAACTTTTAGAAAATCCGTTCCCCCAAACCCCATTTTAAAAACTTCAAAACTTTGTTCTGTTCTTACTGCAAAATACTTTTATCAACGGTTCGAATCTAAAATATGGGGAAAAAAATAAAAATCAGACATAAACTAATTGAGTAAACTAAAATATGTGCAAATTAGGGAGATAACTTAATTCTTAAAGATTTTCTTTTGGTTCAAAAATAAAATTGTAAACAAGTTTAGGATCTTATAATCATCTACTTTAATTTGTGCTTCTAAATTTGAAGTTTTAGGAATTTGAAGTGTTTTAAACTCATGTTTTTTATATAACAGTTAAAAGCATTTTTTTTTTAAAGAGAGATTTATTTTCATTCTTTTTGAACTGTCCATTGATAGTGTAATTAAAGAATGTTATGCAGCTGGTAACAGTTTAGTTTCAGAATGAGATATATAGTTTTACAAACCAGATTATTCTGATATTAAAAGTGTTATATACATATGGTGGGAACATTAGAGTGAGCCAAAAAATGGATATCTTCAAATAGCGGTTAAGTACAGGAAAAATACTGTTCCGTAAAAAATCATATATGACTTTAGGTCTAAATATTGTAAATGTAATCATATTATAATGTTTTATAAATGATATAAATTATGAAATTAAAAAACTGTTAGATGTACACACACTTAAACTATATTTTTTTTTTTAAATCAAGGATCGCTTGAAACTATAATTACGCATCTCAAAGGGTGCGAAAAATAAATGAATCTAAATTTTTAGGTAGGAGAGAAGTTAACAGTTTCCACGCAGTCGGTAGGATTCGAACCTACGCGGGGAAACCCCAATGGATTTCAAGTCCATCGCCTTAACCACTCGGCCACGACTGCCTGTGTAGACAATAGACGAAGAGAAAGAAAATTACGGTTTGATTTCTCTTTTATTCATAAGTACATTTAATTCATACTTAAATTTTGAGTACTTTGCTGTAAAATGATAAAAGACACTTCTTTTTTTTTGAACTAGTATTTACCTAATGTGAAAAGTGTATGCGTACAAAATCTCTAATGTCATTAATCCAGTAATTATTTTTCTTAGTTTTATTTTTCTCAATTCTCTTTCTCTTGGTCAAAGCACTAAGCAGGCAGTCGTGGCCAAGTTGGAAATCTATTGGTGTTTACGGCTGCGTGAAAACTCACTCCCACCGTCCCGTCCCTACCACCTTTAAAATTCAGATTCAGATATTTTCCGCTTCGTTTGAAAGCCATGGTTATAGGATCAAGCGACCCTTGATACAAGGAATTTATACTTTAAAGGTGTGTGTGTGTGTCTAAGAGTTTTAACTTTAACTTATAGCGTTAAATATGCTTCTTCCCATTAAGAATTATTTTAAAAATTGATATTTTCTCACGTCATTTGCTTGACTTTTTTCTTTTAGAAATAAAAATGAAAATATAAAGTATGCGGTTTCTATTCGTGTAATTTGCGAGTAATTTTTGTAAAAGTGGAAACCGTAAAATTGCGAGTCGTCTTCGCAGCCGGTAGGATTCGAACCTACGCGGGGAAACCCCAATGGATTTCAAGTCCATCGCCTTAACCACTCGGCCACGACTGCACGCTGATGTTGCAGTCAAGCAAAATTTCGTTCAGAGTCTCTTTATTTATTCAGGTTCAATGCTTTGCAAGTATGTTTCGGAAAGACGAAACCCTAAAAATTCAAGAATTGTAACCAAAAAAAAAAAAACGTTTGTTAATTAATCTATTTAGTTAAAGTTGTTTTTAACTAAATAGCGCTTAATTTAGTAGGGGAGATCAAGGCTAAAAGTTCAATTTTTCAATCAAGCTTAAAAGATGTTATGAAAACTTAGTTCTAGAATATGTATTTCGAAATTAAAATATATATGAAATTTCCGTTTGTTTCACCGCAACTCACGGATGCGAAACAGGTCGCACATTTATTACACAAAACAGATTTCGGGCAACATTTTAAATTTTAAGAAAGGTTGAAAGGAGTTGTTGACATTTGCGACCTACAAATGTATTACATGCTTCGCAGTAACAACGTAACGGACTTTGCAATGACGAGTCCTTCTGGCAACATTTTGCAGATCGCTGTGTTGTAGTTGTGATACTTGTGTGTCAGTTAGTGCTTACTTTATTAAATCTTTTTTAAAGACTAAAATGTTGCGTAAAATTGTCTTAATGAAAAAATTAGTGACCTGTGTAGAGTATTCATCAGTTTCTGGCATTGTGGGCATGTAGCGCGTCAGAATGAGTTTGCGAAAATATTTTCCTATACAATCTTGCTTGTTTAAATGTTTTCTATCACCTGTTTACCTTTGTTCTTTCCTTTTCACATGTACCCTGTTCTGTTCGCCTTTGAGAAGTTGAGCTACGGCCTTGAGCAAGTCTTTTTTTTTTATTAGAGAGAAAATCCTAAACCGCTTGCTACTTCTTACCTGAATAGTAATATTGTTCGCCAAATGGGCAATAACTCTACAAACTAAATCCGCAATTTCTTACGCCGTTTTTTCTCTCACCCTTATTTCAACTAATGGAATCGTTTAATCGGTCGGGCAGTGTAGCGCAACTTGCCAGAGGTGGACAGTATGCCCTTACGCATTTAATATTAATGGTATAGCGTCACTTATATTCGATATGGTAAGTCAATCACTTATTTGTTCTGATGAACTGTGCAATCCTGAATTTAAAAAATGCTATTTCCTTTAGATTTTGCTTTTTCGATTAATTTTTCCATTTTTTTTTTGTATTCATAGCTGAAAATCATGTTTGCACTTTTTTTTAAAACCAAACATTAAATTAATTTTTGCAGTCTTCAAAATGTTATTTTCTTTCGTTACATTTGCATTTGATGTTACATTTTGCAATTTAATTTGTGGTATATTCTGCAATATTTTACTCTCATTGTTTTCATAATTATATGAGTTAAGCCTTTTTAAATATTCTCCTCATTCTCCCCTTCTCTCATTCTCATTTTTCTCCATTTTTCTCAAATCTGTTGTTTGTGTTCCAAGATTTCTTTATAGGTTTAACTATTTTTAGACCAGCAATACTGTTTGTTGATTCATATATATATATGTGTGGGAGGGATTTTATTTTTATAGTAAATAATTGACGAGAAGTTTCTGAAAAACATGATTGCTATCTCTTGAAAAAGTTTCAGCTGCGTAAGGAAGAAGTAAATAAGTAAGCTTAAGAATAGTAGTTGACAATACTTTTTTCAAAAGAATAAAAAAAGAACTTTTTCTTCAAAAGGTACATTTATGTTCTATTTAGAAAGAAGGAATGGTTCTAAAACTTGTTTATCGAGGTAAAAATTTCAAAGCTTATCTCAAACTGTTTCGTCTAAAAGTAAGTTTATTTTAACAAAGAAAAGTTTAAATTCCTCTGAACATTTTTTGCCAGGAGACTTGTTGCCAATGTTTCCAATGCGTAAAAACAAATGTTTTCGTCCAAATTGAGAAAAGAAAGAATGTAGCATAGTATTTTTCAAATGTGTATACTTGGAATATTTGGAAAGATTCGATCTCAAAAATCAGTCACAATATCGGTAAGAATTATTTTTCTTTCGCTGCTTTGACTATGTAATTCGGCTCGTGCTTTTTGGTCTTAATAGTCACATTTTTACATTCTTCAAATACTTAGCATTAATTTAGGCTGTGCTTACCATCTGAATGTCTAATGATTTGCTGATCATCTAATTGTTGACTAGTAATTAAAGATTATGTTCTTATGCATGGGTGGATACATAGGAGAAGATTTGAATTAAAAAAAAACTTTTCCGCTAAATTTACATCTGTACAATCATGTGAATCTATTTCGAAAATTATGTGACATACAAAAGATTCGGATATAACGCAAAAAAGCTTAAATAATCAGTTTTTATTGAACAGGATGAGCAAAAGTAATTATTAATACAATACAAAAAATTTGTTAAAAATGTGAACAAAATAAAACATTCCAATCTTTTTTAAGTTTTTAATGTTTTAGTAAATGCTTTAGTAATAAATATATTTCAAAATTCCCTGTAAAAATATTCGAGACTTACTGATTAAATAAAAAGTTCTTGCTTCTTACTCTTAAAAGATATATATGTATCCAAAGAATACATTTAACAACATTTTGTCATAATTTTCACATATCTGAAAAAGGAGTTTTTGCGTCGAAGCATCGCTATCGAAAGGGAATCTCGGTGGGTCAGTCCGCATGTATTAATCACAACCTCCGCCCTTCCTAGAGTTGCTCTTCCAATCATCTAACAAACATAAGCAAAAAGAAAAAGTTGTATTAAGTGCAGTGTAAAAAGTTTGTCCTTCTAATATTGTTTGCGATTTATTTAGTCCTTTTTATGGCTAACTAGCTGTACCCGACGCGCGTTGCTACGCCAACAAAAAAATATATCATTATACTGATTTTCATGACAATCGGTTAAACGGAGCAGAAGTTGCTACTCTGCAGTGCCACCTGGTGGCGAGTGACTTCAATGAGCATATTATGCCCCTTCTCCGTGGAAAAATACATATATATAGCAATTTTCATAATAATCGGTCCAGGTATCAAGTGAAGCCGTGACTATACTCAAATTTTGTACTCACGCAGTTTGCAAGATCAATCAATCGCTAAAAATATCAAATAGAAAAAGTTTTAAATCCCCCCGTTGCATGAAAAGCCATAAAACAATAAAGAAAGAATTTATTTGTTCAAACTCAAGAAAAATGGCAACAGCTAACTTCTTATCAATGAGATCCACAGACTAATAATAAGAGTAGACCGAGCTATGGCAACCCTTTTGCTGCTCATAAACCAAACCATGTGACTGGTGGATATCCTAGCAACAGCGGGCGTTGATCGTAGGGCGTTGATCGTAGCAGACGATCAACAATAAATAAAATAAATTGAATTGATGGAACACGGAAGAATGATCTTTTATGGAGTCCGATTCGTAAATTTGTTATTCTGAGTTGTAAATATTTTGTTAATATAGTGAGTTTTTCGTTTAGATCGTATTGTGCATTTTCTTTAGTCAATTTCAACAACTCTCTAAGCAATTAAAGATGCAAGGGCCCAAAAAGAATCGGCAAACGGTAAGGTTTTTACCTAAAATTTCAATTTAAGATACCGATTAGTACATTTTTGCGTTAACGCAAAACGTTTACGTCATTACGCTCACGCCAACGCTGACGTAGCAGCTCCAAATGAAATAAAAGTTACTGAAAACTGTGACCAAAAACTAATGCCAAAATAATGCATAACTAAAAGAAAAAAAAATTCAATCTCTGCACCTGGAAAAAAAAATTATAATGAAAATACATTACTTAAAATGCATATCGAGTGCCAAACTATAGATAATGTTGCCATCTAGCAACCATGCCGCCAAAGTTTTCGCTAAGCCTTCCACCAGTCACATGATGTATCCATGAACCAATTTTTTCATCAGCAAGTCTGGGAAAGCTCGGTCTACTCTTATTATTAGTCTATGATGCGATCTTTCACGCGAATTAATTTCTGCAGCCGATAATTTTATTCGTATTTATCCAATGGATTGTGACTTAAATTGGAATAAAAAAAAGGAACTATCGATCGGATTTTTTTCGATCTGGTCTATAAACATTCCCAGTACCAAAAATAACAAACGGTGAAAGTTTCAGCCAAATCTGCCGGGTAGTTTTTGAGTTCATGGATGACATACAGACAAACATTCATTTTTATATAGATAGATGTAGGTTCCACATAGCTTGAATTTGTTCCAAAAAATACATTATTGTTAAAAGTTTTATTAAATGACATGCATTTGAAATTTCTGCCAGATTAACTTGTTACGGCAAGTGCGAATAATGCGTGCTTTTATAACACAAAAAAGTTTGAAAGAAAAATAACAAAAATTTAGCTGTAAAATTAGAGGTATATTTAAAATAGCTTTGAGGAAGCTTTTTTTCTTTTGAAAACAGTTAATTTTTTTTTTAATGCATTCTCAAGTAGTTGGTGAAGACATGGCAAATGAAAATGATTCGGTTTTTAATGTAATGTTTATGATGTGATACATTTTGTGCTACTACTTGACAAAAGTTTATTTATGATTTTATATTTCTTTAAGTATTTCAAAATTCCGAATTGTGAAAAGCCGAAATTTCATACTTTTGTTGCATAAATAACGTTTAAGGGTAAGAAGACGTTTTGTATTGGCAAAACTTCATTTTTTGACTTTTAATAAAGTGAAAAGCATTTAAGGAAAGGAAAAAAAAATAGAAAACAATAATAATAATAGTAATTTTAATGTGTATGTATGTTTGTGTGTTTCAAAGTTTTATTGGGAAATTGAAATAAATACAGAAGATGTTTACACGTGCGTATATACGCGTCTTATAGGATATTCATATAGTATTAAAAACAAAAATACTTAATGAATTCTTATTAATGGTTTCTTCTAAACAAAATTTGCTTTCCTTCGTCTGCCTTTTATCATGAATAAATTGAGTTTAAGATCAAATAAAACATTTATAAAACATCGTTAATGCAGTGAAAATATTTGGATGTTGTTGTGTCAGAATGAACTACTTCAACTATCAAGAGCAGTCTTTCTCCTAATGGTTTCTTTTGTATTGAAAATGTTTCAAATGCATCAGAAAAAACAAATAAAAAAGATACACAGATGCATCATTAGAAGGAAGAATGGCACACATTAGTGATGATTTAGAAAAGTTTTGAACCATTAAAAGCATCTAAGTTTACAAATTATATATCAGAACTTTTCTCGTTTTCCACAATAGTTTCGATAAATGATAAGCAAAAAATACATAGGTAAACAAAATGAATCATGAAATATAATTTTTCGAAAACATCTTAGTATTGTATTCGTCTTTCTTTAATCGTAATTCTTAAGATACGGTAAGAAAAAAAAAAGGGGGGGGGGAGACTAACTCGTCTATCATAAAATATTTCATTTTTGAATCCATCTTATTTGTGACTTCACAACATAGCGGCAAGAAAATCAGCCTTCTATACATCGTCGCCTCAGAGCAACTGTAGGATATCTTAGTATTATTCCTGGGATTAGATATCTTACTGTTGCTCTGAGGCGACGACATGGACTTGTTCAAACTTAGCAATCTACCAGTTAATGTCATCTTAAAAGTGTCCTTTTTCTGTAATCTAGTTCACGTTCACAAGTTCTAATCCAAAAGATAAATAATATTTACGGTATGTAAGTTGCGAATTTAAAACTAAATGCATGTGCATAGTGTATTGTGTAGTACTACTCTGTTTTGTCTTGCACAACAATTGAAAAAATGTGATATTTTATGTATACCAGCATGTTTCCCAATTTTTGTTTATCCAGAGCAGATTCTTAGGAATGAAACCTCTTTTTCCTTCTAAAAATTATAACGGTACTTGAAATAAGTAGTGTGAGAAATCAGTGGCGTACCTAACATGGGTGACACACGGGGTGGCAATTTGTGGTGTCCTCCCCCCCCAAACGCAAAAAGGATGAAAAAATGCTTTTAATATTCTATGTAAGCATGAAATTCCTACAATTTTCCGTCTAAGTACTGACAATATGAACCTAATCCTGAGCATAGTAGTCACCCCATGATGTGGGGTACAATAGAGGTGGGTTTCGGGGTTTTCCTCCCGAAATTTTTTTAACTTAAAAATTAATTCTAGCTTCAGATTTTTCAGAAACTTGTAATTCTTCTTTTGGTATCGCCCACCAGACGGATGACACTTGGGGCAGACCGCAACCTCCCTCCCCTCGTAGTGACGCCACTGGAGAAATTTTCATTATACATTTTATGAACATTCCTTGTGTGTTTTTAGAATGAGTTTTTTTTTTTTTGTTTGTTTGTTTATACTTTTGATTTATTACATTTATTACTATAAAAGCTTCTTACCTTAAGATTCACTACAGAAAGGCTTTATATACGTTTGTTTTAAAAATATTTTTGAGCATTTCTTACTTTACAAAGTCTTTATTTTTGATTCAAGACTTCTTACTTGTTATTTTAGAGAGAATAACTTTTTTAGTTTCTGAGCTGGAGCAAGAAAAACGAAATCCTCTTTGAAAATTTTATTTTGAAACGGTATCTGTTTGCCTTACTTTATTTTGAGTTTTCACTTTTCTCCCATTTTGTTGTGTGTGAGTGTTTTTTTTTTTTTTTTTTGCTATTTCTGATACTATAGAAATTTTTTTTGAAGCAAACTAGATAATGCACTTTACTTTTGCCAGCTTATTCATATTTAAGATCTGGTGGTGGGGTGAGGAGCGAAGATGTGAAATCAACATTTTACTCTTTCATAACTTTCTATACTCTTTCAAAAATCATCTGATATTTTTATTTCAGAAAACTATTTTAGCTAAAATTTGATCGCCAAAGCATTACATTTTCTCCATACAATAATTTACTTAACATACATTATGTAAATATTTATAGTTATTTCCAACAAGCTTCAAAAACAAATAAATCAAATAAAAGAGTGACTCCAGAAGCATTATTTACTAATAGTAAAACTCTTTTGAGAGGTTCAAAAAACAAACATATACCAACATTCTATTAATCATCGTGATGCTTTGTTACCAAAGCTAACTATACAAGTTTGAAATCCTTTTTTTTTTTGCTCAATTCTGTATAAAAATGTGTTAAAAAGATTATTCGTCATAAACCACTGTCAAAAATTAGATTAAGATCAATTTACGTACATTTCTAAATTACCTTCAAACAGCGTCTTTTTGGTTTTATAAAAAATATGAAAAATATACTGGGGGCTCGCTAATATCCGTGACTACCAATAATTTCTAAACGGCAAAAGCTATAGTTATATAGAACTGGGCACTATGTACATCAAAGTTGACATCCTCTACACAATGACGCCACTTATAGCGCCTCCTAACGGCAAAACTCGGAGCTACAGCTCTTATCTCAGAAACGATAAGGGATTCACGTGGGAAAAAGTCAAATACGAAGTTGTTCAGCATCATCAAACTAAGAATGAAAAGAAATTTTCCTCATTTTTGAGCTGTAGCTTAAGCATTGTGTCCCATCAAGACATGATAAAACTCTGCAGTGCCGGATTCTTCGCTTGAAGTGATGAAAACTCCCAAAGAACTGCATAACTTCGATCCATGGTTTTCACAAAATATGGCGAGAGAAAAATATGACATCATATCCAATGTGCAAGAGAAAAAAGTCTTTAATAGAACCTCATTATTTGCATAAGTTTGTGAAGGAACAAGCTCAAAACTTTTGTTATACAGAGAAAGACATGCATGCTAAGCGTGAAATTGCTGATAGCACTAGTATTTTCCTTACGCAAAATTCTTAAAGACTTTAAATGTGCACTCAAACCTGTTTTTTTTGTGCAGTGAATAGAGCAGCATAAAAAAAAAATCGAAGACTTCACAAGTATCAACAGAAAGTAGTTTTCGCAACTTAATTAACATTAATTTTTGAAATAAAGTGTTTAAGGACCGAATAAAAAAATGTCTTACGAAGAAAATAACCCAAAACCTTACGATATAACTTGAAATTGATTCTTTAAACGAATTCAAGAAACTGCAGCTACTTTGAATTTCCTCAAACCTTTTATAATCTGATTTTTAAGTACAGATACAAACATATTTCGAGATTTTATTTACGTAGTATGAGGCAGTGAGAAGAAAGAGATTTGAGTACCAGATTAAACATTTGGAGCTAACCAGTACAAATGGTAGATGATACCCTTCTCCTCGATGCAAGAGACTACTAGTATACTAGTAGACCTGGAAGGTACAGCGTGATTCAGATAAACTTTTCAATAAAAGTCTACCAAAGGCCAGAACTTTAAACGCATTTCACTCAAAACTTGAAAATGACCACTCACAACTGTTTGCTTTTAACTGTCTCATATGTTCTTATTTTATGCATACAAAACTATTCAAAACGTATTGCCATTATCCTTCGCATTCAAACAACTCTCGAACTTTCGTGTGGTAAACTGGTTCAAAACTATTTTCGCTATTTCAAAATACCACCTCTAAGTCGTGTTATAGATACATTCGTCAATTATGTCCCCTTTCGATTTAAATTATTTTTATCCCCGCCCCCCTCCAAAAAAAAAAATGCTCTAAAAAAGATCGCTTAAAAACACGTTATTCTATCTTATCTTAATGTGTGGATCTGTTAATTCAAACTCATTACGTGTCAAAAGTGTAACGTGAATTTTGAAGAAAAATTTGTTATTAGAAGTTTGCATCCCAATTAACTACATGTCTAAACAGGTAAGATCAGAATCAGTTAATATGTGCATTTTTTTTGCACTTTATTGTGTTCTTTTTCCACGAATGGAGATCACTAAGATTCTAGAAAACGTTTCGGAAGTATCACAAGGGGACCATCCATCATCGCTTGCACGAAGCAATAAATCAAATGATCTCAGTGGATGCGTGCCGGAGGCGAGGAAGAGCAGAAGACAAAACGAAGAAGTGACGAACATGACACAGAATTGCTGATTAAAAGAAAAGGCTACTTCATTTATAAAAGCGTTAAAAAAAATTAATTATAATAATAATTGAACTCATTTAATTCTTAACGCTTAGGAATAATTTTAACGAGGAGGAACGGAAAACCATATTTCTCAGTTTCTTAAAAAGTCTCTTACTATTACACTAAACAACAGTCTTAATACATTAATTTTTTCCTACTGAATTGCTTTCCATGTTGCGAAACAATCATAAATTCTCACCGTGTGATTAAACATACCTAATTATTTTGACTTTTTGATTTATTGAGCTAAAAGTTGGCCATACGTCGCGGGCCAGATTTTATATGCTCGCAGCTCAGTTTTGGCCCGCGGACCATAGTTTGGACCCTTGCTTAAGTATCATGTTTCGAATGCTGCGTTTTTTCACTACATAATGACTCTTGTGTATTTAAAACAATGGCCAAACAGTGCATTTTATATAATTAAATTTAAATAGTGATCAGACCCTTGCATACCAAAGCAACGACTTATTAAATTGTTGCACTAGTAAAATCATTAAATTAGGGGGGAAGGGCGAAAAAACTTATTCCTGGAAATCCGTCTTTGGGTAATGTGAGAAAGTTGCTGTATAGGTTTGTTAAAACCATCAAACAATTTCACTAATTATCTTTGACATATAGCCGCGGCCATTTGACCTAAAAAAATTGAAAAATAAGGCGAAAAAAAAGTACTTTTCATCAAAAAAAAAAAGTTTAAAAAATCGAAAATAGTTCTGACAGACAGTAGAAACGTTAGCCAATTAATCAATTGTGACGCTCAGAAGCTTTTGTACATTTCCTCCAGTATAAAACAATATTATTCGAACACCTAATATCCAATATGCATAAAGTATAGTAAGCATTTCAAGTTTGTAGATTTCTTTTTTTGTTAATTATTCTCTCTGCATGCTATTCTAGAAAACATGTTATACAATTACATAATAAGCATACCATAACTAAGGTTAATAGTACCTACATAATTAATCAGTCAAATAATTGATTTTGAAAAAAAATTAATTTGTTTTTTTTAAAAATTAATTTGCTTTTAAAAAAATTAATATTGTTATCATTTTTCTCTAATTTTTAATGTTAGGAAAGCGCTGTAATTATTCAAAAAAATCGATAAAACATTTTAAAGGAACTCACTGACTCATTAAGTAGGGAAGATGCGAGCAAGATGGGATATCTAACGTTTAAAGGGCAATAAAACTGAAACCATTGCATTTAAACAATCATATTTATTTCAAAATCTTCCTTTGGTAATCAGTTTTTAATTTTTTTATAATTTTAGGAACAATCATAGCGTAGTTATTATTCTAGAGATATAAAAGTAAAAAAAGCCCCACCACCCCGTCTTACCCTCTGGTTCGGGTAAGATGGGGTACCCCTAGGGGCAAGATGGGGTACAGCATTTCACCTACTTTTCCTGACAGAATTCGCTGGAGAATGTTGCTTCATCGTCCTCATCATCCACTCCAGCACAAGAGCAATGTGCCCACGTACCACAGAGAGAACATTTGATCCAGCCTTCATTGGAATCTAAATAAAGACCGCTGCAGTACAAACAAGGGGTATTTTCAATATCTGCATCACTATTGTTATCCGATGATTTGCGATTATCTATCGTTTTTTTCTTTTTTATGACTCCTCTTTTATTGGGTCTTCCTTTTTTATCCTTCGTTTTCGTCTTCTCCAATTTTAATTGTCTAATTTCTTTTCGTTTTAGTTTATTCTCTTCCGTGACCTGCTTTCTTTTAATCGTTTCTTCCAGTTCTTTTTTATACGGTGACTCAGTAATAATGGCTGTTCTTCCTCGTTTACGAGTCACGCGTGAAGATCTACGACTTGCTGGAAGGGGTAATATTTGCTGTGGACTAACAACAGAAAATGTTGACTGTTGTGGAGTAGTTGGTCTTCTGTTTATTTCTGTATCATCAACCCACGTGGAACATCCAGGTTGAGGACTCGACGAGGGTAGCAGAAGTCACCGTAGGTGTCTCGTGAAAAGTAGCTGATACAGGAACATTATTAATGGTTTTGCGAATTGCCTCTGTTTCAACCCCGGTAGATAGAAGTGAGGCACGAGATGTAATTGCATTAGTAATAGCAGCTTCACTGGTATCCAGCACAGGTAATACGTCAACTTGCTGCGTTTCTAACTCAGCAGGTGCTGTGACTGCTACATTTGTGGTCGCTGAAGTCAGTGTTTGAGTGAGCGGAATATCAGTCACCAACGAAGGAGCAAAGTCGGTTTCAGAGAAGACCGTCGGATCGTAAGGCCAAATTCCGCACTTTTTGAAGCCATTTACAGCTGTTGCCATGGTAGATGTTTCTATGAATGCCTTTCCAAAAATTTCTGCAACTTGCCGCATTGTTACAACCATCCCTGGATTGCTGCGAAGCCAGGTCGTAATTTGCCGATCGTAATAATTGCTCAACGATCTCATATAAACAACATCGGCGACCTGAAGACGATGAGTTGTATGTGGGGGGAAACATAAAATAATTACCCCATTGGCTCGAGCTTCATCTATTAAATCGATGTTTTTTGTATGGGTGCTATGGCCATCCAATAATAGCAAAACAGGTCGATCTACTGTGGCCCCACTAAATTTCACAAACTGTTTAAACCATCCAAGAAACAACTCCGTGGTCATCCAGCCTGAGTCACTAACAACTCCCCATGCTCCAGGGGCAGCATTAAGCATTAACTGTGGATCCATCCTCTTCCTGGGAAACACCATCATAGGGGGCATGTATTGTCCACTGGCGCTGAAGCATATCTCTACTGTGATTGTAGTACCTCTTTCTGCAGAAGTTAATGCCCCTACTTGTTTTCGGCCTCGTTTTGCTATAATTTTGGATTTAGTCTTTGGTACAACTGAAACACCAGTTTCGTCGCAGTTATAAATGCGGTCTGGTGTAAGATGGTGTTCGTCATAGATATTGCCCAAAAAATTAAAAAATTGATCAACAACTATTCTGTTGAACCCGGCAGCACGTGCAGCAGAAGTGCTTTCGGGTTTTCTTATTGACAAGTCTGGGTGTCTGTTCAAAAACCCTTGAAACCAATCTTTGCCGGCTTCTTGTTTTTGAACGTTAAAAGGATGGACTTTATTATTTTTTACTGCTAAATTGTACGCTAATGCTCTTAAGTCTTTGGCTGTAAGTCCGTAAAGTCTAGTCTCCATGTCCAATATATAGCCACAAAGCTCGTCCTCTTCTTTTTCTGTGAAAACAGGTTGCTTAGGTCCTAATGAAACCTTTACTTTAATACTTTTAGATGGAGATAGGGCCAAGTTCTCCCGAGCTTTTTTTACTTTTCTTTCTAGAGTAGTCTGAGGAACTGAAAATGTCTTTGCTGCTAGCATATACCCCATTTTCTCTTCTAAAACAGCTTTAACAGCTTTTTCCATGCTCTCTTCCGGCCACTCGCCTCTATTTGTCTTTCTCTTGTATGTTTTCACCATGCTAAAACAAACAAGTCCGCCTATGCATTACACAGCCAAGCCACATGCATATATACAATCACAAACATACATATAGAGCGAGAGATACATTAACATTAATCAACACAAAAGCTCTAACCGTAATAAAAACTTAGAGCGGGCAAGAAGGGGAACACATACCCCATCTTGCCCTCATGGGTCTTGATGTATTTAAAAAAGAAAACAAAATAAACAACACACAAGACAGAAATAAACCAGTTTTTACCTGTTAGCGTAATATTCGGCGCATGCGGATAAACTCTTATCTCATTTACACTACTATTACTTGTATATTAAACACGTACTAAACGAATTGAGAAAATAAGAAGAAAACTTGGCGAAATCACTTTTGTTTCGATAACCTAAAAAATACGTGTCGCACGAATCACATACGAGAGTGCACTGGAAGCCGTCGTGGTGCCACATCGTCTGTGCGAGTTTGAACGTGTTCGCGCGACTAGAAGGTTATAATAGACCGGGTGCCCCGTCTTGCCCGCCACCCCATCTTGCCCGTATCTCCCCTACCATTTTAGTTATATTCCAGTTTAATATTTGGAGTTCATTACTAATAATGTTTAGTAACAATGTATATTATTTTACCAAAAAATAGTTTCATTGTCAAAGGGGGCACGGCTAGATATTGTTTCTTATTCAAAACTTTTTTTGCGAGTTCTATATAACTTATTGCGCAACTTTTGTTGTGCTATCCAAAAATTAATTTCGAAAAAAAAAAAAAAAATAATAATAATTTTGGCTTATTTCGGCCCACCCTATTGTACATGCTAATGTATTGAGCGAAGTAAGCAAATGTACCACCGAGGTGTAACCAGCATAAAAAACACTATGAAGTACATAGATTTTCCCTTATCGGAATAGTATAAAACTACAAAAGAAAAGTTACAAAATATCTGGGTTACAAAACATTTTAAATGCTGGGAAACGGTCTAGTATGCAAGGGGTTAAGTGCTCATTTACCAGACAGACTGCTCTGAACTGGCCTTATTTGTTTTGTTTTCCTCAATTTCTTCTTTTATATTTTTGTGAATAGATAAAAGTATCAACAAGTTGTATTTTTGCTCAACTTAAAATGTAAGTACAATTTTATAAAATTAAGAGATCACTAAGTAGGGGGAAGGAGGGTTGACCTCCGAATCTGTTTCTGGCAGAGGTACGACTAATCTTACGCATCAGTTCCTAAACGCAAGACTATTAGACGATATTTTTGAGTATTTAGAAATTATTTCACGTGTTAATAGCTTTAATAAATTATTTATTTTAATTTATTAGCATGTTTTTAATACCTAAGATGTAAGAAATAATCCTGTATTACATGAGAAATTTAGATCGGATTATGTTTTCAGTAATTCCTATTTCAATACTATGATATGTTTCTCTAATTGGCATTTTGAAGTTTAGAAGCACCTTACACCTAATTAATATTGAGAATTTCTAATCAAACAGTTTATTACTGTGAGGATGAGCTTTCATTGATATACTCATAGGAGTAGCATCAAATATTCAATTAATTAAATAAATTCCAGAGCTCATACGTCAACATTTGGTATTCAATATAACCAGTATGTTATTTATAAGGCAGGCATAAATGTAAAATGGCTTTAAATTTATTTTCTGAAACATTTCAAACAAAAATAATAGAAACTTTCTTTTAACACTCATTTTTGTGAATGATTAGATTTGGAAGACATTATTGCGGGACATTTATATTAATGAAAAATATTCGTTAGAAATTTCATTGCGTTATCCCAATTTAATTTAAAGAATGACAACTTATTTCGAAAAAAATCGGGAATGAATCTGAATTCAGTCGTTCAAACAATGATAATTTACTAAAAAAAAATATTATGTCTTAACTATATCACTTCCAAGGTTCATTTCCTAAAGTCAGACACAAACAGATACATGCTCACATAAGAGCTAAAAGTTGAATAAATTAAATGTGCAAGTTATTTACGGAAATATGTCTTATTTCTAATTAAATGCTGTCGTATTTGTCATATTTAAGGACTATAAAATAGTTTTAAACTCTCGTAGAAAGTGGCGGACCACGAAGTGTTTACTTCCGAAATTTGTCAAATAGTCATCTTACTCCACTAATTTGAAACATCTAGATTGCTTAGTATGGTCTTCTTTTAAAGACTATAGTTTGTAACATACCTATGACTATGAAAAGTTTGATCTATCTAAAGAAATATTCAAAAAGGGAATGGGACAACATTTTTACAAAATAGTAGTAGTTTCTTGCAAAACTATTTTGTAAAACTACGCTTAGCTGCCAAGTGTAGTAACCAAGACTTAGTGTACTTAACTGCCAAGTGTAACTAACCATGTGTGTTGATTTAAGCCCTCCAAATTTTGGTCTGGACGTTATATAGCTATACCTTGAAATTTTTGTCCAAGTTATTATTTGTCACCCTGTATGCATACACATTCATAAAATAATATATTTTCATCTGAAGGACAACTTAGTTGACTGAATTTAGTATTCTACAACTTTAAAAAAAGAAAATATGTGTTTTTTTTTTATCTATTCAAAGTATTCAAATCAAGAGCTTTCAACCAACACTAATTACATGCTTCTATGTAAATTAAAAGTAACTCAATTTAAAAATTAATGGGGCAGAAATATAAAAAAATGTACGTTCAATCTCACTTTATAACGTGATTTTCCCAAAGCTGTGAATTTTAAAAACTCTTTCCCTTTTTCTAGAAAACTATTTTTTATGTTACTTTGAAATTTTCACCACATTTTATTCATAAGTTCATAATTAAACGAAAGTGCAATTTTTGCTTTAGAAATCACACCTTTTCTTTAACAGCTGTTTTTATGTTAAATAAGGGTTTTTTTTTTCATTTAAAAATGATTATTGATTAAAATGTAATAAATTATGAAACAAACACAATTGAACTGAAATTTCAATTCAGTAGACTCTTAGGTATAACTTGAAAACAATAAAAAATATTAGTTTCTATATTTAAAACTTTTTGAGAAAAAAAGTACATAAAGTTAAGCAATTTAACAGTACACACATACAGGGTACTGACTGCCCTAAATTTAAAATGTAATTTCAAGATATTTGAGTGGGCTATTGGAAATACTTGTATATCTATACCTTGGGACAATAACAACCAATATCCTATTTAGACCAAATTTAGTTGATGATAGAAATCTTTCCTTGATGTTGTCAACTTTTTGGTTGAATAACAACAATGTGATGTAGGCACCCGAATATTGAGGTATAGTAATCAAAAGTACCATAATCCTATTATCTTTAATTTTGCAACACTCAGTACGTTTATTTAGAGATAAAACAATTAATTTCACTATAATTTCAAAAAGCAAACAGATATCGTCGCCTCAGAGCATCAGTAAGATATCTAATCCTAGAAATAATACTAAGATATCTTACTGTAGCTCTGAGGCGACGATTTGTCTATTCTTAATGTAGCATAAGACATTAATCTTTTTAAGGGTTCAACTTTTCTCTGATCTTGGACTTGAAAGTTAGATAGAGTCAGTAAAAAAATTAATTTTCTCAAAACTGATATTTTTGAGATTGATCGTTCTTGCTCCAAAGCACAGTTTTAAGATCCACGATTCCCATAGAACAAAAAAAAAAACAAACAAAAAAAAAAAAAAACGACATGGCACTTCCAGATAAACGAACACTTTAATTCAGTTAAAACGGAAATTTGATTGAAGTTTTGTCCTTTTGTATAGCATGTAAAACGAAATACATGCATGTAAATACGCTACATGCATGTAAAACGAAAGTATTTTTCGATAGTAATTATTTTTCAAACTATATGTAAAGTTTTTTTATGTTAAGTTTTAAAAAACATACTAAACACATTCAAAAATTCAGATTTATATTCTAACTAAGTTCAAGTAGATCAAGGAAAAGAAAGGCGGTGATATGTATCAACGCCAAGTTTCGGTTAACCTTTACCTTTTGAGAAAAAAAAATGCTTTTGAGATGAAGATTTTGTTAAAACTTCAAACGGGCGAAAAAGACGCATTAAGAAATACCGAACAGAGGGCGAGGCGCATCGAATGTTAAATTAAGGGGGGCTGAGGGTACTGCATAAAATATCTGGAAGAATTGCTAATGATGAACAACACAAATAAGCCGTCAAAAAATCCAATATTATTCGACACTTCACACATTTTGAATTTACACTATAAAATCTTATAGCACAAAATCATCTTACTTTAAAAACTCTTATGTGAAATTTCCTGTCTCTAAATGGGCACCGAAAAATCACTTTGAAAGTGCAATTAGAGGAAGCATACTTAAAGTTTCAAGTCTTGATTATATTAACCCCTTAATTACTCCCTGAAGTAAAATGGAATTAAGGTTCAGAAGTGTAGTAATTTACCACTTACCTTATGTCTTTCAGGAAATGAATGTGTTATAGATGGATTAAATATTGTCATTTCCATAAATTTCAAGCTTACTTGTTGTGATAACGATGTTGATTTTGAAAGCGTAACATTATTATAATGCATGAATCTTCATTGAAGAAATACCCCAATTAATAAAAGGACATACACTACTACTCCAACAAATATTTCAACTGCTTTCAGAGTTTTGTTTTTCATTTTTACCCATTCATACATAAAAATAATCAGAAATTAAATGCTGTAAAATGCGTTGCGTTTGTTATTTTATTTATTTGTTACTTCCTTTTACAAAAAAGGAAGTATTGTAATCGCGAAAAAAAATTTTCGATCAAAATTCGGCCTTATAATTTCCATTTTGCTCACCCTCGAGTTAATGTTGAGTTTTCCTCAATCCGACCACACGCGGATAAGTGCCTAAGAACGTATAGACACCCGAAATATCCATTTTAACATTCCCCGAGTTAATTACAACGACTTTTCTCGTGACGTCCGTATGTACATATGTATGTATGTGCGTATGTATGTCGCATAACTCAAGAACGGTATGTCCTAGAAAGTTGAAATTCGATACGTAGACTCCTAGTGGGGTCTAGTTGTGCACCTTCCTTTTTGGTTTCATTCGGATGTTCCAAAAGAGGTCTTTTACACCTTTTTGGGGGGATATCAATGTTAATTTCAATGCAAACCCAAGTGGGGTTATAATTTATGCAAACACTTGGCAATATATCGATAAGCTTTGGGTCACCAAGTTTTGTCGCCAACTTAGCGACAGATTTGGCGTTTTTTTTTTAAAATCTGGTGTCAATTTGGCCGTTGTTGTTGATATTTAGAGAGTTAACTATTGAATCACATTAAAATTGCCAATAATTCGAAAATAACTTTAAATTGGTGAAAAAGGAAGTCATGTGATGCACACATCAGCTCGTTTTTTTTTTGCCCCCCCCCCCCCCCCCCGATTCGGGTCAAAATTATTTTATGGTACTTTTGCATAAAGTTTTATGAAAAGCTCTACGGTTACTGTGACTTGTTGTAAAAAGTCGTGTCTCGTTATACTGCAATTAACCATTGTATCCTAAAAGAACAAAAGTAAAAAAAAAATGAAGTTTAAATTCGAGACCGCTGAAGCAAATATATTTTGTTCCTCCGTCAATCTCTTTTTTTCTTTAATGAAAAAAAAATACAAACTAGCATATTTTCCCTTTTATGGAGTTTGCTGCAGTTTTGGATTCTTAATTCTCGGATTCAAAAGAAAAAAAATAAAAAAATAAGTAAAATAAAATAAACAACGAATAGAAGCATTTAACACTATTTTTATCTGAAAAAAACTGCTGGCAAATTAAGTTCTTTTGTCATTCGTGTTAAGAAACTTAATTTATTATGATTACATAATAAATTGTTTTATATCGATTGGTTGTGCACCAAAGGAAATTTTATTTTTATGACCTCGGTTATATTGCGTTTTCGAATGTATTCCCTTTTTTTTTTTTTTGTTCTAGGTAAGCTCGATACAACGGGGGTTCACTGTACTACATGTTTTTCTAAATGAAACAGAATCAATATTTATTTAATTTGAAAGAAAAGAAGTAACTGAAATTCATTTTACCAAAGTTTTTTCACATATCGTTTGAAGGTGAACTTAAAAAAAAAAGAATAATCTTGAAATAATGAAATCTATATCTTTTAAACTCAGTGAAATCAAATAGGAGATGATCTGTACAGTTGGTAGGTGAATCTTTTATCCGTCTTGGGGAAAGATATAGTACTAGTAGCCCTGGTAGGTGCTGCAACACAGTACGATTTAGAAAAACTTTTCATTGACAGCCTACTTAGAACCGGATTTTAAAACGCGTTTTATTTAAAACTTGAAAACATCCACTTACATCCCTTTGCTTCTCACTGCTTCAAATACTCTAGCCTTTCCCTTAACATTGCTTAGAAATACGTTAATTGGACATATAGTTGCTGATCTTCGTATGTTTTTATGCATGGAAGTATATTTTTAATGACATGATTTGTATCTATGAAAAACGAACTTCTTGACAACTTCTTTTTGTTTAATACACATTTAATGCATTACCATTTTGCTTATACAACCATTTGGAATTATCAGTTGATATTTTTTCCTCTTCGTAATTTGAATGCGAGAAAACGAGAAAATCAGTTAAGACGGCAAACGAGTAGTCGATGAAAGCATTTAGCTCTTAAACTGCCAGCTTCCTTTTCAAAAGTACTTATTTTTTAACGAATAGTAATAATCTGCTGTCGTTTCTTTCTTTTTTGGAAATTGTTTCTAAGAGATACTTTTAATGGGAAAAAAATGATAAAAGTCGGATCACTTCAGTGGAAAGTAAACAAATCGCTAATCATTAGTGCATTTTTTTGCAGCAAGATATAAGAGTAAAAGTTATTATAGCTTCTTGAAATACGTAGTTCAGATAATAAATAAATAAAAATGTGTAAATTACTTTTTAAAACAGGAAGGCCGATTTTGTGTAATGCGATATTGATCTGTTTTTAGCCTACTTTCCCAGTAAAAGTCAGAGAAAGAAGAAAAAAGCATGAAAGAAAGCTTAATGCATCTTGAAAATATCACGAAAAACAAACAAACAAACAAAAAAAAGTCTAAAAATAAATAAATAAATATCGAAAAATTAAAAATTGGAAAGTAGGGTATTGAGATGGGGGAAAATGTATATCGGTCTGTCTGTCTGCCTCCCCCCTCCCCCCTAATAACTTTTCAGTGAATAGTCCGATTCGAAAAATTTTTTTTTTGTTCGAAAGATCTCGACGAGGACACCCCATTCCTATAGTCCCTTTGTTTTGGAAATTACATTAATTCGTTAAAAAATATTTTTTGGCAACAGGGGAAAAACAAGCTTTTTTTCGATATGATGTATTTAGTTTAATGAGCTTATTACTTTTAATTCTTTTTCTTTTTGAAAGCGGTTAAAGATTTTTTTTAATGGAAATTAGTGTATTAGCTGCTTTGTTTAAAATGTGCCGCTATTTTATTTGTTCGTTTATTTTTTTTTTTTCTCACGCATCTAATTCTTTAGATGAGTAAGGCATATTTTATTTCTAGAAATCGGATTATTGATCAGATACTAGAAAGTAGATATGGGTGCAAGGGAAAGTAGGCTCGTTTAGTTCTAGACGGAACTTCTTGTTTTTTTTTTTTTTTTTCTCAAACGTAATACAGTCGACTCTTGATAACTCGAAGCCGTATAACTCGATTATTCCATTATCTCTGAGTTTTCATTTGGTCACAAAATAATTTAATGAATTTAGTGTTTTCAATACAAAGTCGCCTCGATATCTCGAATGTATTTTTTAAGTCGAAGTTTTTGCAAAAGTTTCGTCTCCATTTTATGAATAAAAAAGCAGTTAAAAAATGAGACGAAGACCCCCCCCCCCCCCCCCCCCTTAACACATCGCATTGCGTATGACTTAATATGAGAAGGGATAATTTATTTACAAGTTTCTCCTTACTGCTAGTGTTGCGAGATAGCGTGGAAAGTAGACGATTGGGCTAGTTTTTGCCGTCAGCGACGACCTAAAATTTCATTATTGACTAATTTTTGAGAAACTTAACATTTTTATAAAAATTGAATGAAAAAAGTTTTTATTTTTTCAATGACTCAAATAATCGAGCTTTTAAGCAAACAAAATAAATTTAAAAGCAATGCGAATTGAAGTCAAAAGAAAAGAAATTGGGCCTACGACAGAAACAGTAGTTTAATGGCTTTAAGAGCTGCCGTTTCATAAACAGCAATGAAAATGAAGCTAAAGGATAAACGAACGGGAGCATTCTTAAATTTTTGTTGATTTGGAGCTAGTGTTACTGATAGTTAATTTTATCCAAACAATAAATATTATAAACAATAAATATTGTCTATCTATTATGCACTATTTCTGAAAAAGAAAAAAAAATCATTAGATAGTTGAGAAAGGAATTTCCAATGATTCGAACCACCGATCACTCGAAGGTTTTATTCAGTCTCTTGGGATATTCCAGGAATTAGGTGTGCAACTAAAATAAAAGCATTTAAAAAATTATTTTGTTCTTTTTTTTTTTTTTTTTTTGAAATTTTAAGGATAATTTTCACCTTATTTTTTATTTATTTTTAATCCGGTTCATTTATTTATCATGCGACAATACAAATATATGATGAACATCAATAAATTCCCGTTGCAATTATAAATGATGTAATATGAAAAAATCTAAGACACAAAATGTTTTGTTTAAAATTTTTTAAACTATTCCTGAGAATTTTATAAGGTTAAGATATACACATATAATTAATGTAATTTTCTTTTGCAGGTACATTCTTATTTCTTTAGCATTATTTCTACTTCTTGAGAATGAGGTAATTGAATTTAAATTTCTCTCTCTGTTCTTGATGAGTATGTTTATCTTGGATAGAACTTCTCATTTCACACATTTTAAACATAAAATTGAATACAAATCAGTAAAATTTACGAATAATTGTATGTGAGACATGGACAGTTTTAATTTCCAACGAGATTTTTAACATCCATTTAGTATTAATGGACATATTATTAGTATAAATACTGAGAATATTCGTTAGCATGAGTTCATAACTATACAGGACTTTTATTGCAGACACAATGCTGCTGTTGTTTCTGTATAAGTATTGAACATGCATGCAAACCAGTTTATATTTTTAAAAAATACAGCTTTTATTTCGTGATTTAAGTGCAGCAAAAGTTATAGAACATTTAATAATTTTGTAAGATTCCGGGGTGTTGTGCCGTGGTCTGAGTGTTGTTACGCCAAACGTTTCGGTCGCATCTGCACGGCCATCTTCAGTGTTTACGTGGTCGAAGCTTCCAGGGCAGCGATTTCCTAGCAACTGGTTTATTGACATCGGCCGTGAAAGCATTCATTCTGTCATAGAACATTTATTTATAGATTCACTCCTTTGGTACGCATTTAGCATACTGAAGCTTTAGCTTTAAAATTTTCATTACTTTTAACGAAAGTACCATCTGTATTAACTGTACACAACACATATTTTTAAATAACTCGTCCTTTGTCTATAGAATATCTAAACTGGGTAAATACATGACAGTATTACCACTAAAATGTGTATTTTTGTATTTGCGTATATCAACCACAAGAATTCAACTGATAAGAAATCCTACTAAATATCATCTTTTGTAGGATGTTTTTTAACCTAGAATCTCAATTTTGGCATTTGAAATGAATTTTATGTAAATTGGAAACTTGTGTTTAATTCTGCACATGATTGTAACTTTATTATTGTAACCTTTTTAATACAAAAGTTTGTTTACATACCTGTATTACCCTTAAAATGCTATAGCTATTGATTGTTTGCGAAAATTTCATTAAAGTTAAAATTTCTAATTCAGGTGTAAAATTTTAATAACTCTATACATATAGCAGACATGTTATATATTTGTAGGATAGCATTCTTTTTCTAGCCTGACATTATGAATTATTCATAAATTTCTTTAGATAATTTCATGCAATAAAGGGTCTTCATTACCATGAAATTACTTAATGAAATGCATAATTAGAGTTTAGAGTAAAGGTACATTAGCAATATAAAGGATCAATATGTATTGGAAGTCAACAGTATCCTATTTGATGATATTATACACCCGTATGATAACCTTAGTGTTTACCGCCATGTTTGATCAACATTAAATAGGAAGTCCTTTTTTTGGGGGGGTGGGAAGTATCATTCATTAATTTGCCTTTTTGAGAAGGGATTTTAGCATGTTTTTTTTTATTAAGGGACTCGTTTGACATGCTTTTATTAAGCATATACATTTACATTAGGTTCCACATCAATTGCTTACTTGGAGATCTGCTTTAGTTTTACAATTTAATGGTCTTTTTTGAAAAGATTTCTTTAATGAAAAGAAATGAAACTAAAAAATCATGAACCTAATCCACCGATTAAATAAAACGAGCCGCCAATTGCGGTTTTGTGTTCCATTAAAATGCAAAAATTCAGCCAAATAAAAGAACTGATGCATTAAATACAATAAAAAGAATACAAAAAGTAAATGTGCAGAAAACCAAGAAATCTGACGTAGATTAATAAACCAGCATGAATTTCAGTATTATTTTACAATATGTTCTGAATGTACTGTAACTATGGATACACATTAATTGTATTCTACAAAATAGGGTTTAACGGAAACTTTTCGGATTTTTAATAGTTGCAAAAACATTCAACATTATAATGAATGATTTCAGATACATTTCACGTTACTAGTATCTGTTATAGAAAGTTCACCACCTTTTGAAGCGTTCATCCCCTTTCATTTATGAAAACCTTCATAGAATCAGATATGTATTAATTAGAGCCCTGTTCCAGAAAAAATCGGTTGCATTTTACTTTGGCCTATGGTCATAACTTCATCTTCACACCGTTTCAATTTGCGGAATTTCTATTCAGAGAAGTTTTGAAGAAGGAGTTATGACGTAAATCCGAAGCAAAATGACTCTGTACGAGTGCTAGAATAAGTGTTTAAACCTGGGGTTCCCAAACTTGGCCAAGTCATGGCACCCATTAATGAGATGAAGTTTTCTCACGGTATCCCTAGTCATTGTGTGTACGTTTATATGATATAGAGATCGAAAAATAAGCATCATACTTGACAATTTGTATACATTAAAAAATAATAATAAATATATAAATATGAAGATATAGAGTTCCCATTCATTATTTGTTTATTAAAAGAAGGCTTTTCAATGCACTTAATACAGAGAAATGGTGCCACTATTTTTTTGTTATTATATTTCTACTAGAAAGTTGCCCGTCATGGTATGACGTGTAAAATCGCTGCTACATTTGAACGAAGCAATTGCCCGTTTGGGTATATTTTGATAGTTGAAATTTATTTCTAACTCCAGTTGATGAATCCTAAACTCCAGTAGATAGCGTTCATAGTTGACCGCTTTTACGTTTCTTCCCTCTCCTAAAATGAGTCTTACCTATAAAACAGTTGAGTGACCGGATCCAGTTCAGATTTGTCAAAACAAAGCATTTACCTGCATGTCAAACAGTACTGAAACATATTATCAAATTATCATGCGTGGTGCGAGTTTCATAGTTGATGACGTCAGGAGCCTTACTCGATCATTCGCTATTCTGTACATAAGGATTGTAATAAACTATATTTAATCGGGCAAGGTTTTATGAGCAATTATTGCATGTTCTTGTTTCATTAACATCGTCGACACTTCCAAAGACATCACGGAAAAACGACAGTAAAGAAAGCCAGTTTTAGTTTTGATGAAATGATAAAAATCTTTGCTCTTTGTAAATATATTGATAATATTTCTGTAGCAATAATACAAGTCTGAGCTTATCGACAATCAAAAGTGCAAATATTTTGATCGACTGATTTTTGATTTGCTTAACTGGATATGGATTTTTCAAAATTTTTTTTGTTTCGTTTCAAGTTGGTGAACAGTGAACTTAGTGTTTGGGGCGTAGCTGATGGAAAAGTAGAGCAAATCCTTCTGAACTGTAAATTATATAGTGATGCTAGAACTACTATTAGGCATAATTTAATAAGTTCGTAATTTTCTTGGCCTCTTGCTTTTTCGTTGTTTTTCAGAGTTTATTCTTTGTTTGAATATTTGAATGTTTAGATATTTGCAGTCCTTTGGTGTGTCTTTACTTACTTCTCTGAATGTTTTAATGTTTTGTTTCTCTTTTCGTATTTCTTATTTCTGTAAGTCTTATGTGGTGAATGAGGTATTTATGCATTCCTTAGCTAAAATAATAATAATAAAAAAATATAATTATACTGACACTAATAATAATAATGAAAATGATTTTAATATGAATCTAGCTTTGACATCGAGGAAAGAAATTTCATTTTTTCATCCCGAAAAATTATAAAACTCGTCAGTTTTACGATGCGCAATATTTTCTTTGATCGCCAAAGGCAGTTGTTTTACTGAAAAACAATTACTTTATTGGCAAAATCGTTTATTCGTGACAGCTTCGATTCCGTCATTAACCATTAAGCCCTGGGAAGCTGAATATTGGTTTATTTCTATAATTTTATGTTTTACTTTATCCACAAAAACCATTTAAATATACACTCGTACCACAAGGTTGTCTTTTGAGGCACATATATTGATTGTCTTTTTATGGTTGCATCGGCTCCCTTCCATATCATAAAGAGAGTCGTAAAAATTGAAGACTGCTGACGCATTCAGAAACTACTTCTTCCGTAAATACGTTAAGATATTTCTTTATTTATTTTGACTTGGTTAAAGATTGAAATTATCTGTTGTACGCGTAATCGGATCTAATGTATTATTGCATAAGATCACCGATTTTCTGACAGTGGTACCAGAATTATGTCTCCATCAATTTTGATTCTCAGCTCAATTCGAAGGACGCGATGTTTTTTCACATCAGTTGATGAATGTTAGGGAAAATAATTTGTTTTTTATACCTTATTAAAATCCGCCGTACATATATGCACCATACACATAAGCATGGAAAAACAAGATCCGGCTTATAAATCTTCTGTATTTGAGAGGGCTCTGTGTGAGTTGTTGCATAGCTATGGCGGTAAAAGTGGTTTGGATGGATATCAGTATACGTACCATTTATAGTAATGAAATGGTATGGCGCCATAACTAGGCATAACTGCTGTTTTTGTTGGCCCACCCAATATAGTTCGAAAATATAATCATTAGCGCTATTTTAACAACTGCGTCATGAAGGCACAGGACAGGAGTTTAAGTGATCACCAATCATGTCTGATTAATTGAACACAGATGTAATCTGAAGAGTCCGCAGTCCTTCTCTATGTAGATGTTTCCTTAAGACACTCATGCACCAAATCTAAAACTTGCAACATCAACAAACCTGAATCACTCACTTAAAATAGGATTATTCAGTAAGGAAAACCAACTTTTTCTTTTAGTAGAATGGAAATAATTTTTGTTGACGGGGCTTAAATACAGTCCTAATGATTCATTTAATAGTGTGCTGGCAAACAGCAGAATGTGGTTGTGGAAGGTTAGATCTAGATTTAGCAGGATCATCAGCAAGTTCGTTACTTACACCACCACAACCTAAAAAAACACTACCATTAAGTCTGTGTAGTGTAATATACCGGAAATAAACTTGTAGGCTCCTAGCAACTATTCATGCAAACATAT
Organism: Uloborus diversus; assembly: GCF_026930045.1. Taxonomy (NCBI): domain Eukaryota; kingdom Metazoa; phylum Arthropoda; class Arachnida; order Araneae; family Uloboridae; genus Uloborus; species Uloborus diversus. The sequence continues at coordinate 143,410,873 of NC_072735.1, read as the reverse complement.
TTGTTTGCACACAGGGGCAGATACAGACTACCTTTTTAGGGGGGTGGGGGCATGCTGAAGAATATAGACTTTCGGAAACAAAAAGATTTTACAGCTCATTGAGTCTCTGTAAAAATCATCAAATTGGTTGGGAATAAGATCCCTAGCGGAGCATAAATGTTACTAATTAATTCCATAAGAAACGAAAAGATGCAGCATCTTAAATATTTACTTTTAGAAATAATTAATGTATAGAAAATATTACTGCAATCGTTTACATTTTCACTGTCAAAAATGAAACGCTCAATTTTGACGATTCGGCAATCCTCGAGCACTATTTCGTTATTTTCGACGATCCTTTCGTCGCCGAATCACGTGAAATTTGACGAAACCAGAAATCTCAAATTTTTGACGAAATTATTTCGTCCCAATTTCGTCATATTGCAGTGCATTCTGGGAATTTTCGTTTCAGTCTTGTACTTGCTCGTTAAATTATCTTACGGAAATTATCCTACAGGATTCATAAAAAAGGTTAGTATTTATTGAAATTTCTTTGTGCAATGTGCCTTCTTTTATGTATTGTTACATTTTTGTTTAGTGTTGTGTTTATTGTTGTATTTAAAACACATTAAAATTGAAAACGAACGGTTCGATTAGGTTTAGAATTCTGTGTGTTGTTAACTTTGAGTCACCTCCACGTTAGGCTTAGCTAGCGTTATTTTTTTTATTTGAAAAAGAGAATATTGGTTTGTTGACATTTATTTCCAAAAACGTACTTCCTTTATTTCGTTAAAAAAATTACAAACATGACTAAAGAATTTGTACGAATTTAAACTTACAAAAAAAAAAAAAAAAAAAACACTCCACCGTAGCTAAACTAACACAGATGATATACAGCGCTTTTATAAATGGCATAGAACTTTGAAGCTTTTAATTTCAACGTGTAATATATTACATGGTTATGTGTTTTCATTCTTCTCCATGAATTTTACAAAAATAATTCTGTTAAACGAAGTGTATTTTTTAGTTTAATAGTTCAAATTTGTTTCATTCCGCATTTTTATTTTCTTAAAAAAAATACTATGTACCAATCCCCCAGTAAGTATTGATATTTTTTTTTCTTCCACTCTACATTTAATGTTTTTTTCAATATAATAATTTATACAGCAGTACCCAAAAGTGTTCGCAAACTTATCATTTTCAATGAAATATTGCTATACCCATTAGTAAAAATTAATATTTTGGAATGGGTAAACAATATTAAAAAACTTCATGAAATATTTAAGTAGCAAAATAAAATTGATTTTGAAGAAATTAATAATCAAAAAGTATCAAGAACTTTATAACACAAAAGTGTTCGTAGAAAATATCTTAAAATAATTGTTTAGCAATCTTTGAATAAAATCGATGAAACTCGAGGAAAAAAAAAGCGCTTGATGCAATAAAAAATAAATGCAAACCGTTTATATCAGCTTTTGGATCCGAAATGATACCGTCTTTTATTTTGTTAAGCTCGTAGACAAGACTTTTAAATGCTTATCCCATGTTGTTTATACTATAATGTCTTTCCCTGCAGCAGATGTTTCTAGCAATAAGTGCCTATGTTCATTATTTGTGGAGCCTTTTTTTTTACTTGCATAAAACATGAAGTAAAGTAAATATCAATTTAATACAAATCATTTTAAGATAGAGAAAATATTAATTTCCATAAAGAACTCTATCTTTGTGCTTGATATTTCAGCAGAATATTTTCAAAATTTTTTAAAAAATTTTCGCAAATTAAAATAAATCATTGAAAGTAGAGTTTTAATGTTTAACCTCGATTTAAAAAGAAAAGATAGTATAGCAGCATGTTTGAAAATTGTAATAACAATAATAAGCATTTTTTGTTTATTTTCCCACTTCATACACTAAATTTATAGGTTTTTCTATGTCAATTTGTGTTACATGATTTGTCATAATTATGAATTTTTCCATTATACATAGTTTCTACAGCTAAAATAAATGCAGCATTAATTTTATTGCCATATTTGCCGCCTGAAGGTATTGTCAACAAAAAGTGAGAAATCCCGGTCTTCATTAAATCAGACTAAGAAGCATTTTATAGTTGAACTTCCAATAAATCCAAATTTTTTGTTGGAGCTGTGATTTTGCTGGATACAAAGTAAAATGTCTGAAAATTTAACCGAACTTCAATTGAAAAATTGAAAGGATAATGAAAATATATGAAAAATTAAAAGGATAATGAAAATATATGATAAGAAGTAACAAGCTTTGCTTGTTTGCACCACACTGGTCCCTATTTTCATTATAAATCTTTGGGGAAAAAAATCCATTGATATCAGTCAATTAGTTCTCAAGACACAAACAAACAAGGAAATGCACTTTGTTATTGGGTTTCCCCTATCTTTGGCAGCTCTTCTCCCTTGGCGTTTTTTTTTTATTTACTGCGTGAAAATTTCATATTTTAAAAATCAAATATTCTTAGTTAAAAGGTGATACTCCCATCGTCTCCGTCCCAAACTAGTAAGTAGAGCTACGTTTGAATATTTTTGTACTAGTGATTGATTCTGATGATTTTATGATTTTGTTCGAATATTTTTTAAAGATTTCAAGGTACTATACTATCAATTAAAAACTTTACTTGGCAAGCATTCCCTCTTAAAATCATTACCAGCTGAGTTAAAAAAATCCGAAGTACACACGCCCGTAAGCTACGCCCCATTTGTAAGTACTCTACCCCCAGTATAGCAGAAAAATCAGTTTTTTTCCCCTACTAAATCCCTATCCATCAGCTAGAAGGTAGCTTTATGTAATTATTAGTTAACTTATGAAATGGAGCTTGGCTTCGAGTGATGGAGCCCTGGGTTTTTGACTCGAATTTGATAATGGTTTAAGGAGGTAAAGCTCGGTAAGTAAATGTTGTTTATTGATAACATAGCACAATAAAATCTCTGAAAAAAGTGCAAATAAAATCATAATCACCAGTTTCAGTACTACGTAATTCATAAGTACTTTATTGGAACTAATTTGAGTAGGGGGAGAGAGTACTTCAGAAAACATTCGTGAAGAAAACGGAACACGAAAATCGAAAAAAAAAAAAAAAAAGAAAAACGGTGTATTTTGGCTATCGGTTAAAATAAAAAATAAATTAAAAAAAAAAAAATCACAGATCAACAATTTTCGCACTTTTGATTTTTTTATAGCTCAAAAAAATGAAAATTCACGACTTGATGTGCAAAAGAATTAACTCGTTTAATGGCTAAATAATGCTGATTCTCGATAAATTGAAGAAACTCTAATTCTAGAATATTATTCAGAAATTAATTTCAGAAACTAACTGAGAGTCTATCTGCCTAAATAAAAATTTTGTTCATCCGCTGTAAAAGTAACTCATTCTTGCAATCTGCTTGAAAAAAAGCTGTCAGCATTGAAATCATCATATATCTTGAAAAATATGAAAATTAAATGAGATGCTTTTCAAAGTCACAAGCGAATCGTAGCTTTTTAACTTAAAGAAAAAAAAAACTCAGATTTTGAAAGATATCGTGAAAACATGTTTTATTTCAGATATAAACTGATGAATTTAATCGTAAAACTTTCCTCGAAATAGAAAAAAGATCCATGTGCATGAGGGCATACACCCATGGACTTAAACCTTTACTTATTATGTTATATATTCTCTTTTTAAAACTTTTTTAGGATGGATCCAACATCACGGAGATAATTGGAACAAGGACAGACAAAGACTTTTTCATAATTATAACAATATTCTAAATGTTCGTATATTATACATTGATTTCATGTTACACATGTTTGGAAATAAAAATAAAAACTTAGGGGTGAAAAGCAAAGGTATATTTTTATAATTATTTAACAAACATTACACTAAATTAATTTTACCGAAAGATTTATTTCACATCTGCATTTTTTAAAGATTTATATTTTCAAATATCTTTTGCAATTTTGGCAGAGAATTGTTTTCAATGTATGAAGTATGAAATGCATGCAATAATAAAATTTCTGTACTAAAAAACAGGAATTTTATTATTGCATGCATTTCATGTGGCCAAATAAACATTCTACATACAAGCAAAATTAATAAAACAAATAATTAATTAGAAAAATAAAAAGGTAAGCTTTTTCTTAAGATTATCTAATTTTATTTTCTGTATCTAATTTTAGAACAAATATGTACTAACTTAAAGTTGTCCAATTTATTGTACTTTTTCTTTGAAATTTGTGGTTGGATAAAAAGTTGGATAAAAATCTTTTTTTTTTTTTTTTGGGAATTTTTCATGCGATGCAATGAAGAAACTTCTCAGCAATTTTCTCCCGAGCATATATCGGTCTAACTGTGCATAAAAGTGGCACATGATTTATTTTTCCAGAACCCAATGTCTGCTGAGGAAGTAGCACTTTTATATTCCCAGTAGGGGCAGGGCGATGTAGGAATTTCAACATCGTGATGCATCGCCGTCCTTACATCGCGATGTAGCGATGTAGTTCAAACAGTTTGAAATATTCTTTCCGCTTTAGGGGCACCCCCCCTGGCACCCCCCCTCCCCAATTAGGGGAGTTTTCCTTTAAAAAATCCAGGCTTTTGTCAGATCTTTTTCTAATTTGGCACATAGGTTCTTTAATCACATGGGGTAGTACCCCATATGAATACTACCCCATGGGAAACTATCCTATGTGGATTTCCAGCATCAAAGGATATCTGGGCCGAATCTGGAAAAGATCCGACGAAAACTGGATTTTAATAAGGAAAACTCCTATGGGGTTTGCCACACATAGCGGGGCGAAAACTACACTATGAGAATGCCGAAACATCAAAAAACAAATGTACCAAATTTGGAACAGATCAGACAAAAACTGGGTTCTTTTAAGACCCCCCCCACACACACGTGGTTTCCCACTCCATAGCGGGACGAAGACGGGAATTTCCGAGCGTCAAAGGATATCTGTGACAATTTTGGAAAAGGCATGATAAAACTGGTTTTTTGTAAGAAAACCCCTTATTTGGTGGTTGTCCCCCATAGCGGGGCGAAAACCACCCTATGAGAATTCCTGAGCATCAATGAACGAACCTCTATGCCAAATTTTGGAAAGATCCGACAAAAAATAAAAATTTTTCAAGGAAAACCCCATCGGGGTAGCCCCCTCCCCCCACCCATACATTAACGAAAGCTAACCTCCGTGAATTCCTGAGCATCAAAGAACCTCTATGGCAAATTTAGAAAAGATCGGAAAAAAACTTTTTTTTATATAAGGAGAACCCCCAATGCGGTGTTGCTCCCCCCCCCCATCATGGAGGGTTGAAAACTACCATGTGTGAATTCCCGAGCATCAGAGGACCTCTGTTCCAAATTTGGAAAAGATATGATAAAAACTGTTTTTCTATAAGAACCCCTCCCGTATGGGGGTTGCCCCCCCATAGCGGAAAGAAAACCACCCTATCAGAATTCCTGAGCATCAAATAACGAAACTCTGCCAAATTCGGAAAGATCCAACAAAAACTGGATTTTTTGTAGGAAAACTACCATAGGGGTTGCCCTCCCCCCCATAGAAGACCGAAAACTACCCTGCGTGAATCCCCGTGCATCAAAGAGCCTATGTGTCAAATTTTGGAAAGATCAGACAAAAATTGGATTTTTTCAAAGAACCCCCCCCCCCCTCCCCTTATAAAGTGATGAAAACTACCCTGCGTGATTTTTGAGCATCTAAGAACCTCTGTGACAAATTTAAAAAAGATCGGACAAAAACTTTTTTTTAATACGGAGAACCCCCATTGTGGGGTTGTCTGTCCCCCCACCCCCCACATAGAGGGACATAAACGACCTTGTGTGAATTCCCGAGCCTCCAATAACGAACCTCTGTGCCAAATTTGGAAAATATCCGACAAAAATTAGATTTTTTGAAGAAAAACCCCCATTATGGGGGGGGGGATTGATTAGATATCATGGGGAGTTTAATCTGCAATGATTTGTTTTACCTTTTTTAAGAAGTTGTTGTTTGCATTTTTACATAAATAAAAATTCGCTTGACATATTTTATGTGCCTCTTTTTTTAACAATTACTTGTCTTTTTTTTGATGGGGGGGGGAGGGGGCTGCAGGCCCGTTGTTTCAATTTTTTCCCAAATATGACAAAGAGCCTGTACTCAATAAAAATTTTACAGAAAACGAACTAAAACAATGGCCAGTCATGTATAAAAACATGAATGTTCAAAAATCAAGACGGGAGGGGGGTCAATTGACCCCCTGACCTCGTAAATGACGGGCCTGTGAAAGTGACTATACGTAATAAAGTGGGAAACTACGGTGGTAAGATTCTGAAGTTAGGATTTGATCACACGCACATGAATCTTATAAAATACAGTCGAACCTCGTTATAACGAACTTAAAGGGACCATTAAAATCGATTATTATAAAAAGTTGGTTCGCTTTATCCAAAAAACAATAAACAATAAGACAAAGATTGCAAAAAAGTTCATTTCAGCAGTTATTTGTTTTAAGCGTGTTCGAATTAACGAGGTTCGACTGTATTCTCAAAAAAAAAAAAAAAAAATGTGCTCAAGGAAAAAAAAAAGGAAATAAATTTTCTTAAAAATTTACGAAATTAATGTCCTCATATATGACGAAATTAATTTGACGAAACTAATGCTCTCAAAACTACGAAAATGATTGTTAATTTGACAAAACTAGAATGAAGAAATATTTCGTTACATTTGACGAAATTCGCATCCTCAAACCACTAACAAAAGCAGTTTTTTCAATTTGACGAAATGTTCGCTCGGAGCATATCCCTGGAAGTGGTTTCGTCAAAAACGAAGAAAATTTCGTCAAATTTGAAAGTCCATTTCTGAGAGTGTTATTCATAAAGTATTTGAGCACAATGAATGGACAATATCGTCGACAGTTTGGGAGGGGGGGGGGCATGACCTCCATGACCCTTTCCCTGTATCCACCCCTGTTTACCTTTGTATACTTACGTGTAAAGGAAGTCAGTTGAATATCGGTAAAATCATTCAGGCAAACCCTGCAGTTCTGTCAGAAGTTAGTTGCAACAATACAGGGTGAGTTTGATCGAATCTGCCATACGAAAGGGGATGATAGAAGAACCCAAGCGGAGCATAGAACCACCCGTTATCGTGTCCAATCCTTAACCGTAACCGAGTTATGGTAGATATAAGGGGCATTCCAAGGTATTTTTAAAATTATGTAGAGTCCGTAACGTGACCTTTTTTTGCCATAACTTTTTAATTTACCGTTTGATTTGCAATTTATTTTAATTTGAGCTGGTGTGTTGGTAGGAAAAGATCAAAATAAAATAATATGCTAATCAAACAGTAAACTAAAAAGTTATGGCAAAAAAGGTCACGTTACGGACTCTACATAAATGTCAAAAATATCTTGGAATGCCCCATAAGGAAAATGAGTAAAAAAGCAAAATTCTGAGAAACCGACCAATTTCCGAAATTCCTGTAGAACCTGCGCACAAATTAAGCCCATATTTGAAAAGAACAGATTAAATCCTAAAAAATGACTCTTTTTCCATCAAGATAGTCGCATTTTACAGCGAGTTACGCGCTTTGAAACATTGGCCACACTCAGAATTGAAATGGTGCCAAAGTTTTCAATCGACATTTTCAAAAACAGCCGTATGAGCTCAAAATGGTAAAATCTACCGAAAAATGGCCCATTTCACTAGCTTTCGAATGATACCACACCAAGTCATATTGCGCTTTAAGTTTAGCAGAAATTCAGGCTTTTGTTTGAAGCAGTGTAAAAATCTGCATTCGTTGAAAAAGGATAACCAGCGAAGAGTCGCACTTTTCTGTTCTAATTTTCTGTTTTGCGTAAGCATGTTGCTTTTAAAGAAAATTATATTTTTTAATCAAAATACTTGTTTCAACATTTTATTAAATGAAAAAATACAAGAGGTAATAATAAGTAGAATTAAGAGAAGTATTACTTTTTCCTGCTTTTCACAAAGGAAAAATCAATAATAAAAAAGTAACACTAACATCAATGAGTACATTTAATCAATCTTCAAAATTTACAGTAGTTGCTGAAATTGGTCGCCGCCACACCTGATACATGCCCTTTTGCGAAAGAAAATAACCGTTGCTTCAAGTGCAAAGTTTTACTGCACTGTTCCATCAAGCCAATTATGCAATTCTCGAGAACGGGCTACCTCTGTTTTGTATACTTCTAATTTTAAGAATCCCCAAAGAAATCCGCTGGTGTCAGGTCTGGCGATCTAGGTGGCTACGGAATGGGACCCGTACGACCAATACATTGGGGAAACTTTTCAGTCAGAAAATACCAAACAGGATTTGAAAAGAAGCAGGATTACCATCGTGTTGAAAAATGATTTATACTCTCTCCGAATCAGGAATAGCATCGAGTAAGCCAGGCAAATGATGTTCCATGAACTCTAAATCTATGCTTTCTGCAATAAAACACCGATCACCGATTACACCCAGTCAAATATTTAAACTAAATCGAGTTTAGAACTTCGGGTTAAAAATGGATTTTGTTCAGCAGATTTATACCAGTTATGAAAATTTATCATTCTCCCTCGAGTGAATAACGGCTCATGTGTTCACAGTATCTTTATCAGAAAACGGTGTTCTTAAATGTCTCGGACTAGTAGACATCTGCAAAATGCTGAGAGCGGAAATCATTTTCCAACACGATGGAGCCCCTACACATTCTTTATATGTCGTTAAAGATTTTCTGACTGAACAGTATCCCCAATGGACGGGCTCCATTCCTTGGCCACCTAGACCATCAGACCTGACTTCAGTGAACTTCTTTGTTTGGGGATTTTTAAAACAAGAAGTTTACAAAACAGAAGTATCCAGTTTGCAAGAATTTAGCATCCGGCTTGCTGAATCAGTAGCGAAACTAAGAAATGAAATTTCATTTAGAGCAACGGTTGTTTCCGTTCTCAAAAGAGCAACAGCGTGTATCAGTTGTGACGGTAACCAATTTCAGCAACTATAGGAAATTTTGAAAGTTGTTTTAAACGAACTCGTTGATGTTTGTGTACCTTTTTTATTATTAATTTTTCTTTTATGAAAAGCACGGCTTCTACGGTAAAGTAATGCTTCTTTTATTTCTACCTATTGTTATCTATTGTGTTTTTCCACTTAATTAAATGTTAAAACTAGTATTTTGTTATAAAAATATCATTTTTTTTAAACAAAGAAAGCAACTTACGTACGTGAAACAGAAAATTTAAAACAGAAAAGCTCGATTCTTCGCTGGTTTCCCATTTTCATCGAATGCACATTTTTACAGTTTCAAACAAAAGCCTGAATTTCTGCTGCACTTAAAGACCAATATGATTTGTTGTTCTAGCATCTAAAAGCTAGTGAAATGGTTAGTTTTTGATAGATTTATACTTTTCCAGCTCATACGGTTGTTATTTAACAAGTCGATTGAAAACTTTGGCACCATTTCAATTCTGAGTGTGGCAAATGTTTCAAAGCGTGTAACTTCGTGTAAAATGCGACTATATTGATGCAAAAAGGGTGATTTTGTAGTATTTAGTCTACTCTTTCCAAATATGTACTTAAATTGTGTGTAGGTTCAACAGAAATCTCAGAAATCGGTCGTTTTTTCATTTTTTCTCTTTTACTTATTTTTCTTAAATCTGACATAACTCGGTTACAGTTAAGGATTGAACACGATAATGGTTGGTTCTATGCTCCGCTCGGACTTCTATTACCTCCTTTCGTATGGCAGATTCGATCAAACTCACCCTGTATACTAGACTCACGTTTTAAAATTTTTATTGAATGCAAATTACAAACAGGTTTAACGGTTTTATTATCTTTCGAATCACCTACTCTTTTAAAAATCGCCATTTTTAGAACAATTTAAAGATTTGCGTGCCAATACTTCCTAACATGGTATTTATTTAGAGTAATTTGATGTATTAGTGTGAAGCTGTGGAAGATTTCGATCCTTTCTTTTAGTATGTAACATAATTTGTTAATTACCACGACAATACAGCCAACTCTAAGAGCTTTGATTGTTCCCTAACATAATTGCATTCTCAAATAATGCGCTTGGTTTGCTTCACAGAGCAGAAAATGGGATGAAAGAGTTGTTTCGGAATTAGTCATCTTCATAATATCCCCTAATGAATTTTCTAGTTTCTGTCACGTTTAGCGTAATTACTCAAACGTGTATTTAAAGCGCTGACCTTGCGTTTGTAAATGTTTAATTTTCTATGTCGATATTCAATCACTCTGGATCGAGTAAATGTTAAATTCAAATTGATGATCAATATACTAAATGTTCAAAAATACACTCTATAACCAAAAAAAAAAAAAAATCTACGCACCAAGAAGCAATCATCCGAATGTTTTGAAATTTTGTATGCATGAGTGTTTTGACCAGGTATGCAAATAATTAAAATTAGGTGTCCAATGAAAGAATAGTTTGATCTCCAGCGTATCGAAACTGCGCATCCAGCAGATCTATATAAAGACCAGTTTTTCAACAGCTGTTAAAACTTTCAGTTGATTGCGATTCATATTACTTTTCAAAAATTTAAAAATGCCTTGCCGCGTGATTCGAGTTCATTACGAGCAACTGTCAGAGTTTAAAAGAGTTCGTATCATTGTATTGAAAGAGGCCGGTTAGTCAAATCGACGAATCGCTCGTCATTTGATCCGAAGCGATGCAGCGATTCAAAGATGCTGGCAAAGATGGATGGAAAATGGCAGAGTTCAGCGTCACGATGGTAGCGGTTGACCTAGGGTCACAACAGATCGTGATCACAGAGTGATTGTCCAATCAGCCGCCACAGTGCTTTCTTCATCTCTATGAACCATCAGACGTTTAATTCAAACACTAGTGTTCATCATGACCATTTGACCACCCAGACGGTTGAGACAGCGAAATCTGCGTTCGCGCTGACCGTCACGCCAACTGCCACTGACGCTTACACACTGCCAAGCCAGATTACAGTGGTGCATAGCTCGATAAGGTTGGAATTATACCGAATGGGGACGTATAGTCTTTAGCGAAGAGTCCCGCTTCCAACTGTGTCATGATGATCATCGAAGACGTGTTTGGAGACACCCAGGGCAGAGGGGGGTCCTGGCTTCACTCTTGCACGTCACACTGGCCCTCAACAAGGCATTATGGTCTGGGGTGCCATTTCCTTTGATAGCTGAACCACTTTGGTCTCAACTAGAGGCACACTTATTGCAATGTGGTACAACGATTTTTGTTATAGAGTGTATGTTTTTATTTTGTCTCTGGCATCATGTGTTTTTTCTCTTGTACATTAAGCTATAGTTATTAAGCACGGGTCAGCTATTTAGAGTCACGAAGGGAAATTGTCTATCTCTCAGCTTCTCAAAATAAAGCAAAACATGACGAAAATACGTTATGGCATACATGTGCAAATGCATGTACAGGGGAATCCGCTAAAATCGACCATTGGTTAATCGGGCCAGCGCTTATTTGGATCAAATCTTAAAGAACCAAAACAAGTCTCATTGTACAAGCCTAATATTATTCGCTTATTGGGACCAAAAATTTGTTTAATTGGACCAGGGAACATGAGAACAAATTGGAAAAAAAAAATTAAAAATCTCCCTCTGGAAGCAAGTTTTGAATGAATCAACGAGCTTAATAGTTAGTGCAATAAAAATTAATAACAGTTTTTTGCAACTTTCAATTAAACCCAGCACTATTTACAAGAAAAAAAAACGGTTTATAAAACTCCCATTGCATGACGAAACTGTTCCAACAGAGATCAAAATTTCAGTGAAATATCAAATTTCTTCAGCTTAGTTAGCAAATTCAATAATTTATTATTTTTTCTCAAAAAGAAAAATAATGTAGCTGCAAAATACGTAATTTTCATTTCATTGCAATTTTTAATGGCCGATTAGTACTTTTTAGGACTTTTTTTTTTCTATCTCACATTTTTAGTTACTTCTGGTATTGAAGTAAATCGATACTGACTGGTAGGATCAACTAAAACCATATTTGTCTATTGAATAACTTTGTTGAACGAGTGTAAACAGGTTATTTGCTTTATTCAAATTAGTTTTTTAATAGAAAATTCCGTAAACAGCATGTTTTCTTCTTTTTCTGCACACCATACATGTGGGGCATAATTATAATCATAATGGCATTTAAATGTTTTGTGTATAGCATGTACGGTCAATCTAGACAGGTCCTATTCGCTTATTCGGACCTGCCGCTTATTAGGCCCAAAATGGTCTCATCCTAATGTGGTCCTATTAACCGGAATCGACTGTACATACAAACGTAGCAAATCATTTTATAACACAACTAATGCAATAAGAGTAGCAGAAATAATAACTATAATAATTGAAATAACAAAAATAATTTGAGCAATAATAATAGTAACGGCAATTTCTTAAAAAACGTGAATACTTACCGTGCTGTACGGTACCCTAACTAGGCGAAAACTCATGAAACATAAGAATTACAAGAATGAGCAAAATCATTAAACCATTCCAATCAATTAAATTGTCACTACTAAGTAAGTGTTTAAAGCAATATTCTCTGAAGTTTACTAGATATAGATAAGTGAAAAATATCTAAGCATGTTCAGTAAATTACTGCCCATTAGTCAGGGCTAAAACAGAAATACGTGAAATACACCTCCAGTTCAGTCATTTCTAGCCGAGGACTGCAGTTTCGTGCTTATTAGCACTCATCAGCCCGGCATAGGAGAGTGACTGAGCTGGAGATGGAAAACCTCTTAAGGAAGCCAAGAGTACCAAACAAACTGGTAGCTAATGTAATTAGCACAGACCAGATGAGCGACGGAAGCAATGGCTCGGTTCAACTCTAAGATTGAGGGCATTGTTTGATGAGTGCTAATAAGCACGAAACTGCAGTCCTCGGCTGGAAATGACTGAGCTGGCGGTGTATTTCATGTATCTAAGCATGGTTCATAAATTTTAGAACGATGCCAATTACATAGTTTTTAGACTTTGAAAGTAATATCCTATCAAATTTAGTGAACATCGAAAAATTGATATGCATATTGGGTAGTTTTATTTCATCTGTTCAAATTGAAGTAGCACATCTGTTAACATAAAGTACTTAAATGAATTTCATTTCGTCAGCACACATTTTAGTTTATTATTTTAGTAAACGTTTCAGAAGAATTTTTCACGAAAACTGATTGTATTAACTTTTATGAATAATTCATTGACCACATGTTGACTTAGTTGTCAAACATTTTAAGTGACGCTCTTCATGGTTATGCATAAAGACAAGCATTTTCTTTGAATTATGAATACCAAACTGTTGACTTCACCAAATATTAGTCTGAAAGTTGTGCTATTTATAAACTACTTTCCAAATGCTAGGAAAATAGAATTTATGCTTTATAAAGCAAATAATAAAATACAAAATTGGGACTTTTTTCATTTTTTATTAATTTATTCACATCTGGAATTTTTGTTTAACTTCTTTAGAGGGAATTGAAAATACTTTATGGTCTGCTCACAAATGGTTTTATTGTCAAAGAAAAACAAATTTTATTGATATAAGGAAACAAAACATCTGGTAAAACTTAAAATATGCTCTTTCGGCAATCTGTTTAATTTAATCGTATGTAAATAATATGAAATGTTATTCGTATTTTCAAGCTGAATCAATAGTAATCGTTGAACGAGCGCTATGACAATAATTTGTACTAGAGGAAAAATTGTTTAAGTTGCTTTTAAAATTGGTAATTTATTCTCTTGTTAAAATCACTCAAATATCCATTTTGGTTAACATAACGAAATATACTTGAATAAAGCGAATTTCTTTCGTCAACCGACACAGTTTAATAGTTTTTCTGTTTATTATTTATTTATTTTTTAAATATTCTGATCAGCAAATCTCTAGGTTGGAAATACAGCGGCACCGCTTAATTGAATCAGTGGTTAATTGAATCATCCGCTTTAATGAATCAAATCGTCAATAAATTATTTTCAAATTAAAAAAAAAACGACTTCAAAAAACAAAAAGGAACTAAAAAGTAAAAAATAATTCTTCATACTTACATTTGATTTCCTACCCAAACGTATAAATCAAATTTATTTTGCAATTCCAGTACAAAAATCAACTAAACTGAACACCCAATTATAAAATAAACACTGATTTTAATTACTGTATGATGAATTTTTTTGATGCATAACAATTATATACGATCTCATAGTTTTTAATAACCATTTAAAGTCGTGGCCTCCTATAAACTACTACTCTAACGTAACTGACAACCCACCAAATCCTGAGTTAAACACCAGTTTAACAAAACGCGAAAGTCTTTAAAAGTAAACCTACTCAGTTACGTTAGGTAGTAGTTTATAAGAGGCCCCGACTTCAAATGGTTATTAAAAATTAAGAGATCGTATATAATTATTTAGGTATTAAAAGAATTCATCGTATTGTAATCAAAATCAGTGTTTATTTTATAATTGAATGTTTAGTTTAGTTGATTTTTGTCCTGGAATCGTAAAATAAATTTGATTTATACATTTGGATAGGAAATCGTATTTGAGTATGACCAATTATTTTTTACTTTTCAGTTCCTCTTCATTTTTTCAAGTCGGTTCTTTTTTTAATTGAAAATAATTTATTCACCTAAGAAAAATAAAGTTTTCAAAAAATGTTCTTCTCAACAGTGAGAAGTCTGCCTTCATGAATCATGTACCGATTTTGGACACGTTTTCGCACGTTACTTGTTTTTCAAAAGAAACTGGTGGAAATCGTTTACTTTTTAAAGACTTGCGTGTTTTGTTAAATTAGTGTTTAACTTAAGATCTGGTGAGTTTTCAGAGAAGATTACAAATTTAACAAACAGCTCTACCGCTTGCATATTGTATGAAGTAACTTCTAATTATTATTGCATTACTTGTGCTAATTTTGTGCTACGTATTATTGCTGAAATTTTTGTCCAACCGTTACTAATAAACATCATTGAAATGAAAGACAAGTGGAAACGTTTAAATCACATCTATTAGAAAACGTAAGGTGCTAAATATTATATTTATCAAATGCTTTAAATTAACTAACACTTCAGTAAAACTGATGAGCGTAGTTCATTGCAAAATGCTCTTCCAAATGACTAAATAATTAACTAGTCATTTTATAAATACATTCGGGAAGTTGGGAATATCATAACGAATTGGTGAACTCTTATCTAACGTACTGCATCACTTACTGCTTTCAGTTAAGTTGCTTATGCAGTCAATTTACGAAATTACTTATCGTGTATGATTTACTGCAACTAAATATTTCTCTATAGTGAATCGGATATTTTTAGGCGTGTTTCAAAATTTCATGATTTGGAATTGATTTTGGTAGAATTTTTCTGGCTATGCGCTGTTATTAAGGATGATATGTTTATAAAAAATTAATGTACAATTATTTCAGACATTTAATAAATATTTAAATTCATGTTTAATACACAACCCACACATTATTTAGCAACGCATTCCTTCGTTTATACATTTATACATACTTTGTGAATGTCTAAACGAAGTGCATTGGTACTGAACTGCTCCGGTAAAGAAATAGTTTAGTACTCCGACATAAAGGGCATTAAAGAATACAAATGAATTTTCAAAATGAACGATAAATAAATAAAAAAGGCAAATAGCGGTGCCCCGAAGTTAAAATTTTGGGAGGGTGGAAACTCAGTTTGTCAAAAGGAACTCCAAATGTTGCCGAATCGTAAGAAAAATGTGCCAAATAAGGAAATTTTTGGAAGGTAACAGTGCCCGCCCGTGACCCCCATTATGGGGGGTTATTATTATATATGCCCTAATGGCAAATATAATAATATGTAAGAGTTGGAATTGCTGACACTGATATACCTAATTCCTTTTTCATGGGACGTGGCAGTGGAAAGAACATAAAAGGTAGATGTTTTAGAAACAGCCTATATCACATTTAGTTAACTTGCCGAATTAGAGAATTTGTTTGAACAGACAGCAAATTAGTTAGTTTACTTTTTATTCCTTTAAACAAATAAAAAGCTCTCACAAGCTGGAAATTTACGCAAAGAGAATGCTCCGTTTTATTATTATAAGAATTAATATTCAAAAACATTGATTTTTAATAGTGTTTTAGAAATAAAGTTTAAAGTTAAAAAGTGTTATACCTCCAAAACATGTTATTCATGGTATAGCAGTTTCAAATCTTACCATTGCCAGACGTACAACGTATCGCCAAATGTCACGTTATGCTGTTCATCTGCTCTAATGCTGCTCGCACAATAAAATATGCCTTTAATTGTGTAATTACCTTTTGTTTTATTTTGGGACAGTAGAGTAAGTCGGGGTATTACGCCCGACCCAAGAACCCCCCCCCCCCCTTTTTTTTTCAAAATCATGTTCGCAAAAATTAAAGATGAAATATTCTGTTTTTCTCATTGTAAGTTCAGATGGTGTGTAAAACCTATCATGAACAAAACTTGGGATTAATTTTTTTTTTATTGCAAAAAAAAAAAAAAAAAAAAAAAAAAAAAAAGAAAGAAAGAAAGAAAGAAAAATAAAACTTTGGGGCACCTTTGGGCACAGCCAGGAAATTCACTCCACTTCATTAGATTAAATGCCCCACTTGAGGTAACATCTCCAAACTTGTTATAATAAGCAACAAAATAAAACATCAAAATTAATTTTAATCTAGGAAAAACGAAAATGTAAGAAAATGGCAATGTAAAAGTGTCACTCTCCTCTTTAACTTTGCTATAAAACTGTAATTACGTCTAAAAATTCGCTGAAAATGGCTGTAGTGTATCAGTGGCGTGTATATCAATACTTTTTTACGGGACTAGTTGGTTACGGTAAATTACGATACACAAAAGTAAAAAGATTTATAGATATATTATCTTCCCTATTATTATTAACTTCAGTGTTATGCTTCAAAGTTGATGAGCAACATTGCTCACTAAGATGAAAATCTATTCGAGTTTTACCAAAAGTTTTCAACTGAGTAATGGTTTGGTAGTGTCCTTGGGTTTTCTCGTGACGAATCGTTGCCTTGTGGAAATTGCTCATATCTGAAAATCCACTGGCATTCCAGACGCCTTTTTCCTTTTCAAAAAGGACGCAGGGCCAGCAAAATATTTTTTTTTCTTGACTTACAAGCAGTCAGCCATTTAACAGTCTCAAAGTAATCTTTCTTAAAATGCCGATTGTAATTTTTTAGCTTCGCAGATATTGCTAGGTCAGGAGTAGGCCTGCTCTGCGAAATTATTTGAGCTTTCTCTTGGTCAAATCAAAGCTCCGAACGAACGGTTTGCGAGAACGTCCAGCAGGCAGCAATTCTCTTCTAGCTCCCGGGGCCTTACAATGATTATATCTAGAAGGGAGTCGTTAACGAGAAACCGATCAGAAAACCAGTTTTTCGCAGTGCGTGACGTCACTTTCCGTGACGCACCATTTCTCCCTACCATGAAGCTATCCTAAACGTCTTGCTGCCGACTTTAGCTGCCGAGAAGGACCATTCTCGTTTTCACCCGGTTGGCAGGTTGTGAGATGGCTTTCTCGGGAGGTGAGAAGTGCTTCCTCGTCAAGATGGCGGTGGCCAGAGAAGCGGTGTGACTGTTTACACTTGCGTAGTGATGGAAATTTTGCAATTGTGGGATTTAATGCTCGTAATTTTGCAAGAGGAGAAGTCTAGGAATTATTACAGCCAAGTTACTTTTAATAATAGTAATATTATTATAGGAACATGGTTTTCATTAAACACTGACGCATTGTTTAAATCGGTTAGTAATTTAAATTAAATATCTTCGGTTTCAAAATATTATGAACATATTTTCGTTATAGAGTGGTACGAACATATTTTTCTTAGGCTCATTCCCCGAATATGGATGTTTTTAAATAAACATTAATTATGATGAGGGCAAATAGATACACTTTTTAACAATTTCGATCGCGAGAAATGACTCATTTCTTGGTTTACATATTGGTGTTTCGGCCTGTTTTGATAGTTTTGACATGCATGTTGCTGGATTCAATTTTGCGACGTTAAGCAACGTTGCTCTACAGGTAGGCGTTTTCAAGTAACTGAGAATATTTTTACAGTCCCCCCCCCCCCCTTTATTTTTGTACACATAATTTTGCCTTAATAAATAGAAGGGTATGACATTTTGTCAGTAGACTTTGGTTAATAGAACCTCAATATCCTTAGAAATTTTTCACCAACCAAATGTCTTTTAATTTTACATTTCATAAAATATCAATCTTTATTTTTCGAATCAAATTGCATTCAGTTTTTTTCCCGCAGTATGTTTACACATTGTTTTGTTGTAACCTCAGTACAAAATCAACGCGAAACACTTTCCATGTAATTAATTTAAAGAAATAAACTTTAAAACCCACAGCACTTTTCATGTTAAGTTATACACTATTCTAGCAAAATTGATTTGCTGGACCACTGTTTTTTCATTAGAAGTAATGAGAAAGGGCATTGTAGTCAATTCAAAACGATCGTTTTTGAATTCCCCAGCTTTATTATTTATCTATTATTCTTCAAATTTGCATTAAATATTTTTTTTTTCTTTTAAATATATTTCACTCTGTCTATTTGAAAATCCCTGATTGAGTAGATGGGAGTAAAGGCTATGACAGTAGCCTGAATAGCTCCCAGCCAGTAGCTCCCACCACTCAGAAAAGAACTTAATTTAGAGCCTGTTTATAACATAAGATAGAATTAAAAGAAAATAAATGCATAATCATACAAAGAACACATAAACACAAGCAATGCAATAAAGTACGTCTAATTTTATAACAGAACCCAGGTATACTATATTACAAATATGCTACTATATCCTAAATTGACTGCAGTAGAATTGAGTATAAAAATTTTTAGCCTTTTCTTAAACAAATTTCGATTATTTATGGCTTTTAAAAAATTGGGTAAGGTGTCCACAATCTTGGTCCGTAAGAGTTAATGCCATTAAACAATAGATTTGTTTTTGCGTTAATAGGTATAATGTTTTCACGGTTTCTAGTAGGGTAATTATGGACCAAAAAATTCTGTCAAATGGTTCTTAAAAGCCCTTTGTTTTGCTTTTCAAAGATAATCAAGAGCGAGTCCATCGTTTATTTTTTTGAAAAATATAACAATTGCTTAGGGTTTTTTTTTTTTTTAATTATTAAACAGATTCCACTTAATATGTGGCACATGAAAGTTCATGCCAAAAGAGAATTCTTTGGTGTAAACGAAGATTAAAATCACTAGTTTCAAACTAAAGCAACCGTGCTTCGCAAATCTGCATTTCTAATTTTACGAAACATAACCGTAAGGGTGAGTCATTATCAACGATTTAGGGGGGGGGGGAATAATCTTAAAACTAGACCATTGTCAAATTTTATTCGCTTACTTACCGTGAAAAGATTTTGAAAGCTGATGTATCATAAACAAAAGGCAAACAAAAAGGCACTTTGCATTTTAAAGTATTCTTTCGAAAGAATATTTTTAAAAGAAAAAAATAAGCCAAAAATAAAATTAATAAAATGCGTAAACACAAATGAAAAAAAAAAGTTGGTTATGACATATCAAGAAATGTATTTGCCAATTTGTTTGACCATGAGATAACTCCTCGGATCCCGAAACGCCGTGGAATTAAAAGTTGCGGATCCCCGTTGCTGTGGTTGAAAAAACTCAATAAGTACGGGAAACCGCAAATGCCGTGGGAAACGGAGTTGCAAGCCTCTTTTGATGTAGGAAAAAAGAACTCCAGTCCGACTGAAGAGATTCCTTTCCCGCGTCACGAGTAGTTCTCGGAACGCTGGAAACAGAGACAAAATACTCACTCGATACAATGGTGGTAAGAGCAAACGGGAGGAACCGACTATTTTCTCGGTTGTTCTCGGTTTTCGTGAGGGAGAAAACGTCGTCACCAGAATGGAACGTTACTTACGTTGTAGGGCCCCAGGGCAGTCTGTGCTGTTGCGCATGCTCCTCAACTACGTCCAGTTGGGAACTTGTTTCTTCGACCGAGTCCCCTTCCATTACAAAAGAAAAACACAATGGATGCAGGAAAATAACTTTGACTAGTGAATTTGTTGTTTCCTGAATCTCACATAGAAACCTGTACACTAGCTACGGAAACAAAAATTTATCCGTTGGTTTAAAAATTGCATGAAATAATCAAATAAGCTTTAGAGCGAACGCCAAGGATCTAACAAAGCTATATAAGATCTTCTGGGGAACAGGTTCTTAAGATCTCGTCCCTCGGACTAGTCCATTTAAGACGTCGCACGCAGGGGAGAAAGGGAGGGAGGGGCAGTAAAAGAAGTAGCGCTTTCTAATAAACTTGTTTTTCTGCTCACGTTTTTTCTTAATAAATTATTCTGCAAGGTAATTTTTTTGAAGGGGCAAATATTTAAGGGACCAGCCTAGTCCTTCTGGTACATGGGCTGCACGTCACTGTAGTGTATGCGTAAAACTTCTTTGCACACAATTACTCTTGAAAAACACTACGCAGACGACCTGTGCTTCTGAAATCGTGAAATACAGTAACTGGAGCGTTTTTCCTCACGGGACATGATACCTCTATTTACTCTAACTGTTATTCGCGCGAATCAAATGTTTATGTAATTGAAACGATCAACTAGCCTCAAAGGATTGACTGCGCTGAGCGATGTTTTTTCGCATCTTTTTCGGTTTAGGATGACTTTAGAAACCGGTATCTCTCTAAAGTTATCCTAATTGATACTATAAGTTATAAGTGTGTCTGCCCTGCGTTTCTACATTGAATATTGGAATTATACACCTCAGTGTTTTTTCAGACAACTGAAAAGATGTCAGTAAAGACTTGACACCATCCGGACATTTTAATGCATAATTGGTGAGCTCGAAACTTGACGAACATGGAAGAAATGTGGTGTTTAAAAAAAACCACTTAAACAACTGTTTTACACACAAAAACTAAGCAATTAATTATATTTCGTGCTGAAAAGCTAACTATTAAAACTATATGAGTAATATTAATAATGAAAAATAACAAATAACAAACTCAACTGCAAAAAATGCACTTATCTTTGCTTAAAGAAATGTCGTTTAAGAAAATATTTTGTCCAAAATTTTAAAACTATCAGTCCTTTATCCTTCGCAAAAGAAATCCAAAGTTTTCAGCTTCGCGGACGTTACACAGAAGAAAGAAATGGACGACAGAAACGAACACAAGTAAAATAAATTTCGGTCAAAGAAAGCAATAATACTCCTTTTGTGCCTTGTGTGACTGCTCATTAGGATGCTGGTCTGTGATTTCCGGTCGCGGAGAGCTCCATGCTCTCCAGCTAAATGGGCATTAAAGCCAGAAGAAAGGATTTGGGAAAGAAGCGCTGGGTAAAAGATATGCTATCGGGTTCTTCAATGGTTTGCTGAAGGCAATAAAAATAATAAACGTTTGAATGCTTTTCTGTCAGGAAATGCCATGCTACGGTTTAGGAGATCAATTTTAGCGTTATTTGTATATATTCGCGTAAATGGGGTTATGGAAGAGATACAACTCGAGGTGAGTTTATGTAGATTGGTAATGGCGTGTTAGTTTGCTTTTAGTTCCTAGTACGTAGTAAAGAAAGTATTATGTTCGCTAAAAATTGTTTTACTGATATTTCGGCATTAATTTATATTTTAATCGCACCTGAAAGAGTTTTTGATTTTAATACTGTAAGTACGTCCGTACGTATGTACGATCATACATATGGATGTACGAATGTATGGGTAGCCGGTAATATCCATTTTAAGCATCGCTGTTGTTGTTGTCGTTATGTGCCAGCTAAGCTGGCAATTTGGATGCGCTGCTTCGCTTTCCCAACTGTACCGTAAATTGGTGTGAAGTCTGACTTCCACAGTTCATACATGCCATAAGGCCCATTTATAGGGTAGGCAACCATTCACGGCCCAACAACACATTCACGAAAAGAAAGGATAAGGACAGGAGAGAAAAAGGACATCTATGCCCGAGCCGGGATTCGATCCTCTGGAGCCTCCCTCATCGCAGTCAGACTTCTCTGACCACTAGACAAGGCGGCCAAATTAAGTATCCCTGACTTATGTATAAGAAGTTTTCTCCAGGTCTCTGTATTATGAATGTACCACGATAAACTTAAAACGGTAACTCATAGGTGGTTGAATCTTTTAATGTAAGGTTTATATAGGGTCTAGTTGTACATTTTCTTTTTTGGTTGCACTCAGTTGTTTCAAAAGGACTTTCTACTTAAATTTGGTGGTAAATCAATTTTTACTTCTTTATAAATTGAAGTAAATTTATGAATTGGTGACCGTTTTGAGATATATTCTCAAAGTTTTAGTAGCCTACTGTGTGACGCTAAAATAAGATACTAAAGTGTTATTTTGGTGATATTGACGATATTTAGAGAGATTTCTATGGAACCAAAAACAATCGTCGAATTTTCAGCATAACTTTCTCAATTTTGAAAAAAACCCGGCATAACCATTTATTTCTTTTTCGCAACGGTTTGTAAGAACCAATTTTCTATTTATATCATTGCATAAACTTTTACAATATAATGCAGGAAGAGCACTTTTAACTAGCTTCTAAACAGTAATTTAAGAACTATTAAACAATTATATTATCTGTGCACATATTTGGCAACTTTTTTTTCTTTTTTTTTGTGAAATAAAGAGTATAAAATTTATTTCATAATTTGGCCCGGGAGGTTACAGCACTGACCCTTCCTATTCCTTTTTTTTAAGTCAAAAATACTTAAAACATTGACATGGCTCATGGCTTAAAGTTACTCTAACGGACTATAACCTATTGACCAAATAAACTGCGCACACTACTTTTTTAATAGCTTACAACAAGCTTAATTTAGACTAAGAATTACACAGAAAAATAAAGCAAAAAGAAAAAAGCAAAGTACACTACGTAAACCATACATCAACTGTCAAATATTTAACTACTTATCAGACATACCCAAAGGTATTCTCTCAAGATTTAAAGTTCTCCTCTATCCCATTACTTTTCTGGAGCGAAATACAACTCTTGAAAAACAAAACGACCATAACTTGCTGTTAAAGTTAAACGATTTTTTCTTCAGTTTAAATGGTTTCTTCTTCAATTTACTGAATTGCTTTTTGAAGCATGACATCGGTTCTTTTTAGTTTAACATAACTAAAATTGAATAATTTTTTATCTATCCTTTCTAACCGGCATTTTTTATCGACTTTTAGTGTCAATGTCTTTTACCTAACCCTTTATTTATGGAATTTATAGAATACATTAATATTTCGTAGAAGAGTAGGATTAACATTTGTAGGATTTTATTTCAATAGTAGTTGACCTTCAGGAAAGTAATATCCGAGGTGGACATTTTGACGTTTTTTGTGCTTGACGAGTTTTATTGAGAGCTCCTGCGTTGCTGATTTGTTTTGATATACTTAGGAATAAGGATAGCATTTTAGATTACGGGTCTATTATTTCCAACCAAAGTCAAAGTTACCTTGATTAATTTAGAAGACTTAAGAGCAATTATGTAGTTTTCTGTTTTTTTTTTTTTTTTTTTTTTTTTTTTTTTTGAGCAATCACGATTGCTTATTGTTCTCACTTGACTGTTTTGATGTGCTATCATTTTATTTTCCCGCCAGCACCCTCTGCAGCATCACCGTCGACCGACTCCTCACGATGCTGCTCCTCTAGCGAAAGCCGTCTCGATGTTGCGTCCATATCCTACACACACACGCATACATACACACACCTACACACACATATATATACATACATACACTTACACACACATACACACGCATACGCACAGACACCTACACATACACACACAAACACACATACACACATATGCATACAGACACAGAAACATATACACACACCCACATATACACCCCCACACATACAAACACACATACACACAACTACCCATACACTCTTGCCTGGACACAAACACTCATGATTACATAAACACACACTCGTGATTGCGAAAAACATAATTTGAATTCAAGATGTCAAAATTCAATTTTTTTTTTTAATGTTTCAAGATGTTTTTGATACATAAAAGTCATGGAAAACTAGAATTTGGGAAGTTTTTTGTTAACTGCAAAAATATTGAAACTTCAAGAGGATGCACGCAATTTTCTTTTAAGTTTATGCTATTTTGATGGACTTATTAATTCCAGAAATAATCTGTTAAAAGGATACTACATTAATAAAAGCATATAGCAACAGTTTTGTATACTTCTTTTTCTGCTTCAATATCTCCAGTGAAACATTAAATATCTTTGATAGAACGCAGCAAATTTTTCTTCTAACATAATTTAATGAAAGACGTCTTTATGTATAGTTCAAAATATTTTTTCTTCTGAGCAACATTTCGACTAACAAAGGATTTAAAAAGTTTCGTCACTGTCAACTGTTGCATATCATAAGCTCCTATGAGCGATTGAACCTTCAAGTAGGGGTGTCTAAAACCACTTACCCAGTGGTGCCCAACCTTTTTTTTTACTCTAGGACCACAACTCTTATTAACACAAATCTCGTGGGATGCAGTATGAACTGTCAATAAATTTTTAATTTTTTTCTAGAAAACATGAAAAAAAAAAAAGAAAAAGGTAGAAAATTACAAACCAAGTATTGTTTTTACATAGCTATATGCTTATTGTGCTAACACAAAGCCAGCATTTGGTTTCCAATTTTTGTTTCTTGGCTCCAAATTTGGAAGAATCATTTTTAAAACCGAATGAAGATAAATGGTTGTTTTGGACGGCTACCCATCATAGTTTTTAATTCGTAACCTCTATTATAGCAACGATCCGCATAGATCAACATTGCAGGCTTCATATGGTAAAACAGCAGTAGGTTTAGCACATTTGCTCTGAGCCATTGTGTATCTTTCTTTTTATTTTTAATCATCTTTCAGCACGGAAGTCTCACTAATATACTTCTCTAGAAATTAAAAATATGATTGTAAGATAAAACTATGTATCTTTAATTACAGTAACCTTACTTTTTACAAGGCTCGTACTTAAAAAAACTCATGTATAACAATTTAAATCTGCTCTTGCATGCAGTTTCTTGGGTAAAAGTCCCGAAAATATTTTAATTTGAAAATTGAAATTAATTCGGCTCTTTTCAATATTTCTTTCAACCCGTTATTTTTTAATGATGACTAATTAGTAACTCTAGAATGTAAGGCGCTTCTAAAAAGACTCATTCACTAATTGATGTTGTGCCCTGCGAGGAAGTAAGAAAAAAGAGAAGAGGAAAAAACCCGAACCGATGTAACGTTTCGCATTTGTCTCCTTTGCACATTTTTTTCAAAACTTCCTTTGATTTTATGTTGACCAATTGGATGGAAATATTATATCTTGAAAAAGAGAGAGAAAAAAAGCCCGCGAACAGTTGTATCAATTTTCAACACATTCATGATTATTTATGAGTATTTTCTTATGATGAAGAACATCTAAACCAATGCAACAGGGAAAAAATGTGCGCAGTTGATTATGTGAAGAAAAGTTTCCATAGTGAGAAAAAAATCTTATTTATATTACCAAATGTTTTTAATGTATCAGTTTTTCTGTAATATGAGTAAAATGGGTGTAAAATGCAAAAACCGCTTTTTGATAACTAACATTAATAGTAGTTTTGATAAATCAAAAATCAACAGAAAGTAAAATGGAAAAAATGCTATGGCATGCTAAAACTCCCATAGTTCCTAGCGCGCCCGAGCGGATGTTGGTATGAATTACTTCCGGCTATTCCGCCGCATTCGTCTTGCCATAGAAACCATGAGGAGTTCCGATGCGTCTTTGATGTTACAATGCTCTTTTCTTTTCTTTTTTTTCCGACGAGATTTATTTTTTTGCTAAAAGATTTATGTGAATATTTTTTCAAAACATCAATATATTTTTATCATAGACGTAATTTTTAATACCCTTTCTGTCGCAATTCCGATTGAAGTAGCTGAAAGGGTAAGCTTTGAGCGTGAATCGCTTATTTCCAAACAAATAAGGAATAACATAAGGATTTCTACTCTGGGGGAAATGTGCATTTTTCTATGTACAGATAAATATGTACACATTAGGAAACTTTATTATTTTATACCTACTGTTGTTTTTTGCTGTTAGAAGTGAAATAAGTTAAAAATTCAGGTTAGAAAAGATTAACATCGATACGTGATATACACCGCCAGCTCAGTCATTTTTAGTCGAGGACTGCAGTTTCGTGCTTATTAGCACTCATCAGCCCGGCATAGGAAAGTGACTGAGCTGGAGATGGAAAGCATATCCAGCTCAGTCACTTTCCTATGCGGCGCTGATGAGTGCTAATAAGCACGAAGCTGCAGTCATCGGTTGGAAATGACTGAGCTGGCGGTGTATTTCACGTATTTCTGCTTTAGCCCTGGCTAATGGGCGGTAATTTACTGAATTAACATCGATGTTTTGCATTTCATGCTTTTTCGATGTTTAACATTTTAAGAAAAAAAATGCATTGAACAAAGATAAAAACGGCATATTAATAATTATGAGGATGGTAAGGGCATACTGCTCACAAGGTCCATTCCGTTTTGTAGTTTTCTATTGAATGTAAATCAAAATTGTTAGGATTGGAAAGAATTGTTATTGTTTTATAAAACATGCTGATGAAATGAATAGCAATACCACTTATACTGCATCTTACTGACAGAAGTGTACATATTTTTGAAATTTTAGTGCAGTGTATTTTTATTTTATTTTTTTATTCATTTGCATTATTTAGTTTGAAGATAAAGGTGTCTTGCCTAGTTGTTTTTATCAATATTTTAAACTAATAGCTGAATATTTGTATTACTTAATTTCAAACTTAAGTTTTAAAGAAAGTATTTATCTTTTATATTAGTATTTGAAAATGTTCTATTTTAGTTACGTACAGGTTAAGTTCTTTTTCTTAATCAACTGAAATCAGAATCATATGTATAATAACACCAATAGATTTTTAGCTGTTTAAATTACTTTTTGTCTGTCTTTTGTTTATAGTCTTAGCTATAAATTAAAGAATAAATTAGACATCCTGGGGAGCGGGTGCTGAAAATCCTTTTCCACCAAACTTAAAAAAAAAAGGAATGTGTTTAAGTACATAATATTAGTTGCACACCGAGAATGAATTAGAGGGTCAACAATCCCATAGAGCCTTTCATCTTAACATACATGGCCAATACCAGTACGGTATATTTTTTTTCTTTGCATCTGAGGCCTGTTAGACCCCCCCCCCCCGAAAGTAATTTATGTCTGCTACAGTGCATAAAATTATTTATGTATTATATTGTTAGGGTACTACTGGTACATATTACTTCACACCTGTATAAGCTTTTGCTTAACCTTTAAATATATTTTGTGTTTTAAATAAAATATAGGAAATTCGTCCTTATAAAATTATTGCAATGTTATTATACTTAGCTACCGTTATTAATACCTTTTTTTTTAAAGCAAGTGACCTTTGTATTTAATTTGAATGTGCTTCGGTGGAGCGACCCCTTTGCTTGATAAAAACAAATCTTTGATAAGGTATAAAAATCTAACATAGCTTTCATATCTAATTCTTTTTCAATCTGATATAACAATAAAGTTACCATTATATCTTCTATTGTCAAATTTTGCACATTTCATGGGAGAATAGAATCATAATTTGGATAAAAACGATTATGTACAGTTTGATGTGTGAATGTAAAAAGAAAAAAAGAAAATGAAATTTTTGAAAAATATGAGAGCGGTAACGTTTTAGGTTTTCTTACACGTTACATTTTGACCATCAACTAGAGAAACGTACATTCTGCAAAAGAATTAAGCTGCAGCATATACAAATTTATTCTAGTGTCAAATATTGCAGTTTTGAACGTCGAAATAATGAAATAAATATTTTTTAAAATAAATAATTACTAAATACTTGTTCTTTACAATGAGAAAATATTTAACTAAAATGTGAGAACATTTTATGTTAGCCGCAGAATTATTGAAATATCATAACTTTTTTTATTTCATAGTTTTAACAATCATTTAAATACTATCCATACTTCCTGGTACTTAATTCAGCTTTAGACCTCTGTTTTAGCGTCCATAACTTTTAGTATTTTTCTCAAAGTTGAAACAGCAATCTTTTTATTAGTTATACATTAAATTCAAAATTGATTTAGCTTCCTCGCGTATAGAAAATCGCGTATTTAGAACTGGAAAAAAATAGTTTTCTTCCTTGCTTACGCTCAAGCACGTTAACGGAATGACCGCAAGTAAAGAATACCAATTGTACATGTTGCGCCACCTAGTGACCAAGTTTGTCCCAAGCATGGCCCATTCCTTGAAACTGTAGACAAAACGCGCAAGAAGTTAAAGATACAAATAACATAAATTTTAATTAAACGTATGATCATGATTTTAACATTTACGGCTCAAGTTTGTATTAAAAAATATTTTTTATTTACCGTAGAAAATAACTTTGACAGTCGACTAAATGATAGCTTGCAAATTTGCGCATCTGAATTTAAAAAAAAAAGTACAATAAGTGCAATTGTACTAGCATTATCATAGTAACCGTGATCGTGTAAAAATAAAAACCTAACAATGTTACCTTAACAAATCACTGCATTTTTCAGCTATTAGTTGATATTCCAACAATGCACGTTAACTTTTTAACCCAAATCCCAAAATTTGTCTCTTTTTACCTCCTCACAACCAAATGTGCACTGTAAAAAAACACTACGGTTTGTGTAAAGTCCCACCTGCGCTCAGTAGAATTCTTAGCGCATGCGTAAAAATCAGCACCGGCACAGAGCTGGTAAACTTTTAATAGCGTTTCAAAGACCGGCTTTGTCGCTCAGTGGTAAAACACTCTTGCTTTGCAACCTGTCTGTGAGACTTGCGGTGTGGGTTCGATCCCACTCAAGCGTCTTGGGTGTTATTTCCTCTAGTGCTATAAAAGTTTATTTATTGCATATTAAAATACATTTTGAATTGGTGTAAAGTTAATTCGTGTACATTGGATGTGAAACAATATGATTATGATAGGTATTGGAAAAAAAAAGAATGATTGAATGCAAAAGCTGTAAGGAAGACAAAGAACAAGGGGTTTCTAACATTTTTTTTATACTGCTATAATGCAGTTTCAAGTATTGTAACCTACAAATTTATTTGCATACTTTCAATTTATTAGGTGCAGAGAGAAAGTTTTACCTGATTAATTAATGTATCTGGATAATTTAAAGCATCGAATAGTGAACTTGAAGTACAAAACACTTATATATGTACACAAGAAAAAACGAGCTGATGTGTGCATCACATGACTTCCTTTTACTCCAATTTAATGTCATTTTCTCATTATTGGCAGTTTTAATGTGATTCAAAAGTTTACTCTCTAAATATCATCAAAAGTGGCCAAATTGAAACCAGATTAAAAAATAAAAAAAATAAATTTTTTTTTTCCAAATTTGTCGCCAACTTGGCGATCAGAAGACTGGCGATATATCGCCAAGTGCCCGCCAAATTATAACACCACTTGAGTTTACATCGAAATTAACAATGATTTCCCCTCAAAAAGGGGCAAACGACCCCTTTTGGAGCATACGAATGCAACCAAAAGGGAATGTGCACAACTAGACCCCAACAGGAGTCTATTAACCAAATTTCAACTTTCTAGGACATTCCGTTCTTGAGTTATGTGACATACATACACACATACGCACATACATACGTGCATACAGACGTCACGAGAAAACTCGTTGTAATTAACTCGGCGATCGTGAAAATGGACATTTCGGGTGTCTGTACGTTCCTATATCCACGTGTGGTCGGGTTGAAAAATAAACTCAACATTCATTCGGGGGTGAGCAAAATGGAAATTAAGGCCGATTTTTGAGTGAAATTTTTTTCGCGAATACAATACTTCCTTCTTTGTAAAAGGAAGTAAAAAGAGTTATCGTTCAAGAAAGTCAGATAAAAGCTTAATTTTTGCTAATGTGCAACCTTTCAAGCATTTTCTCCGGAAGCATACAGCAAATTATGGTACTACCTTACACAGAAATGAGTGAAACGTTACGATACATTTAATTACCGTGGTGTATGTACCTTCCACAAGCGATGTGTAACTTTACACCAGTTATATCACTTAGGCTTAAGTTACTTCAGGGCAATGGAGT
This sequence comes from Uloborus diversus, assembly GCF_026930045.1. Lineage (NCBI taxonomy): Eukaryota > Metazoa > Arthropoda > Arachnida > Araneae > Uloboridae > Uloborus > Uloborus diversus. The sequence goes on along the minus strand of NC_072735.1, from coordinate 143,380,729 downwards.
CAGCTATGTTGCCACCGACTTTATGGAGTAAGAAGTTAAAAAAAAATATTTAGTGTAGACTTTCGACGAGAAAACTGTACGTATATATATATATATATATATATATATATATATATATATATATATAAACTACCATAAAAACACTTGGTTCAGTTATATTGAACAAAGTTTTTTTTTTTTTTTTTTAGAAACGGATTTTATTGCGTTTTTGAGATTTTTAAATCGTTTATTCGATGAACGAAGCTATAAATTGAATTTCTCTTCCCAAATCGGTTTATTTAGTTTAATATTATTTGTAATTTGGTTATTTTTTGTAGTAAAGAAAAAGAAATATCACAACTTTTTTTTCTGATCAAGTTTCGTAGGTACGTTAGTGTACTTTCAGAAATCTCACAAGGAACGAAAACTTTTAGAACAGTTAGAAAGATAATAGTTTAGAAACAGCAACAGGGAAGTTTATTAGGATCCGAGTTGTGCTGATTCTAGAAGAATATATGGTTCTGGCATAAATAGCGCAAAATGAGTAGTTGGTCAATATAACATTTTGCTTGTTCAATATGTGATGATGATCTATAAAACTTTTTTATATTTTTGATCTAAAACAACATAAATTTGTTACAAATATTAGATTAATGTTAATTATTAAAATTTTTACAGGAATTGTTTTTATAATATGGACCCCAAACCCGGGGCACGTTGGTCCACTTCACAAAGCTATGTTAAAAAATAATATTAAACAAAATAATGAATAGAACAATTTCAAAAAAAAAATAATAACAACTAATAAAAACATTCTTAGTGTAACTCATGTTAAAAACTCACACTGTACAAATTTAAATTTTTGATGAGATAAAAATAGAAAAGTGGACCAACGTGTCCCAACTCTATCTAAACAAAATTACTTTCATCACTTTTTTAGAAGCTTAAAATGCCATTCTGGAAATTAATTTTCTTTAAAGCATCATTACAAAAAGAAAGTTAATTTTGGGATTTCCGTCGGTCCCTAAAGCTGTATATCGTAGGTCTCCACGGGCGATTTTGCTTATCTCCGCTTAATGGAAGGTAGTAAAGTATCTCTAGTGCTGTGTTATAAAATATAATGAAATACGCTGCGTTGGGAATTTCCCTTCATGAATGAATAAACTTTACCTTATTCTCTCTGAAAATGCGCCAACAAGCGCCAAAGTGTTATTTTAAATGTGGATTTATTTTTTTATACAAACGCATTCACGAATAGACAGCAAATTGTAAAAATTTTGCCAAAATGAGTGATATAAAGAATCGGGACGTTTCAGATAGCATAGTTTGTGTGTAATTTATAACGCAATATAATCTTATACTTCATAATTTAAGGAATTTTGTGCAATTTGTGTTTTAGTCGCGGGTAGAATTCTTTAAGCTTTTCTTTCCATAAACGCCATTCTCTGCTTCCAGTTTTAACATTCTATATAATTGTAGCTACTACTGTCCTTGGAAAGAAAAAAAATGAATTATTTACAAAGTTTGTTATTTGTTTACTTATAGAAGCTGTATAACAAAATGTTTTTGTTTAAGTCATTGAGATTTCCCTGCTCATTTCCGAACAATTAAGTCCTAAATGTATGGTTTTTAAAAAACACTTTAAAATATGGTCTTTCGTTTTAAACCAGTTTAAATCGTGAGAAAAATACTTGGAAAAATCATAGCGCATTTAGTTGTAGTTTATGTTTAAGAACACATTGGCGAAATTGAGTTTTTAACTGAAAAAGTGAATAATAATTTAGCATCAAATGTCCTAAAATATTGGTAAAAATTGCAAAAATCTTTCTTTTTATGCACCACTAAAACTTGATTCGTCATAAAATTAAAAATTGGCATTTTCAGGAGCAATAAACTAAAGAAAAGAAAGTCTTTTCTTTGCGAATGCCAAGGAAAAAAAATCAATTTTTTGTCAACAGAATAGACTACTACTTGCAAGTTCAAAATTGATTTAATAGTATCTACAACAAGTATTTTCTTGATTATTGGCAACTACAGTGTCTTAATTTTTTTTGTGTACTTTAGAAGACTGAACTGGTTGTGTTGCCAAATGGCAAAACGATGCATTTCAGGATTAAATGACTTAAATGACTTTCCCGAGGCAATCCTACGTGAAAACATTTTAATGTAATTTATCGTTAACTCATTGTTGGTTTAATTAAGCTTACTCACGCAAAATACTACTAAACTCTGGCCCTTGGAGCAATCAACGTCACAATTGGGTCAGCGCCTCTTTTTGTGTAGGTTTAGATTTATTCCAAATTTCATCTATATCGTAGTATTACTTCTTGAGATATAGCAATGGCAACGAACAAGAAAGAACGTTCAAATGCAACCCCTCCTCCCCCACAGAAGCTATTGTCACCAAACTCAAACCAACTTTTGTACCTTCTAAGGTATATTTCTGTTCAAATCCGTTTATTACTTTTTTTTTAACAGGCAACGAGAGTTAGATTGCTCAACCTCTCTTTGTTATATTGGCATCAAAATTAAATCAGTACCTGTGTCCTCTAACGTCGACACACTCAGTGGCCAAAATATTAAAGACACCCATCGAATAACGTGTTGGTCCATCTTCATCTTTGATAACAGCCGCTATTCTTCGTGGCATGGACTCCACAAGTTGCTGATATCTCTGCGTTTCCAAGCTGTGAACTGATCTTTCGACTTCGTCCCACAAATGCTCTATAAGATTTGAATCAGGGGCCTGAACAGGTCATTGAAGCAAGTAGAACTCCGATTGATATTCCTTGAACTACTGGGAGACCGTTCGGGCACAGTGGCCTGGTGCATTATCCTGCTGAAAGCGATTATCTCCATCAAGGAATATTATAGGCGTAAATGAGTGCACGTGATCAGCAACTATGCGAATGTATTCGGTGTTGTTCATAGAAGTACCCACAGATATCAAAGGACCTAGTGTAGACCAGGAAACCATTCCTCACATCATAATTTTACCGCCACCAGCCTGAAGAGTTGTTATTCGGCAGGAGGGGTCTATAAACTCGTGCTGTTTACGACATACTATGACCCGGCAATCTGCATAATGGAGCAAGAAACGGGATTCACCGAACCAAGCTACCTTTTTGCAATCCTCAAGTGAACAATTTCGGCGTTCCCGGACCCACAGGAAGCGCCGCTTCTGTTTGGTCTGTGAAACCAAAGGCACTCTTGCAGGTCTTCCGCTTCTAAAGCCCATACTTTGCAATGTATATCGTGTTGTTCTTTGGGATATGTTTTGCGATGCACCCGCATTGTATGTTGCTGCAATTTGCCGTGTTGTTGCCTTTCAGTTCCTGTGGAAGATGAGTGATACCCGCCTTTCACCCCTTACCGTTCACCAGCCTTTTACGACCTGAATTGTTCTTTGCGCTGGAAGTTTTTGTGCTTAATTGCCACATTTGAAACACCCGAGATATTGTTGCACGTGAGAATCATAAAAGCGTGGTCGTATCCAAAATACTGGCACAGGCTCTTCTTACACCGAAGATCATGCCTTTTTCAAACTTGTTTAAATCTTTTGTCTTACCGCTCTCTTAAATTTCATGCTAGCTACGTCGTTCAAAGCTAGGCGTTCTATATATATCCACCTTTCAGTCGTGCCGTCACTCTACGTCACTGGCGGATTGCTTTAATTTCGACCGGGGGTGTCTAGAATTTTTTTAACCATCGAGTATATCTGGACGAGCTTTTGTTTGACCCTTTCCGTTACTTTCTGAGATACAGCAGTCATGCTTTCGGAAAGAAAAAAAAAAGGTTCGATTGCTTCAACCCTTGGAGGAATTGACACCAAAAACGAATGGACTGCAATTCCCCTATGGGTACTTATGAGGCAGTGAGAAGGCCATAGATGTAAGTGACAAAATTAAAAATTTAGAGATTTTTAGCACAAATGGTAGGTGAATCTTTCCTCTGTCTTGGGGCAAGAGAGGCTACTATAGTCCGACCGAGAACAAATGACCCTTGTCAATCATTTGATAAAACGAGTCTATTCTTTAAAATAGGTAGAGAACAAAGAAAGGACCTGTGCCATATTTTTAAGTTTAGCAACATTTTGGCGATCTGAAAAAAAATGTACTCCTAATATATTTTCGTTTATGTGATTATTTGGACTCGAAATGTTCAAATTTCAGCAATAACTGCATTGAGTTGGTGGAAAAGTAAAAATTACAAGCTTTGTAATCTTTATGGCAACCCCGTTCACAGCAATTTTCAATTGAAACTAATCGAAGACGGCGTTGTTGTCTCTAACTAATGACTGCTGAAAGAAGTAAAACCAAGATCCACCCGCTTACGTAGGATGTGATCTGTCCAATGAGACATTTGTCTTAGCCGCATAAAATTAAAATGTTTTACCTCTTTGGCTAATTTCTCAAATTCCAAGTTGACGTGTTTAGCTTTAGAACCAATAACGCACTTTAAAATTCCGAGCTGCAACTTTCATTTCCATATGCCCCCCCTCAAAAATAAACAATTCTGAAACAAAGTGGGGCGGAGGCTAAACTCTTTGCGGTCATACTTTACTAGCTCTAGTAATTGCTGCTATAGAGCATGATTTAGAAAAAAAATCAATGAAAGCCTACCCAGGACGTTACCTTTAAACGCGTTTTACTCAAAACTTGTGAATGTCCTCTTACCAAATTCAAAATAACTGCTTTTGCAAGGTTCAAGAAATTGCAAAACTGTGCCACCTTTTCATAAAAATATGCATTTTTTAAGCTCAGTAAACTTAACTTTTCGGTGGTTTGCTTCGGTGTGACAGAGTGAGGCCTTTAACCCAAAAAGATGCTCGTTTACTGAAAATGTAAGCTTTCAATAATACAAAACTAGTTCAAATCGTTCTTTGAAATACCCGTTAGGTTAAGTTCATACCAGGTTGCGTCAAAATATTTATTAATCCAATAGAGTCAGATTTAAAGGCCTAGGTATATACTTGACACCTGCAAAACTTGTGACATGATCCCAATGGGCTAAAGGCATTTTTATTAAAGAAAAAAAAGCAACTGATTTGATTGAACAACTTTCTCAAAAGTTCCCGGAAAATCGTTTCATATAATAAGATTTCTTTTCTGAAACCAACCAATTATAAATCATATTATTAAAAACAATTTCTCTGGTTCAGTTTGTGAGACATTAATTTGATCTTTAGAAGATGCCTGAATGCATAGGTTAATTGAAATCTGGGGATATATATCTCTTACAAATGACTTTCATAAATCTCTTTCATTGTATTTTGTTGAGCACTCAATAAATCAATAAATTCTTTAGTAAAGTGTATTGTTAAAGATGTGTAGGGTTACTTTCTATTAATTACTTATCAATTTTCGAACAAAAACTTTCCTTGCCTTTCTCATTTATTTATGGTAATGATATTAGAAAGATTGGAGTACAGAAATGTATCTATTTAATAAAGTTCTCTGGTTCAAAAACGATATTTGTAATTGTTCACTGCATTTAATAAATTTATTATTGTTTATTATATTACCTATTTTTGAGCTTTTATATTTTCTTCATCATCATTTCCAAGGGCAAAGAGATAAAGCGAAAAAGAAAATGAAAGAAACACGAAAACAATTAAATTTTGGTAGAAAACATATTAAAATCTTAATGAATAAATTGCAAGTTTAAAATGAATTAACATTATTATTTTGAAGATGATGGGAAGATAGTAGTTACCTGTAAGGTAGTATGAGTTTAGAGTCAACTGATTTTGAGGCGTAACTTGACAAACTAATTGAGGGATGCATTTTTCGAAACAAAAAGTCTCTGGCAACGATTGATGAAATGCAACTTTGTATTTGTGCAACATAATTGGAGGGATTCATTTAGCGTTCAAGATGATACAAATTTAAAAGTACGGGAAATCAGTGTAGCGAAGAAAAAAATCGTTTGAACAAAATTTCTGATTCATCCAAAAAAAAAAACTTCAATCTCAAAACAAAAGAGAAATTAAACATACAGTGAAGAATACGTCCTTGTGCGGAAAAGCTTGATTTGAATCAGCCATACATATTGGTTAATAAACTGTTGAGGAGTTCTTGGGGGAACTTACCCACGTTCCTATTCAATAATTTTTCGTCTCTTGCGTATGTAAAATAAGCCATTGGAGGAACATGTCAGCTAAATGTGCTTTCCAGGTATGATCTACAGGTATTTGGTTTGTGGAGCAAACAGACCATTCGATATTCCCAAGGAATGTAGAGTCATTACACCAAGAGAGTATGAGATAGCAACGTAAAACATATGATATGTTAGACATCCTAGATTTGTTGTGCAGCGGTTTTCAAAAATAGTTCAAAGTTAAATTATCAGATGGCACTGTGGTCACATATGCGGTTTTAAATTGTGTATAAAAGGGTGCTTAATAATTAGAGGTCAGATCTCATTGCAATGAGTTTGATATGATCATCTTTCCCAGCTGTGACGTGATAAAACTGAAGGGTTAGATTCGAAGCCACGTGCTGCAATTTTTGAGGCACAATCATTAATCTAAGTACACAGTAAAAACGATTCAGAAACGTTCCTGGAAAATACTGGGCAGCTAATGTGCCTAATTTCTGCCTGTAACATATCTTGCAAAAACCAGGAGCATTTTCCGCTAAAATCAGTAACCAACCTGAAATTATTCTTAAATCTTTCTGAAAAATTTGAAAATTTCCCCGGTTAAAGCCAAGCAGGAACCTTCAAAGGAAACTTAGTCGATTTAAAATAACTGATTAGAACCTTTCTGATTTCCTAAGAAAGCTCAAGAAGTATCATTGCAACCATGGCCGCTTTGGCCAGATTGCAAGTAAAACCCAAGCACCTCCCTTGCCTGCAATTCTTGTCTTCCAAAGCTGCAGCTTTCCAGAGACTCGATCCGCGTTTATATGGACGGTTTCGACTCTGCAAATAACCTGCTTTTCACCGCTTTCTGGTTATTTACTGTGGAAATTTGGATTTTTTCCTCTTCTTCTTCCTTCTGAAGTAGATGCAGAGTTTTTGCCCAGATTTCATTACGCAAAACAAGTTCGCCTGCTTGCTTGGTACAGCCGCTAAGGATGCTGGGTGAAAACCGCTTTCTATGGTACAATGAAAAATTTCTTTTTACATGTAAACAGGGAATTTTGCAACCGTGTTTTTTCTGAGCCGACAGCCGAAGTGGGGGTTTGCGCGGTAGAAAAGTGTTTCGTGAAAGCGGCTAGGAAGCTTACTCAATCTGAATGGGCCGTACTCGCACTAAAACCGTTATACTTATTAAACACCAACAGTCGAAAATATTTTTTATAACAGTGAAAAGTCTGCATTCGTGTAACTTGTAGCAATTCAGGAAACTTTTTCGCAAAGCTACTTTATTTACTGGTAAATAGATGAAAACCTGTGAAAACACCGAAACGTTATACAGAAATAATCAGTGACGTTTCAGAATTTCTATAATGTACAGACGAGTGACTTCGAACTTAACCCTTTGGTTACCTCTTGTTACTTATGTAAACGCTGTAGATATTAAACCAATTTCCAATGTGATTAGACCTCTGCTTAACAAAGATCATTTCAGACTCGATTTAAAACGCATCTGTAAGACCTATAGTTCACTAGCATCCTCTAACCCTAAATCTTTGAACTGTTTTTAAAACCCTTTGTATAACAAGTTCAGTTCTGTCTGTCTAACATACAAATTGTTTCTCCTTTCTAACTCTCACCGTTTTTCTGTTATGTAGTTTAGCCTGTTCCGAAGCATTTTGTACATGTAACAGCTTAATTAGTATTGAGAAAACTTACGCTATTTTTTAAAGAAATTTTTATAAGCAAAATAGTAGTCTTCTCGATTCATAATGCATCAAAACTAGTGATTGAATTCAGTAACATGATTCAAACTCTTGGTTTATATATTTTAGTACAACATATCAGTTAATTTCAAAATTAATTGCATACATAGCAAAAACATATTTAAACAAAATTAGTTACAAAAAATGCATCCGTTAAGGTTTCTTCTAATAAGAAATATTTGTTCAATAATACATTTAAAAATATGGAAACAAATAAAACATTTAGGAATCAGGAAATATAGGTTCTTTTCAGCTAATTAGTGAAAAGTAAATTATTGTATCGTGCCTTTCTGAATCAGAAAACGTAAAAGGAAAATAAGTATTTACTTTATACTTTGTAAAACTAGATAGTTGTAGCGTATAGAAAGTCCTAAAAATTTAAAGAAGTAACTGATTTTAATCGGGAGAACAGCTCGATTTTTGGCATCAAACTATATTAATTATTTAATAAATAATCCTATAACCAAGCATTACCACACAAATGCGAAGAACAGACTTGACTTAGAAACTATTTGACATTTTCAAAGTCAAAAGTTATAGAAAGCACTGATAAGATGGAAGGACTGATAAATATTAATGAGGTTGAAGTCTTCATTTGATCTTTTGTTTCAGAGGGCAGTTGTGTGATTCATCTGAATCATTTGTCTAGTTTATAAATGAATCATATAACTGAATGAAGAAAGTTGGAAAGTAATGCACTTTGAAATAATGCTAAGATTCGTCTTTGTGTATAAAATAAAAGTCGCATACGGGAACTATGTCAATACGTATTATATATTCCTTAGAAAATGAGAGTTATTTTTAGAGTTGAGAGAATAGACAGTGAACAATCAAGCCTTGAGATTGGTAAATAGACAATGATAACCGAATCTTCTATGTTATTAAAATATGTGGTAGTCTGTATGTCTGTCTGCCTGGAGCTCTATGCCATTTCCATTGCTGAAATTCGATTCTACATGACACTAACAGGCCACTTCTTTTTAAAATTACTTTTGCAATTTTTTAATGTAGGCTGTTCCACTAAACTGCAAAGTAAGACACTTAGTGCGAGTTTTTTTTTGTTTTTTCTGTTACAGAAAACAACAACTTCAGAAATTATTTCGCAGTCGAACTCTTTCGGTATTGTATAATAGGGGGCTCCACCTCTTGTTCGGTTCACTTGCACCCCTTATCCTTAGATGACCGCCTTCTATACTTGCTGTGACTCAACGCCGTCTGTGATATGTGTCAACTTTTGATTAAAATGCTTTTACCCCTGGATGTTCTTGGGACATCCCTGATGTCCATCCCCTTCAGACTTTAGAGGAGTGAGACATGATGGAATGACTTTCCCTGGATGTCATGTATCCAAAGGTACCAGTATTGACCTGGTAGACATAGATACACTGTTAAAAATTCAGGAAGATTTTCTGGTAATTGTTACTGTAAAATTGCGGGCTAACGCATCGCTGATTTTTACAGTAATTTTTACCGGAGAAATAAGCAATCCCAGCGCCAATTGGTTGCTGCGGCCTACCAAGGAAACCGTAAAATTTTACAGTAACATTTGATTTTTACGGTAATAGTTACTGGCAACATGGATGCCAGTAACAATTACCGTAAATTTTCCGGAAAACTTTTAACAGTGTAGTCCGGAACAAATAGGGTTATATAACTACACTCAGAAAGACGTAAATAGGTTTTAAAAGTATAGATGTAAGACAAATAAGTTGCATTGTTTGTAATGGTTACAAACAATGCAAATCACATTCAGCAGAAGCTTTAAAATAAAGAAATAACTGGCAAAAAGGGACTCGTAGTCACAGCGCTCATTAGCGGAAGCCGCTGTACCCATGGACAAAATTTATTTTTCAATTTTTGCTGATCTCTGGGAATGGATAATCGATCGGAAAACTTTTCTGGCAGAACCTACAACTTATCATCTAATTTGGCAATTTTTGTGTCAGATAAAGAACTCAAAGCTTTCAACCTTAAAAATTTTTTTCTTAAAATCCATCTTTTTTGTCCATATGTACAACAACCCGTTTACCAAGCGGACAGGTGCCTTTGAACCCATGGACATATAAAACAATAATATATAAAGAGGTCTGAGGAACTCAATTATACTCAATGCATTTTCATAAGCCATTTTATATTGAAATACTTCAAACATCCATTGAAAATAACATTAAATAACATATCCAACAGAAATTAAACTTTGAAAATTAATCTAAGTTTTTTTCAATTTTTTCAATTTTTCTTAATTTTTAACGTCAGTGAACTCTTTAAAAAAGTTACAAGTCTTAAGAGAGTTAACGATGTTATGAACAATTAATATGTTTTTAAACAAAATAATAACTAGATTCATGATAGTATGAATCTCTATGTACTTACATAGTAACTTCAATTTATATGCAAATTGAAACCTTTAACCAAAATTAACTCATTACAAAAAAACTCAGTTTAGATTAAACCAACAAAAATCTGGAAAAGTCGACTTCAAATAAAAATAGGTCGGATTGACGGTCTGTAGATCCTACGACAGATGTAGGGGTTACTTCAACACTATATTGTAAAGTCGTAATTCAAATTCAACATCATTGTTAAAAGCAAATTTTGGACGTTGATGACAAGGTACCATTTTGAGGTACACATTGTAAGAAGACTCAGGTGTGACTCAGGGAGACTAAAAATTGCTGTCCGTGGGTACACATGGTTGTGTGTCCTTGGGTACAAAGGTATGCTATTTTAGTTTTGCAAGGCAGTCACATCGCAAGGACCACAGTTTTACAACATTAAAAATCAGAAACAAAACCTTCAAAATACAGGGAATCATGATACCTACAACAAAAATGAATAATACAATCCACGACGGAGTAAAAAAAAAAAGAAATTGTTCATATTTTTTTTTTTTACTTAGATCCTACTAGCAGCGAAAAAATGTGATAGAATCATAAATGTTCGTTTGATGGCGTTGAAACTTTCTGGGGTATTGGAGAGGGTTGTGACACATACGTTGAACTCCAATTAGGATCTCTCTCGACGATACCTGGAATTTCCCGACCAACGTCCGTAGGTACAACCGTCCGTGGGTACAGCAGCTTCCTCTATCTTATAAGACACTATATAACCATAGATGTTGTACATAAATCTATAGCGGCACTTACTGGCAGCCATTTAGTCCTTCAGACCTGGCGTCTGGTATACCAAACATGAACTATAAAACAGCTGCTAATCATTTAATAATGATTTTTTTTGTTTTGTAGTTGGCTCTTTACATTCTTTTTATTATTGTTTGTGAAAGACTTTTTTGTTTTGGGATTGATAACATATAGAGATAAGGATATAGATTGGGGGTTATTTTTTCAACCATGGATTCTCGGCGCAAAGGCGAGGTTTTTTTTCCGATTTAAAAAAAAAATATGTTAATATTATATAACTTCTTTCAAACGCTTTTATTATGTTTTATTATTGTTTGAAGAAAATTTTACAATGAAGTTTGTTAGATATTTCATCGTTTTTTAATATGGAACATTAATTTCGAAAACACAAATCTGGATTATTAGACGTATTATAACTCCTTTAAATTTTTAGCTACAAACTTGAAATTTTGTATATAAGATACTCTTTAACATAGTACACTGTGTAACAAAATGTAAACATTTTTCATTAAGTATTTCAATATTCTAACTGAAGGGTTTAAGCGCGGGAGGGTTGGCGAATCTGGAACCTACTCCCGTCGACAGAAATTTGAATTTATTGAAAATTTTACCGTAAGCATTTTCTTATTTAAAGTTAACTCAGGATTTTCTTTTATCAATGGTTTTTTTTTCAGACACTTGGCCTTTTGCTGGGAGGTCCCGATTGCTCAGAAGTGACACTACATCAATCTATGTATCTAACACATCTAAATATAATGCAAGGGACCTGTGGGTATAGAGCGGTGTGCTTGATATAATTGATGTGATCTCCCCTGTCTCCACGGGTTGCCATAATAGGGGGGGGGAGCAAGTAGGGGTTCAAACCCCTCCTAAGAAATTAGATCTTTCTTGCTTTTAGTACTTTTTTTCTTTGTAAAAATGTAAAGATATTTCTTCTCCAGCCCTCAATGAATAAGTCATTGAAAATGTCAAATTTTAATAACTCTAATCTGTACTGAAATCGGTTTCCACAGGGAAAATATTCTGCTAAACCGCGGGGAAAATACCTGAGCCCCCCACTTCTATAAATTTGCATATGCGTCCATGCCTGTTTCCGAATGTGATATATGTCTGTGCAGTAAATTCTTTCCAGTATTGGTGTATGGTGTCTATACTTTCTGTTGTAAATTGTATTACATGTAAAGGAATCGAAAAGCCGAGATTGTTGCCTTTAGCAAAATAAACCTGAGGAGCAAGCTCATAGAAGCACGAAGACACCAAATGGCAAATTAATGTTTTTTTTTTTTTTACGTTAATGGTTGTTTTCAATTCGGCACTTCGCGGGGATCCTGCGTGGCTTTGGTTGAAGCTTTGTCTTCTAAGCTGGAGGGCGTAATTTCGATTCTCGCCAGTGTCTTGGGTGCGGTTGTTTCCCTTTGGGTACGTTCGGAAACAAGGAACGGTAGCACCGGTGGTGTTCGGAAACTCAAATTTTGACGTCATCTTTTACTTTGACTTGCAGTCACTCGGTGGACCCGATTGCAAATATTCTCACTCATCAATCACTTTTCACTCTAGGGTCCCCCGTGCCAACCAGTATTTGTGGTTTAACCAGTTAGATGGGACTCTGAAGACAGCTCTGACTTTTTGATCTAGACCAGGAACCAAAAATTCCTGGTCCATCATCCCCATAGGCATATCTCTCAGTACGGTTTTCTGCAATCCGGTCGCGTTTCAAGGTTCACTTGGTGAGCGTCGTCTGCTCCTGAACTAGAATTAACCGCGTGTGTTGGGAGACAGAGCTTTCTAACTGGATTACCAGAAAAATACCAGTGACGTCAGAACCACAACATGACCAACCACGCGGTGTAATCTGTGAACTGTTTCCGAAAGCAGACTTGTATGTCAATAAATTTTGAAAAACTTGTACAGGATATAAGTTACACTGAGAGATAAGGCATAAATCTTCAAATGGGGCCCCAGTGGCCAAGTAGTCTAAACGATTGCTATCCACACATAACGCTTTTGTTTCGACTCCCATACTTGTTCCGAACGTACTTTCTCTTCTTTGAGCTGTTAATTATTTCATATGTTATTTATATGTATTCTGTACTTTCTGGAATAAAGTATATCATATGTAAGGAAAGCGAAACACTTAAATTGTAGCCCTCATCAAACAAAAACTCTGAAATTAGTACGAAGAAGAAGAGGAAGAAAATCTACAAATCTTCAGAAACAAACAATACTGCTCAAAACTGACTCTGGGTATCGGTAGCGCAGTTAAGAAGCGCGTCATTCTAATAATATCAGTGTGGTGTCTTCAATTCCCGCTCTTTGCCAGGATTTTTACTTCCTTCTCTGTGTCCTATACTATGGCTGCGTTCGGAAACAATCAACCGGTTGCATCGCGTGGTTAGTCTGGTGTGGTTATGACGTCACTGGATTTTTTCAAGTGAGCCTAATAGTATAGCTGTGTTTCCGAACGCTCAGGGTTACAGCGCGGTGGTTCAAGTTCAGCAGTTCCAATCAAAGTACACCTTTTGCGATGAGAGAGGCACATGCGTTACAATCGAAATATGAGACACTACTGGATTAGCGAGCCCATACTTTGTGATCTCGCTAACCACGTCGAGACGGTGGTGAGACAGGTTGCAACCAACTAGATCGCCAGAGAGCAACCGCAGCGTTTCCTAACAAGGGTAGGTGACGTCACCGGATCCACAGCAGATATTGAGCCTTGTTTTTGAACGTACTCTTAGATTGTGGTCTTCATCAAACAAAAACTATGCAATAAGTACGAAGAAATCATGCGTAGTGGAGAGTAGGGACTCTGTGTCCACACCTCAACACATCACCGTGCCTAAGCGCCATAAGAAGAAGAAGAAGAAGAAGAAGAAGTTGGGCCGTGGTAGCCTGATCGGTAAGGCATTGGACTCGGGGCCGGAGGGTCTCGGGTTCGATCCCCGCTGGTCGAAGACCCACCGTCGTCATTAAAGGGGACTGGGCGACGTTAAATATGCTCGTGGTCTCAATGTCCTCCAAGTGAAACGATACCTCTGGGGGTGCTAGCACCAGGTAGCTATTAGCTCTTGGACTAGTTCTAAATTCTCATTAACTGTTCGATCCGGTGATGGTGCTGCCATCTATCGGTATATAAAATAATGGAGGCAAGGCACTTAGTATGCAGTCCTCGACATAAATACAGTTGTAGTCAGTTGTGACTCTTGAATAGAAGAAGAAGTACGAAGAAGAAGATCTTCAAAAACAAACAATACTGCTGAAAACTAAGTATGAGAAACCCGGGGGGCCGTGGTAGCCTGATCGTTAGGACATTGGACTCGGGACCAAAGGGTCTCGGGTTCGAGCCTCACTGGTCGAAGACCCACCGTCGTCATTAATGGTGACTGGGCGACGTTAAATATGCTCGTGGTCACAATGTCCTCCAAGTGAAACGATACCTCTGGGGGTGCCAGACTAGGAAGTTATTCGGCTCCTGGCCTGGTTCTAAATTGTCTCTCGAACTGTCCATAGATGGCACCACCATCTATTGTGTTGTCTTTGTACTGTCCTGGAAAAACAAAATTCTGGAAACATTGTGGATTATTAGAGGTATAAGCTTCCCCAGTGGAATAGCAGAAACCTCAATCTGTGTGTGTGAAAGAAAAAAAGAAAAACCCGGTATTTTGTTTGATAATTCATTTAGCTACTGAATTTATAGTATTTTCATGCCATCAGAACTAATTTTCTTTAAAAAAATCTATATTTGTACAACAAAATGAAAAAATTTCATGATATATTGCTTTAGAAATAGAGCTCTTTAAATAACGCGTAACCGCTTTTCAAAACTATGTTTTCAAGAAACTAATTGTTTGAGCTCTTTTCAATTGAAAACGGATGTATTGTGTGAAGTTCGAGGACTAAACTGGAATGAAGAAGAATTGAGAAAAAGATTGATGAATTCAACCATCGGCATGCATCAAATAGGAATATTTCGCAGACGATAATGAACAAGGTAAGATTAATGGATTAACTTTTGAAAATGTGCATGAAGTTGATTAATATCATTTTTGAACATAAAACACTTTTAAATTGCTCTTGTATACTTTGTTGCAATACGTGTTGCATACACTTATAAGCTTTGTTTCCTTCAACGCTTTAATTAAACCTTGTAAAATTCATGATAGTTATTTTGTAACAAGCAAGGACGAATGATGTTTTATTCACGAATCTATTGGCGATATCTTGTACTGAAAGATTCCTACTCGTGAACAATTACGGATGTAAATGAACAATAGCATCTATCGAGCAGTATAAGAAGCTCGTTAGGTGTACTTCATTTAAGATACAAACATATGTGAAATTTTAACTAGTTCTAAACTAGTTTTTCTTTGAGACCAAAACGAGATTAAATATTTCAAAGCTGATTCTCTTTTAAATGATTTCGCTCTCCCGAAAATGCTGTGAACTGTATTTTATTTCTTCGGTAAAGTACGGTATTGATCAAAAGTATTTCTAATTTCATTAATGAATAGTTTCTTTCGTACAAACGAATAAACCTACGTATTTATTTGTATGTTTTTGTATATTCCCCTTTTATTTCCTTTTTTTGAGTTTATGTTTGTATACAACGTGTTATTGAAATGTTACAATAGTTTTACAGGCAAATATACTAAAACTTGTGAGTCTTTAAAGTTTTTAGTATTCTTTAAGATATTTCATATTTTGTATCACATAGCATGTCCTCGCTTCAGAGCAACATTAAGACACCTGATCCCAGGGATGCCACTAAAATATCGTATTGTTGCAGTAAGGTGACGATATGCGAAACAAGAATTTCTAAAATTTAATCAAATTGACAATAGTTTAGTTTGTGGACTTTTCTCCAATGTTAAAAGTGTTGTTTTACTACACTCATTCATTTTAAATATACAAGAGCACATGCTTTACTAAATTAATTTTGTAATAATTCAGGTTCGCGAAATTGTTCGTTTCTTATTCTGTTAATTTAAGGTTTATTCCGAACCGTAAAGCGTTTCTGAATAGTGTATAAGTACGACGTTGGAATTTAAAAACAAACGTATTAACGCAATTTCAAGGCATTATTCGAAACAATACAAATACTAAGTCGAAAATTCCTTTACAGGTTTATTCAATTGAAAAACGCAAAAACTATCGGTAAATCGTTTTGAAAATAGAAAAAAAAAAAAAAAAGAACGAACAAATGAACATTATAAATATCCATGATAAAATGTTAGTTGTCTGTTCTGATTTCGATAAGTGTATCAAATATGAGTGAGGGTTACTTAATATATTTAACGCGTAATACATTTTTTTTTTGTAATATAACTTGTGTTTCTGCTGCTGTTTATTCGGTGTCCCTACTTTTCGTCGACACAAAATGTCCTTCCCCGTATTTTTTTTATTTTTAATCTTATCTTTTGATATGTTTAAGGGGGGGGCGGGAGGATTTTGTGTAGGTGAAACAGGGGTAAACCATTTATTCCATAAGTTCTAGTCGAATACTAGATAAGTCCAAAAGTTAATCTCGAAAAATCTTAAACCAGTAACGAAATAACTATCAGGTCCTCATACACAAGCCTCTCGCAGTTTAAAAAAATGGCCGGGGGATGAAGGAGCTAAAGTGAATTTAGTGCACTTTAGAAAAGTTTTTATTCCATCGGCATATAGCTCAATTCCTTTGCACGGGATTGACATTTTTCCGCATTTATTTGCACTTTATTTTCCGAATTTTAAACTTTAGCTTTTAGTTGTGATACATTCGAATATAATTAACCCAGTGGCCTACCAAGCACGGGTTGAACCCAGGGCGGAAATTTGTGGTGTCAAACATGAAAATCATACAATTTTCAGAAAGAACTATGTCTGTGTTCTTACGAAATTTTAAGTGGTATAATGTACAACAAACTAAAAAAAAAAAAAAACAAACTAGGAATACATTTTATATATCTTGCCCTAGACGCATGTGCAGGATCGTCGCAAGTTCAGAAAAGTAAGGGGTGTATGAAATTGATTGCATCTTAATTATTTCGAACACAGGGAAACATAATGGTGTTCAGCTTTTGGTATAAGAGGAAGGCATACTACTAAGTCTAAGTACTGACAATATGAACCTTATCCTAATTATCCATGATGTGGGGTGGAAATAAGGGGGCTCCGGAGATTCCCCCTCCCCCGGAAAATTTTCAAATCTGCAGTCTTAAAAATGCATTTTAGCTTCATATTTTTCAAAATGTACAAGTCCACTATGTGTGACACACGGTTAGAACCCCTCCGCTTGCCCTCCCTTAGTGACGCCACTGAATTAATCATTAGTATCAAAATATGAAGTATCAACTGCAGGGAAATCCCGATCTACGTTCCCCGAATCTACGTTTTCCACGAACTATATGCATTTTTCGTCTTATGAAAAATACCGCGACGTGTGACAAAAGGAGAGAACGGGGAAAAATGAGGTTTGACATTTTGTGACAGGGGGGGGGGTAGTAGAAAAAAATTTACATGATTTATGGTCAACCCCTAACCTAGAGTTATTTACACGTATTGTCCATTTTTCTGAAGAAAAAGACGGCAAACTTGTAAATATGATAGTTGAAATCAAGTGCGTAAAGGGGGAAAAAAAAACGTATTTCGATAAAGTAAGCATGCTTAAGAGAGCCCAGCCATGAAAAATGTGACGTTTTAATGTTGATTGTTCAAATGTTCAAAGCAAAAGTTTCTTAGCGTTCACTTTGATAAACCTAGATGCCTTGATAGCTCATATTCTGCGAAGTCTAACCGCTAAGCTGAGTTGCGAAACATGTTCATAACTTAAATATGTAGTCCGTTTAGTTTATATATTTTAGGGTAATTGAGATATTCATGGAGGTATGGAGTTGAGAATTATTCCACTTAAGGGACGGAAAAAACACAAATCGTTCAAAACTTGAGGGACTTGAGTCAGTAGTAAAAAAACAGCTGATATTTAACAAAAAAAAAAAAAAAAAATAACGCTAGTTTATTTTATAAGCCTATATGTACAGTTCATGATTTAAAATTAAAGTTAGTCGTCAAGACACACTAAAGAGTATTTTCTACTATAAAACTGCAGTTATTCTTCCACTATCCCCTTTTATTTTTAAGGCACTTTTTTGCTTCCAATGTCGGCTTCGGCAAAATCTGTCAAGTAAACGCCCGCTGTGAAAGAAATTCCACTGCAATCGAACATAGAATTTTAGTCCTGGAACATTGAAAGCGTTAGGAAATGCTTCTTTTCGCAATTGCGGGCGGCAGCATTTTGTTTACTTGGTTCTGCCCTCTAATCTATAAATGGATGGCTCAGCTGCTGCAGAAAAGAGGTCAAATAAACGACTTCCGTATTCTGTGCGAGTGCGGCATTCAACCCGTAAAGCTGTTTAATGGCGCTTGATAAATCCGAGATTTTTCAAAGGAAGTTCAAAGAAATGTGTACGAATTGCTCTGCGTGTTGTGGTTTTTGTTTGTTTCCTAATTGTTCTTTGATTTCGTAATTTTTCAATAAAAAAGAGGAGACTTCAAAGAAAAATATTTAATCATTTTAAATGCAAATGTTATTTAATTATTCAATATTCTCTGCAAATGCGCTTTAAGTTGAAATGTCTTCTGTGAGGACTTTGAAATTCTGATCCGCAAGAATTTTCTGTGACGGAAGTGACGTAGTTGGTTTTTTAATTGTTGCCAAAACCAATGAAAAATAATAAAATTATAAATCTAGTTTTGTTATAAAACTTAATAAATTTATTCTTAGTCTGAAATCAAGCAAACACATAGTTCAAGTCAAGGTATCAATTTAAAGCCTAAACCACTTTGCTAAAGTTTAGCTTTGAAATTAGTTTATTAATTTTTAATTAACAAAATTAACTTTACAATTGTTAATATTTTTCAATGTTTTGGCAATAAAAAAATGGAATTTCGAGTAATGTTTAATTTTATCGTTTATAATCTATTTCCTTCATTAAAATGTAAGATTTTGTTGCGAATATGCCTCAGTCAGGAGCTGAAGGAACAAGAGCGTGGCGTGAGAGAATACGTGCGAGTGAAGCTACAGTTCATAATGCAAAAAAAAAAAAAAAAAAAGAGAGAGAGAGAGAGAGAGAGAAAGGAAAGAAAAGAAAAAAAGTTTCACCTCTATCGTGTGTATTTATGACACAGAGTTTTAATTCCGAGAATTTGGGCAAATAAGTCGTTTTTCCTCAGGTACTGATATTTTTACGGCTACTACTAAAACTGATATTTTTATATGGGAAAAATATCAGTTTAATAAGGCCAAACTTTAAAGTAAAATTACGTAAATAATTGATTATCAAGTTTTGTGTAATATCCCAAAAACCTTAGAAAAAGACTTCAAAAAAAGTTTCATCCCTTTCAGACGGAATTTTGAAATACTTAACAAAAAATGTTTTTATTTGGTAGACGGTGTACTACTACGTAAAGAGTATCTTATAGACAAAATTTCAAGTTTATAGGTGAAAAATTAAAAGAGTTATGACACGTCCAAAAATCCGGTCAAATATTATTGAAATACATATTTCAGATGAAAAAACGATGAAACATCAAACAAACTTATTTGTAAAATATTCTCTAAACAATAATAAAACATAATATAAGCATTTGAAATGATTAATAAAATATTTATATTTTTTAAAAATTAGAAAAAAAACCCCTCACTTTTGCGACGAGAATCCGTGGTTGGAAAAATGAGCCAGTCCCATTCTCTCTCCCAATCCCTATTTCTTATTGTTGCTAATCCCAAAACGCAAAATTCTTGCACAGATAATAATAAACAGACGGTAAAGAGTTAACTACAAAAAAAAATCGAGAAATTTATTCCATTAATAAATGATTAGCAGCTGTTTGAAGTTCGTGTCCGGTATACTGGACGCAAAGTCTGTAAGGGTTAAAAACATTTGTATTTAATTAATGTATAACCAACTTTCTGTAAAATGTATCGATATTTCTCAAAAAAAAAAAAAAAAAAAAAGAAAAACCCTGTCTCCTTATGTTCCTTAATAACTTTTTGCCTTAAGTTCTCGATCTTTTCAAGTAAGAGTATGATAAAATATATTAAAAAAAATAATGTTAATGAAAAGAAAGCAAGATTTATATACTGAAAAATACATTGAACGTCAAAAATTTTCGTATATCCAGCTTTTTTCTCTAAAATTAAAATAGGTTTTTCAGGCAGAAATCAAGAGTTAAACTACTTTCTTTGAAAACTAATTTACACCTAAAGCTTTTAATGAGAAGCAATTTCAAGGAAAATTCCACATGATTAATGGCTGTTTCATTTCTATACCTCAACGATGCATCATTAGAGCTGAAAAGATTACTTTAAGACCTGGTCTCAAGTTGACTGTTAAAATATGTCTTTAATAAATAGCTGTGGTTTGTTGCAGTCTTGTTACTGTTATGAATTACTTTACATGCATAATATTTACAAAACGTGATCTGCATTTAAATGAATTTAGATTAGGGCGTGTTTTTGAGACAACTACTCAGGAATAAATGATCAAAATATTTATTTTTCATGTTTCATGTTTAAGAAAAAAAATTCAATATACGTAGTTTGTTTTTCATAACAATTAAAAAAAAAATGTTTGTTGATAAACTGTAGTTCCAGTAATATTCAGTACGCTCAAACCTGTTTTGTGCTTTAGATAGAAAACATATAAAAAACGCATTAAAGTAATCGACTGAAACTTCACGAGTGGCTATAAAAAATAGTTATTGCAACAAAAAACAAATTTTCTGTGCAGGGGGGGGGGGGATATGTGAGAAATAATTCACAACCTTAAGGTATGACAAGGAATTACTTCTTTAAAAATGAATTTAAGACACGGCAAATACTTTGAATCTCTTATTTTTTTTTATCCTCTAATTTTCAAATACATTTGTCAATTGTATTTTGAAATTACATTTAGTGTTCTTATTTTCCACTTGCAATGCTGTTTAAAACGTGAAACCTTTTAAAATTTTAAATCTTTATCCTTTGTAGTCTGACACACGTGAACTTCTTCTGGTAAACTGGTTCAAAATCCCTTTCGTCATTTGGAGTAAGGGAGACCGGGGCAAGATGACGAGCCGGACAAGATGACGAATGTCTTAATTTTAACGTTTTAAACTAGGTAACTGCATCAACTGCATACTACTGGCTCTCCTATCCACTGTTCGTTCAGAATAGTATAGAGACGTTGAAATCGCCATATTTGTGTTAGTTCTGAAGCTCTGATTGGTTACCGTTGCCACGGTATAACTTTTATACATGTGTAAATAAGCTCCGCTACAGAAACATATAGGATATATCGTGTTTCTGTAGTATTTATGAGTAACTTAGTTTAAATACTACCTATTACCATGAATAAATGTGAATTAATCGCCTTTTTTATGGCAATGGAGAAGAATATGTTCAAGCAGGCAGTCTGGGGCAAGATAACGAGTTTGCTTATTGCCAGTATTGTTTCAGAATTCATTAAACTAACTATGTTGTCCATTTTATTAAATCCTGAAAGCGCATATTTGTCCGTGTGCTTGTCCACGCGACCTTGCAGTTCTCCTCTGGGGCTAAAGGACGCATTGAATCAAGGGAGGTATTGTTCAAAAGCGGGTGACCAGGGGCTATTTATAAACTGTAGTTGACCAAATGAGTGGTTGAACGGATTAAACCAAGCAAGGAATCTCCTGCTCTGTTGATTATTGGCAATCACAAATCTCGCATAGCCTTGTAGGCTATCTTATATTGCAGTTAAAAAACATTAACATGGTTGGGTTGCCATTCCACACATCGCATCGTCTCTAGCTCCGATGCGTCATTTTTCTGCCCATTAAAAACCTACTATAGTCAAGCATGTCACAACTTTATGTTCATTTATCTAGGACAAACTATCGCAGACAAAAATATTGGTGAGCTGTTGAGCACCGCTTACTTCAAAGCAGCTACAATTGGAAATGCCGATAAAGGGTTAAATGAATGAGGGATCGGGTCTCATAATTCTCTTGTTTTTAGCGCACTATGACGTTGTTGGCGATGAAACTGAGAATAATAGTGCTAATCCACAGACCTTGGGAGTAGAAAACCAACATATAAACCCACCAGACGAACCAGAAGTTATGGCAAATGCCGATTCCGATGCACCAAAGAAACCTGTTACTGTATCTGATTTCAATGCATTGCCTAAAGCAACACAATGCGAGAAAACAAAAATTTAAAAGCACAAAACTGAGTTCAAGCATTCTTACAAGCACACTCATAAAAGCAATGTCAGAACAAGGAGCAAAGTGCAAGAAAAAAAGGATTATTTAAAAAAAACCAGGCAAAATAAGCTCGTAAAGCTAAAAAGGGAGTAAAAAAAAAACCAGACCAAGTTCCTGTAGGCTCAAGTGTATACAATTCATGCCAAGCAATCCAGTTGCATAAACTTCTAAGATGCCCTGCTTGGAAAGTGGAATATTGTGACCCTCCAACAGAAGAATGGATCCAGAGCTGTAAAGCCAAGAGTGTGACATGAGGAATGTTCCAATCATGGAAAGGGCATTTTTATTTGCGTCTATTGTAAGCTGCCCAACTTAACACTTAAACGTAACGCTACAATGCATTACGCTTAATTTGATAGTAGGATGTAAAAACACAGTTATCATTTGTAAAACTAGGTAACATATTCAAAACATAAAATATTTTCAACCTTTTTCCACGTTGTCATCTCTCCCCCAGGTCAAAGTCATCTTGCCCCAGTACTGGGGCAAGATGACGATTTGTTAAGGTTATGAAAAAATAAAAATATCCTTCGTTATTTTTATTTGAAAAATTAAATAGTATTATATTTATTACTACAAAATACTACTCTAACAGCTCTGGTGAATTAATTTTACTATCCTTAAAAATAAATTAATAGACCACGAAAATTGTTAGCATAGTCATCTTGCCCCGGTCTCCCCTACCTCGCACTCGTTTTGTAAAATTAGGTAACTTCGTCAATTATTTTCCAATTTGATTAAAATATTTTATTTTCCACTCTAAAAAAAACCAAAACAAAACACATACACAAAAAACAATCTCTGAAAAATATCACAAAAAAAAAAAAAAAAAAAAAAAGCTGCACAAAAACAATCCACGTAAAAAAGCTCACAAAAAAAAGAAAGAAAAAAGAGAACTCAGTCAGAAACAGTTTTGAGTGCAATACATTAATAGTATTTTCATAAAAAATAACGTTAACAGTAAGAAATTGCCTTTAAACCAAGACTAAGGCTTTTACTGCTCATTGCCCCAGCTTCGCCTCAGTTGACGAGTTGAACATTGCTTCGGACTTTTGCTGGTGTGCTAACTTTAATTTAGCTACAAGTTTGTTGGTACCCTCAGTTTCAAAGCTATGGCATCTGTCTCCAGCTCGGCTATTGACTACCACAGATTGATGAGTCCATAAATTGGACGCTACTGCCGTCTTTGGTTGTCTTAAGCTAACTGTCAATATATTTCATGTAATTACAATTTCATTTTTTTCATTTTTTATTTTTATGGAGAAAGTTATGTATTAAAAAAAAAAAAAAAAAACGTGTTTTGCTGCCGTCAATTTACTTTTTTGAGTTTTTCTTCATACCGTGAATAAAAAAGTAAAAGCGTGATCTGTATTTAAATGAAAATATGTTAGAAGGTGTTTTGAGACTTAACTTGTAATCATTAGAATTTGAATGAATAAAAATTATGTTATTTTATTTATTTTTTTTCATAATAAATCTAGTAAGGATATAATATTTTTATTTTATTTCTACAAAATATTTTTTTAAAGAAAAGTTTGGAAATTTGTTAACTAAACTATATTATTTTGTGGATATCCGTGCTGTTTCTAAAGTAAAGTATTTATATATTCTTCGAATTACCTTAATTACGTTTTCTCGAATTTATTTGAGCATTTAAGGGAAAATTTCCAAAACAGATAAAACAGAAACGTGAAACAGCTACGCACTGAAAACTGACAAATGACACCCTCAGGAATAGCAAATTTTGGTCTTCTGAGAAAGTTGATTATCCTTTCCTGGAATGGCGCAATCAAAAAGTTTATTGCATTAATCTCTGCTGGCAAACTTTTTAAGATCAGCGGATTCTGTCGACTTTTTCTTACACTGGTGTTGATTCTTTTCATTGAAACTATGACAGGATGACAGAGAGCGGTTAGCTGTCCGTTATGAGGTACAATGCAATAAAAACAGCAGCTTTTTAAATTGGGTTATTTATGCATCTTTTGAGAAAATACTTATACTCAGTGATGAATGAGACATGATTCAAGACTCTATAAATAGAACGCAAAAACATAATATACACTAAAAAATTATACATGCATTAGAAATATATATAAATAAAACAAAGAATAACTGTGTACATATGTAGGTATGTTCTCTATACAAACCCAGTTTTTGTTTGATCTTCACCAAATATGGCAGGAAAGTACTTGGGTACCCGAGAAGGAACGTAAAGGGGTTTTCAAACGCAAAAAAAGTACCGAACCTTTCGAATTTTAAATTTAGGGCCCGAAAATTTAAAAGCATTTTTAAGCCTAATGGAATAGAATTTCATATCGGAAAATTGTCGTTTGCGCGATCTCATTTTAACTTAGCGGGAAAACCATTTAGAAGTTTGACAATTTTTTTTCCTCGACTGTGGACTTAACAAAATTTTGTTTAATTTGTTTTGTGGTAAAAATATCCCCATTTGACTATTATTTGACGATTTATCTTCTTTCCTTTTTTTTGTATTGCTAGCAAAAGATAATCAGAACGGTTGCGTTTAACTTATTCGGGAATTTTTGATTTACCATTATCTTTCTTTGAGAATAATTATTTTAACGGGATTATTTTCTCTCTCATTAAAGCCTGATTGTTAAACTTGAGTCACTTGACATAACTTTAATTTTTGAGGTAGACCGTGCAAAGCCAGGCAATGCTACTAGTGATGAATAAAAAATTATATACAAAAATACATCAGGAAAAACCTCGCCTTTGCGACGAGAATCCAAGGTTGGAAAAATGAGCCAGGCACAATTTCCCAATCCCTATTTGTTAGTTTTCAATTCCAAAACGAAAAGTTATTGCTTGGATAATAATAAGCAAAATGTAAAGAGTCAACTTTAAAAAATAAAAAAAATAAAGTAGTTTAACAGCTTCTAATCATTTAACAATTGAGTAAAGGTCATGTCCGGTATATGCCGGACGGCAGGTTTGAAGATATTTCTGAGAATACTTGTTAAAGCTGTAACATATATCATTTAAAATCATAAGTTAAGGATGTGTACATGACGTTGTATTTAATAAATAAGTATTATCGAAACAATTTATGCAAACTTCTTTCGGTTATTTCTTATCAGCCACTCATATTATTTATCAAGTAGATTTTTCTCGATGATCGAGTTTTCTATCTCTTTCTCAGCATCAATAATTCATATACCAATTTAGATTGAATGTAGAAAGGCAAACTATTTTATATCTATTGGATAAACGAAATCCTCATATTTCTTCATCGAACTGTGATGTCATTTGAACATAATGTTTAGCAAATTTTGTTTCAAAAGTGCCCATAAAATTTTATCCCAAATATGAAATTCTTGTAAGATATCATCTCCTTTTGTCTTTTTTTTATTGTTTTATCGTCTGTGAAATATTCTGTATTTTTAGTTTGTGTTGGAAAAAGGGGGAGGGGGTTCATATTTTCTTCTCTTTTAAATGGGGTTATGAAGGCCGAGCCGCTAAAATAAAGGTTGAAAGATTTATGGTTGCATTTTATTTAAATTTACTTTGTTTGAGTTATATTTGTGTATGCTTTAGACTATAACGTGCGTTACAAATAGTTTTATTATTCAAAAAACATGAATTAAAATTGTCATTGTTGCTTGTCATCAAGAGTAGAGATTCTTTTAGTTCATTCAATTTCCGATCTCCACCACTCATGAAAGATATTTTTCCATACGTCACAGTTGCTAAAATCACGTTGTGTAAGAACTAAACTATATTTATTTGAATTAAAAATATGAAATAAAAATAAAATTTTCATACATTTAATGAAAACTTCATTAAAATAGTAATAGGTGTGACAATGTATATATTATAATATATTTAGGTGAAATAATTTAGCAGCTGTACAGAACAGTGGTTTTACGAATGTTAGAAAATGTAAAAATTTTGAAATGGCAAAAAGCAATTTTTTTTGACTTGAAAACACTTAATGAAATAAATAAATAAAGAGGTTGATTTAAATTTTTTTTTTTTTTAAACAGGGTTTAAGTTTTCATTTTGTAAAGAATCTCTAAAGGTTTTATCGATTCGCCCTCATGTTAAACGGACAATGCATCCCCCATTTTCAAGTTAAGAGCTGTAAGTTAAACGAATTTACTGAACCGCCGTTGAAATCGCATTACGAAAAATGGGTAATGGTGCCTACATAATTTGTTTCCTTTCTTTAAGAATGCCGAAGCGGAATTCCTTTCTACATTTTTGGAAAAGTTTTGTATATACTTTTTATTTTGTATTTGAAGTTAAAAAAATTCGATTGTGTTTTGTATATCTTAAATAAATGGATGTACAAATAATATAATGCGATGTTTCTACGGAAATAGAAGTGAAACGCATAACTTGTTTCTGAACAAACACCAAATACTGCAGTCTATTTTCTTTCTTTAAAAATGTAGACGACGCAATAGTTTACTTTTAGGCTCATTCCACATTTTTTTCAGTCTATTGAGGTTGATGTTCTGATGACACTAATAATCTCATGACTGATGATGTCATTTTAAGAATAATTGTATACCATTAATTATCATTACTTATTAAATTTAAGAGTAATCTAATTTTTGTCTAACAGCACGAAAGTTTGTATCCAACTTGTGCAGCAAGTATATTTTTTTTTAGGCGAGGTATGGTACATACCACTTCTTATGATACTACAGAGTGTGTCACAATTCTTTCCGGAGTTGGGAAGGCTTATCAAAGCAAACATATTATTATTACAACAACAGCAACAACGGTGACTTTACTGAAAAAAGAACTTCTACAAGTGTTGTTTTACAAATGTTCGATGTGTGAACCTTTCGTGATGCGGCAGATATCAAGTCTAAAGTCTAATTCCTGTTTCACTCGCTGTAACATGTCACGATTAGTGTTATCAAATGCGGTTGTGATCCTTTGATATAAATCTAGTAAACAACGTGACATAAGGGGCAGGAACACATATTCTTTGATGCAACTCCATAAAAAATCGTTTGGAGGTCGGTCAGGTAAGGGAAGAAAGAAGGCACCATCTTGTTGGAAAGCGAACGACTATTCATCGTCACATGTTGCAGAGAGTGAAACAAGAGTTAGATTTTAGATTGATATCTGCTGCATTACAGAAGGTTAACACATCGAACATTCATGAAATAAAACATGTAGAATTTCTTTTAGTAAAGTTAGTGCTGCATTGGGTAATACGTTTGTTTTAATAAGCGTACCAACTCCAAAAGGAATTAGGACAGATTTGTTGTAGGATTGCCTATGGTACAAAACGAAGGATTCTGAATGTGTTTCAATCCAAAAATCTGACCTTTGTTTAGACCCCCTACACATGTTCCTGATGCTTTTAGGTGCAAACTGCTACTACTCATGCGTTGAAGCGAAAGTTAATACTAATAGAATATGGCATCGTGATGAAACAATGACATGCTCTTGACAAAAGGCGAATTTGGTATAAAGCATGGACTAAGTTTGAATCATATACTGGTTTACATACTGTTTTTTCTTAAATTTTGCTAAGAATCAGTACCCGAGAGATACGTCTACCTAGCATGGGTAGATCCGACTACCTTAGTGTCAGGTGCAAGCAGTGGCAGCTCTTGTCTGGTGCACCTACATTTCCACAAAACAGACCGGTGAAATATTTTTTATCGTTTTGTCCCCTTTGTCATATCTTTTGCTTCAGGTGTCTCACATAAAATATCGAATGTTGGTAATGGTAAACACTGCGTAGTTTGAGGTAGCTCTTTTATGTATACAAATTGAAACCTATGGGTTGCGTCAAATCATGATGAGTAACAATGAAATGAAATACACGATCATTTCGTCTTGAGAACATGTGGTGTGACTTTTTGCAGTAGACACAATAGTAAAAAAATAACGTTAAAGTAAGGGGTGCAGAATGCACGTTTATTAAAGGCATGTATTTACTGATCAGCTAGGAATGCGTCGTTCATGAACGAACAAGTGGAAAGGACAATCTCTTTAAATGAACGGTGCAGCACAATCTCCTTAAAAATTAACGGTCGTTCTTTTGAATAATGGTACTCAGCTAAAAATTCTCTCTTTCTTATTCAAATATCTTACTTTATTTTTTTTAAATGTCTATCGATGTAACATTCATTTATATTCGTGTAAAATGTATTTTTTTCTTTTCATTTGTGACCATGGAGACCTGGACTCGGAGATAAGATATTTTTATAAAGAAAAAATGCACTTTAACGTGAGATCATATTTTTTTTCCTTTAAAACTAAAAATGTTTTGTCGGATGGTTTTCGATTTTTTTGTGACGTCACGTAGGTTTAATTTTATTTTTGATTCAAATAAAATTTACTTATCCAATTTGTCACCATTTCGGAATCAAACCTGCAAATGGAAAACATATATGTCATATCTCGCTGTTACTCGGTCACCAAGAAATACCTTACAAACGAGCTGTTGTGTGCATAGCATAATTTCCTTTTACTCCAATTTAATGATAATAGTGCCTTTTGGAGTAAGCAAAGAAACTTTAAATATTTTTACCCAAGTTTGTGGAGAACTGAAGCAAAAAAAAAAGTTTTATAGAGATTAATTTTCCAAATATTGTATATTTTAATGTGATTCAATGGTTAAATCCCTTAATATCGCCAGTAGTGCCCGAAATGTAACTAGATTAAAAAATGAAAAAAAAAAAAAAAAAAACTCTCCAAATTTGTCACAAAGTTCTCGAGAAAACGTGGCGACCAAAAGCTTGGCGATATATCGCCAATTGTTTGCCAAATTATACCACCACTTGATTTTTCATTGAAATTAACAATGATTTCCCCCCAAAACGGTGTGAAAGAACCCCTTTGGAACACCTGAATGCAACCAAAAGAGAGGTGCACAACTAGACCCCACAAGGAGTCTACGTACTAAATTTCAACTTTCTTGGACATATCGTTTTTGAGTTATGCGAGATACATACGCACATACGCACATACATACGTACAAACATACTTCACAAGAAAACTCGTTGTAATTATTTCGAGAATCGTCAAAATGGATATTTCGGGTGTTTGTATGTTCTTAGGCATATATGCACGTGTGGTCGTGTTGAAAAAAAACTTCAATATACATTTGGGGGCAAGCAAAATGAAAATTAAGGCCGATTTTCGGTTGAAACTTTTTTTCGCGAATACAATACTTCCTTTACTTCGTAAGAGGAAGTTAAAAAGAACTAAAATTGCTTTATACATCTAAACTTCAATAAATTATTTTTTGGTTAATATTTTATTGCCACGTTTTCTTACTGTTAGGTAGTTCTATTACTTTTCCTAAAAAAAAAAGAAACAAAAGTTACGTTAGATGTACATCAAAAAGGAATAATTTTGAATGTAGGTGAGTAACTCTCGTAAAGAGATCACCTGGAATTTTTTTGAATGAAGGAAGATGTTCAAATAATCGAGTTTAGTGTACGGGTGAAAATTTGAACAATCCTCTGATGAACGGTTCACTAAAAACAACGGCATTGCTCATCTCTTGTCCAAACATTTTTGCAAATCAGAAATTCACTATGAAGCGCTTTAACGAACTGTCTAATAAGGTATGAATACAGGTGCTTTTAACTTTATTCAGAGTTAAACCTTTTTCGAGAGAAAATGAGGAGACTCATAATTTGTAAAACCTAAGTTAGTATAGTATGGGACTTCAAATTTGAAACGCTCATGAGCATGATCTTTCCGGACTTTGGAATTTTCCGGATTATGGATTCTAACTCAA
Organism: Uloborus diversus; assembly: GCF_026930045.1. Lineage (NCBI taxonomy): Eukaryota > Metazoa > Arthropoda > Arachnida > Araneae > Uloboridae > Uloborus > Uloborus diversus. Next base: position 143,350,757 of record NC_072735.1, on the reverse strand, counting down.
AATATAGTGAAAACTGTCCTGTCATGCAGTATTTGTCTCGTGTTTCCTGTTTTTGCTTTTTTCGCACTAATTTCTTTTATTGTTTGATTAATCTGAATGAAAGTATACTTCATTATGCTAAAACATAACTCTGAGATAATTTGCAGCAACGTTGGTTCGCGGATATTGCGTTATATTATTATAAAATGCGGAAATCAATAGATAAATAATATTTTTACTAAAAATAATTTTGTACTTTTGTTCAATAGACTTTCTATTGCATATTTATGAGAATAAAAATAAATTATTGTTGACTGAAAGTGAATGTTAAAAGATTGCTGCACAATTACAGCAAAACTCTTACTTACGCATAAGATGTGGCACCGAGAAAACGTTTTTAAAAAAATGCTGAACTGACAGTTCTATGTTTTTAAAATATAATATCCGAACATTATGTATCTTAAACTTTGAAAACTGGGGGAAAATTTTTTTTTCAATTAAAAAAATATATATAGTTAAAAGAAAATGACTTGGATTCAGGATTTATCGGATTTTAGGATTCCGGAATTGAGATATCATACTGTACGTAAATAGAAGGAATTCCGCGTAATATAAAATAATTCTTATAAGCTAAAATTAAGTAGCACAGGAGTTGAGCTTGCTTGGGCTCTCACGCAAACGAATCTCTACTGTCTTCTGAATTTGAGTTTCTCATATAATTGAAAGTAATCATCAAGCTAAGATAAAATGAAATGTATTCAGCATGATTTCAAAGGAAAAATATAGCTGCAAAAAATATTATTAAAAAAATGTAATTAAAACGTTTATTGCGTTAAAAAAAGGAGAATGACACAACATAACAGAAATGTTACGCCAATATCATGAAAAATTACTTTAGTAGCTCAACGAATATTAAGAAATTATTTTAAATTCTTACTTCGTTTTTTAATAAAAAATTTAAAAAATTAATTTCCTGTGAAATAGTTCAAATTCTTAGCCGGAGAAGATTTCTTTTCTACAGTCTCTTGCTCAAAAAGTTAATTATCCCAGTAAATCGTTTTGGATTATTTTTATCCTCTAAGAAATTTAGATATTTTTAGTTTAACTTTTAATGTGATTGGTTTACTGGTTTTATTTAATTCAAATTTATAGCTTTAAAAGAAAAAATGCACAAAAATAATAATAACCAGAAAAAGTCAAGAAAAATAGAATTCATCAAAACTTTTGCAGAATTCTTTTCCTTGTTAGGTCCCTATCGACGGATACATTTGTAGTCTTCCCATTAAAAAAAATACGTATTTAAATAAATTAAAGCGTTAAAAGTAAATCTGCAAGCAAATGAATGAAAAACATGAAAAACAAACCCAATAAATATAATGTTTTAAAATATTAATATTTATAATGTATTTAACCCCGTATTAATGTTGGGTTTAATGTATAACCTTTGTTATAATGTATATAACCCCGATATATATAATTTTTAAAATATAAGTTTTTAGTAGAGTTGTGGAGGGGGAAAATGAGTATCTGTACCCGAGACAACAGACTCAGTGAGGGAAAACGAGCTTTCATCGAATAAACTACACTTTATTTTCATAGACATTTGTTTGAACTATTTCAAAACTTGTGCATCGGTGTTTCCAAAAAAAAAATTAAAAGCTTTTTAGAAAAAACTAGCATTAAAAAGCACATTGAAATATCGAAAACGTAATATAAGTTCTGACTTTAATTTTTGTATTTTCGTAAAAGAATAAAACACGTTTTTAGTAAAAAAGAAGCATTTTCTATGCATGAACTTAGCACTGAAAAACTTGATTCTTAACCGATTGATTTATTCATTCAGTTAGCTGAAACTGTTTTATTTTTAGCACCCAATTAATAGCAGCAAATAATTATGATGAGTGACATAAATGGTCATTGACAAGTAATTTTGTAGTTTTTGATTATTAGCTTTTTAAGTATTTTGTTGTTCATACTTCATTAGCTACTATAAAATTGTAAAATAATGTTCTTGTGCAATAACGTGTTATAATTTCAGTACTTTTTGACAATTTGATTGTGTTATTTGTTTTTGTTGTACCAAAGTATTAATGTTTTGAAACTTGTTTTTGCACCTATTCAAAACCCACGATTTACCACATGACTCATTTTTATTTTAGATTCGTTCTGCAATTCATCTCTCTTATTTGCACGTGTAACAAACTTAAAGAATATACTTGAATTTGGAATGATCATCTCAAGATAACATTAATAAGTGTTATGTACTAAATAACTGAATGGGGTTGTTTCCTTCAGTCAAAAGTAGTACTTTTAGTCACTGAAATTGATAGAACAAGCAAAGAAAATAACGTAGGCCCAGAAAATTCTTTTATTTTCCCAACAGTTATTTTTTAATTAATTTTTTAAAAATGTCAGATTTTGCAAACAAGGCGTGGTCTTGATGACGTCACAAATGATGCTCTTTGGCGCATTTATTACCGCGTTTTCCACGTTATGGTAATCAACAAGCGAATTAAAATTGCGCTCTACGCTTGCTATCAACCATATCGTTGCCAATACATGTGAGTAAAGAAGGGAATTAAATATTTTGCTCCATGAATGGCAACACAGAATGGCATTTCATCATTTGTGATGTCATCAGCAAGAAAATGTAAACAATGAACGTGCTCCGATTTAAGTTTTTTTTTTAAATATTAAACTTAAACAAATTATTTAAAAAATGGCTAGATCCTATGTTTTTAAACATGTTCTTTCGGAAAAAGATACTTTTAAAATTTTGGAAACGACCCCATTATAATTCATTGAAATTTGAAGAACGAGTTTACAATTATTTTAATGTAAGGTGTTTTTTTTCTTTGCATAAAAAGAGTGTGGTTTGGTGTTTGATATTGTTTTACCTATAAAAAGGGTAAAGAAAAACATCTCAGAGATTGAATCAATTGAGAGAAAATGTAGCTCTTGTTAGAAGAAATGTTAATGCAAGAGAAAGAAGCCTTGTTTTGTTTTGGACGAACTGACAAAGCAGAGCAGTGATACAAAAGTAAGTTTTCTTAAGTAGCAGTGTACTTCTGTTGCAGGTTTTTTTTTTTTTTTGTTAACAATTAATACAGTATCTTAAATATTGTTTAACGCTTTAGCAGCCAAACAGGGGAATGTGGGGCAAAGTGAAATAACGGGGAAAAGTGAAATGGTTAAATATTTACTCTGCTTTTTTGCGCCACCTATCTATTAAGATTTTAACCATGTAGTAACGCATGTAGTACATTCCAGTCAAGAAAAACGTACCTCTCAAAATCAAAGAATATGATAACATAAGAAATTTTCGAAAATTTATACTCGAATTGTAAAATTTCGCTGTAAGTCAAAAATTAATTTAGTTATAAATAAATCATAAAGTTCTTGCTATTTGAAGTATTAATTGAGACCTACTAATATTCGGTTCAGTATTTATTTAGTTAATATTTAGCTTTTTTTTTTGTATTTTAAATATTTTGATTACAATTATTCAAGTGCAATGGGGGCAAAGTGAAAAAATTCATTTCGTTTACTTGTTCAATCATTTACTAAATCACTTATGGATCATTTACTAATTAATTTATTTAATTTCTTTTATTTAATAATTCACTTATTTATTTATTCATTTATTATTTTATTTACATTCATATATTCTCATGTATTGATTAATTAATTATTTATTATTTATTTGTTTCATTAGCTTTTCATTCATTCATCCATCCTTTTATTTCCTAATTATTTGATCAGAAATATATTTTACATCCGAATAAAAAATATGCCTAGAGAAAATATTTTATTTCTCACTTCGTCCCATAAAAGAAAGTGAAATTTTTCAACTCTTTTTTAAAGGCAAATTTACAGCAAAAAAAAAAAAAAATGCTTCAATGCAAGTTTTATTACAAAAAACACTTTTCTTTTCCATATATGGTAATTTTAAAAGCTAATTTCTAATTTCTACTAAGAGCTTAATAGCCACAATTATAATTATACTGAGCCACATTACGCTCGTGATCTGCATGTTGCATATGCAGCATATGAAGATGTCCTGGTGTAGGATATGCAGTTTATATTTTACTGTCTTGACTTTTATCTATCCTCTTTCCTTAATCATGCACTCTCTTGTTGCTGTTGCTTGATGTACATACAATGATTAGGGGATGTTATTAGATTTGTATACTTAATCCTTTAAATAACAGACCGATAACACGTTAGCAAACTGGACGATTCAGTTCAATTGAAATTCACTTAATCTGCGTTGAAATTTATTTATTTTTCATTTTATATTTCAACTTAAGAAATAACCTGCTCATTAGCTGTCACAGGCCTGAAAATAAATTTTGAACATTTAATGAAACTTCTTTTCTTGGGAGAGGTAGTTTGACATCTTAGTGAGCCATGAAAGATTAATGATACTGAGTTTTGTTGCAAAAAGAAAGTTTCTTCTTATCCTCTTAACAGGTGGATGTTTGTTTCTAGTTCTGAGATTTACATATCAACTCCCGCGAGCAGTAATTTGTTTTGTTTATTGAGAATAATTTATTAGTTATAAAGTTTTTGTTGTTTCAGGGAAAATAATTTTAAAGACTAGAAATATTTCTAGAATGTTTGGAATTCTTTTCCACCTGTTTATTTATTTACGTCATTCGTAATAAAACAGTGAGAAGGTTTTCCTGCGTGATTTTGAATGAAATAAAATGGAACTATTGTAAGCAAGTTCAAGTGTCAGTTTCGTTCAACGTATTTGACTCCCTCCCCTACCCCCTTTGACATAAAGTGGGGAGTGAATCATCTTACCAGAAGAATTTAATGCTAGGAAGATCGATATTCCGTTGTATCTAGAGCGGGCGGAAATGATCAAAATGACCGTTCGCTAAAGGGAACTGTGAATCAAGTCGAACTCGCTTATAACGAGGGAAAAGAGACCGCGATACTTTCTCGTAATAACCGAGTCCTCGTAAAAATAGAGTTCGTGAAAAAACTTATAAAAATTCATCATCGTTGCTTTTTAACTCCTTTTTACTTCCTTTTACAAAAAAGAAAGTATTCGCGAAAAAATTTTCACTCAAAAATCGGCCATAACTTCCATTTTGCTCACCCTCGAATGAATGTTGAGCTTTTATTTCAACCCGACCATACGTCGATATATGCCTAGGAACGTACAGACACCCGAAATATCCATTTTGACGATCCTTGTGTTAATTACAACGAGTTTTCTCGTGACGTCTGTATGTACCTATGTATATGCGTATGTGTGTATGTATGTCGCATAACTCAATTTAGTACTTCGACTCCTAGTGGGGTCGAGTTGTGCACCTTCCTTTTTGGTTGCATTCGGATGTTCCAAAGGGAATCTTTTGCCCTTTTTTGGGGGGAAATCATTGTTAATTTCGATGTAAACTCAAGTGGTGTTATAATTTGGCGGACAGTTGGCAATATATCGCCAGTCTTTTGGTCACCAAGTTTTGTCGCCAACTTGGCGACAAATTTGGCGATTTCGTTTTTAATGTTTTTTTTTTTAAATGTGGTTTCGATTTGGCCACTGTTAGTGATATTTAAAGAGTAAACTCAGAATCACATTAAAACTGCCAATAATGAGAAAATGATATTAAATCGAAGTAAAAGGAAGTCATGTGATGCACACATCAGCTCGTTTCATCTTTGTTCAAAACCAAATAAGTTGGTTACTTTACTTTGAACTGTCGGAATGTACTTTTTTAATGTCATTGTTTTTGAGGAATGCTCATATTCACAGGTATATACTTTTAATATGTTGCTTTATTCCACAAATTTAAAAATCTGCTGTCATCGCTTGTTCTCTGGATTTATGATTTAACACTAACTTTAATCGAATGTGAAATGTTAAAGAACATTTACAGAAAAAAAAAAAGCTGACTCGGAAGTCAATAGAAATTATAGGAATCACAAAAATATTGCTCACTTTAAGCGGGGTTTGCTCGTTAAAAGCGAGTTATGCTCTCGTAGACTTAACACCGTGCCAACCAAGTATTTCTGATTTCCTCGCTAAATCCTGGTTCTTGTTAAATCAGGGCTCCTTATAAGCGAGTTCGACTGTACTGTGTGAAATTGCATATAAGCAGAAACGACGTTTTAAGTTAATTCGAACATAAATTATAAATTATACCCGTTTGAATTGGAATATACATCTAAAACAAGTACAGAGTACATTTCAAACGTATTTCACGTGTGCTCAAGTAAATTCAAGGTGAAGAAATGTGACTTAACCCCGTGGGAAAAAAGGAAAAATGGGGAAAAAACCCTTTGAACAAGCGAATATTTCTCTCAAAAAACATGTGATTGATGGTCACGCACCTTAAATCAGGGCTATTTTTGCCTTACGTATGGAATAATCCAATTTTATCAAAAGTAACCCCCTGTCATTTTGACCGTTGTTGGCCGTTCCACGTATATTTAAAATTTGAATAATAGCTATAAGATAAATGGATGAATGATTTTATGGAAGATATTTAGTTACTTTGTTGTTAAATTCAAAGTTATACTAAAGTTTTAAACTTTTTCATGATTAAAACTGCTCTTTAAAAGTTTCTCCTTTTTATTGGGAAAACCCCCACAAATTGTACAACTTTCAACTACTCCTGTCCATGAACTGGTTTGTTTGCAATTCTCAACCTGAAAAATATTCTAATAAAGCTCATTTATACTAATTATTTTACAGTAATTTTCATATAATAATGATCACCGAAAATGTTCTTTTCTAATTGATGGTTTTCCGTTGTTTTCAAATATATATGTTATTTAGTAACTCGAAGGAAATACGTTTTCGTCCCTCACATATATGTGTTCCCTGTTATTTCTTGAAAACGTGTATTTCACAAAGATTTTAAGTAATTTTGCGTGGAGAAGATGAATCTGATATCTTTTGCCGTGTCGTCATTTATCAAACAGAAATCTATACAAATAGCTTTCACTATCTCTTCGCAAACCCCACATATCAATAATTCATGTATCTATTTTCACGCTGCGTCAAGAGTTGACAATTTAATGGATAGCCTACAGTAAAACTGATATTTATTCCCTTCTCATAGCGACTTCATTTAAATAGGAGATTTTATCCGCATCCACTTCAAGAAAATGTGTGGAAATATTTATTAAAAAAATCAATAAAAGTTTGTTCCGTTGATTTTTCCTTGTTTTGGCGGTATACTTTTTGTCAGTTCTTTATCCTTCACTTTTTAGTTTTAGTTTTTAAAAATGGACGGGTCTAAGTCAAATAGTTTGCATCTTATCAGCGAATTTTGTCTAAAATATAGTGAAATTAATCTTGCCCTCTCAAACTAAAGAATTAGCATCAGAATTCGCCATGTTTTTTTGATACAAAATACCATTAAATGTTCGGTAAACAAACTAATGCTAGCGATGAAATTTTTTTTTTTTCACATTTTATTTCTTGAGCATGCATGCGTTATAATGGGGTCGTTTCTGAAATTGTACAAATATTTTTTTTTCTAAAAGAGCATGTTTAAAAACATAGGATTTTACAATTTAAAAAATAATTTGACAAAGTTTAATATTTTTGACAAATATTTTAATCAATGCGCAGATTCAATTTCATTTTTTACGCTTCTGCTCATGACATCACAAGTGATGAAAGGCCATACACAGATGCTATTAGCGCAAAGCGCAATATTTAATTCGCTTATTTACTCACATGAACTGGCAACGATATGGTTGATAGCAAGCGTAGAGCGAAATATTAAATTCACTTCTTTATTATCATGATCTGGAAAAGCGGCAGACAGCAAGCGTAAGTATTCAGCACGCCAGTGGATTGCGTGCCAAAGTTCATCACTTGTAACGTTATAAAAACCAAGCCTTATTTGAAAACATCGGACATTTTAAAAAATTAATTAAAAATCAAGCGTTTTGAAAATAAAAGTGTTTTCTCCTCCATGTTATTATTATTATTATTATTATTATTTTGCTCATCTATCAACTTCAGTGACTAAAAGTAGTACTTTTGACTGATGGAAAAAAACCCATTGATAAGAAAAAGTCAAAACGGGCAGTCCTCTTATTAAAATTTATAGCAATACTAGAATCAATTCAGACTCGGGTAGATATCTTTCAAATGCAAGATATTAGACTGGTTGAATATATAATATTTTATAGGATGTCCTAGAACTGCTATAAGAGAGAAGTAATGTGAGCATTGTGTCCTTACCCCGCTTTTCTGAAGTTGGTATGCGGTATACATAACACATTTATTAAATTCTCAAGTTGGTTGAATTAACTAGTTGATTTGGTTTTAATATGTCGAATATAGAAAGTTATAGCGAATAAAATCAGTGACAGAAGATAACAGTTGTTCTCCAACTATCTATTACTTAAATTCTATGGCGAAAATATGAAATATTGGAAACTAAAGTTAAAAAAGAAACATTATTTGTGGTTATATGCAAATATTTGAAATCATATGTTATGAAATAAGAGTAGAATCACTGTAGCTGAAAAATGTAACTATTCTTTTGATAGCTAGATTACGGACGCATATTGTGAATTTAATTTCAATTCACATAAAGTTTTACAAAAATGTTTTTGAGACGTTGGATTTATTGGGTATTCCATACTTTCGAGAATTTGTAATTAGAAGACGATGCAGATTCTACACCTAATTATCCTGAAATTAGACCTTTTTTATGATCATTTACATTAGTTTATGCGTAGTTATTTCAGTTTTCATTAGATTTTCTAATAGATTTCCACAGAAGCCTAGATTGTTTCCGCAATAACGATATTTAACTATTGTCGTTGTCCAATTTCCATTTTTCTGCAAATACTTTCTACGTGCAAACAATTTCTACTTCGAATTTATATCTGTACCTGAGATCCAGGACGACATAAGACACCTTATGATAATTTTACAGGAAATAGGAAAAACGTTTTTTCTGACTAAAAGATTTTTTAAAAAGAAATTGGCTCGATGCAGAATAGGCTTCTACATACAATGCACTAATTAACGGAAAATCACAATTTTCGGCCTTACGTCCTTCTGGTTCTGAGGTACAGATATTACCATCTTAAAGTACAAATGGCGCCAAAAGAAATACCACTCTGAGTTAAGAATTTTTCTGCAATATTATGCACACAAATCCATCTTCCCGACCTTTTTTAAAGAAACTTAATCAAAAAGATGATTATAAATATTCTAATTTATGTTTTGCTAGTTAAACACAAAGCAATCTTCAATGTTATAACAAACCTTTCAGAGGATGTTCATTTCTATTCCGTACACAACATAATATACTTATAAACTCAAAAAAAATTAATGAAATTGCATTCCCTTACTAACAAGAGTCAGCATTTTTCTGATGGAGGGACACAAATTAGATAGGGTTTGTTTACAGTGATCAAAAAGTTTATTTATACTTCTTGTGAATCTTCATATATATAAAAGCGAATTCACTAATTGAGTAACGCTGACGTCATCAACAAAGAAACTCCTGCCATAGCATGATGATTTGATAATATGTTTTGGTATTGTTTTTCATGCAGGGAAATAATTTATTGTTACAAGGCTGAACTGGATCCGGTAACTTATCTATTTTACTGGTATTTCTGTTAAGACTGTAACTTTGGGAGAGGGAAGAAACGAAAAATTAATCAACTTATGAACGCTATCTACTGGCGTTAAGGGTTAATCCACTGGAGTTAGGGTTAAAATTTCAACTATCAAAATATCATCAAACAGGCAATTGCTTCGCTGAACTGTAGAAGCAATTTTCACTCGTTATACCTTGACAGGCGATTTTCCAGTAGATTAAATAAACTTGCAAAAACTTTTGTTTGATTCCAAAGTTTAATTGAGGTATTACTTTGGGGTTTTAATTACATTAATTATAATTACATTAGTTATAATTAATGTAATTATTAAACGCTTATTCAGTACTAACAATAGGGAAATGATGGAAAATTGTTTGTTTTTTGAGCAATCACGATTGCTTATTGTTCTCACTTGACTGTTTTGATGTCCTATCATTTTATTTTCCCACCGCCACCCACTTCAGCATCACCGTCGACCGGGTCCTCACGATGCTGCTCTCATAGCGAAAACCGTCTCCAGGTTGCATCCATGTCCTACACACACGCGCATACATACACAACTACACACTCACGCACGCACGCACGCACACACACAAACACATACACCTACACACACATACACAAACACATACACACAACTATCCACACATTCATGCCTGCACACAGACACAAACACATATGCCTACACACACATACACATACCCCCTCCACACACACATTCATATACACAACTACCTACACACTTATGCCAGCACACATACACAAACACACATGCCTACACACACATACACATACCCCTACACACAAACACACATTCCCCCACACACAAACACACACGCCTACATACCTACACTCTTGATTGCGAAAAACATAATTTGAATTCAAGATGTCAAAATTAAAATTATTATTTTTTTTTAAGCGGAAACCAAATAAGCAAGCTTCTTTACTAATAATAAAGCTGAAAGTCCCACTGTCTGGATCTCTGACGCGCGTAGCGCCTAAACCCTTTTGCCAATTTTTATGAAATTTGGCACAAAATTCGTTTGTAGCATGGGGGTGTACACCTCGAAGCGATTTTTCGAAAATTCAATTTTCTTCTTTTTCGATTCCAGTTTTAAGAACATTTTACCGAGCAAAATTATCATAACGTGGACGAGTAAATTACCAAATTATCATAACGTGGAACCATAACATGGGCGAGCAAATTGGCGAGAAACTCCTCATACATTATTTGTGAGTATACAGGCGAACCGAATGACCTTTTAATTTTCTACTATGGGTAAAGCCTACCAGTAGTGTACAATAAAGTTAAGTACTACAGATGACAAAAAAAAGAAAAAGAAAAAACTGAAATAAAATATTGTAGTTGCTAGACTTTTACCTGCCCACGGTCTGTATAGTCGTTGAAACTTTTCTTTTCAACTAATAATTTACAAATGAGTTTCATTCTTAGTAAAATAATTTCTAAATACGAATAATGCATTCTTTCATGCGCGGATTTCCGCATTTATATATTGTAATATTTAAATGTTATTTCTAATTTAGATTTTATAAGTTTTTTTGCGTTACTTGTTTTCTTCACTTCGATTTCATCATTGAAGGATTTATTGAAAGTTACTTTAAATTTTATTCCTCGCAATTATGACTTCGCAAAAAACTCAATTGTGTCCGAAAACAGAAGGTAAAATATTTATTATTATTATTATTTTCATTTTATTAACAGACAAAGTTATGAAAAATAGAAAGTATTTTTAAATGAGAAATCTGAACAAGAAGAAACTAAATGGAATATTCAGAATTTTTTCATTCACTAACAGAATTTGAGATTTCATAGTTCTGGGGAAACTTTTTACCTTGTTACTTCATGATACGAATTTTAAATACGTTTAAAGCTACCTAAAATATTTGATTTGGGAATACTATGTCATTTAAAGCAAACGTATGCAATAGATGTAAAAGTTTAAGGTTTAGATGTATCTTGTTTTTTGTATGTTTACGAATTTTCGCGATTTATGATGTAAATTACTTTTTGGAACTTGTTTACAAATTTTCACGGTTAATGATTTAAATTACTTTCTGGATCTTGTTTTTAATTTTCAATGTGTGTTTTTGAAACATTACAGATACATTAGAGTAAATGAAAATTGGTTTTTATTTTCAATGTGCATTTTTGAAACATTACAGATACATTAGAGTAAATGAAAATTGGTTTTATTTTTTTCTATAAATGTGACGATTTTATTTGAATAAAACAAAAAATACTAGTTAACAAAACTATTCACTTTTGTGTACTCATAGTTGCGTGTTTTAAAACGAACACAAAAACGCTTTGCAAATGCAAGTAGTTATATAATCAACTTAAGTTCAAGTAAAATTTGAAAATTGTTTGAAACTTATGAATAAGAAAAAAATTATAGTTATATTATTGCTTAAGTAAAGACTATATTTAAAACTAGTATGTTGTGGCCATCACGAAACTTTCTTCTATATCTTTCTTGTGAATTCTGATCAATCCCTATGCTTGAAAAGAATGCAATATTCCCAGCAAAAAAAAAAAAAAAAAAAAAAACTTGACGACCGTCCGAATTCCTGAATTCCCGCAAAAGCAAAGCAAAGAACGACTTGAAAGTTATTTTAAAAGCCTTGCTTGAAATAATTAGATGTTTTATTTGTTAACAAACATAAAATGGCAACAGTTATTAATTTCAAATCATTGCGATAACATTCCGATTATCTCCCGAAAATTAAAATCACGTGAAATAAGCAGACGAGAATATTGTAATTTATCTTTCTTATTGTTGCATTTATAAAGCTATTTTTATTAACACAAAAAAAAATCAGACCCCCATGGAGCGATTGGCGCCAAAATTGAAACAACGCCTATTTACAAATAGATTCACATTTATTCCAAATTTCATCCAGAACGTAGCATTACTTCTTGAGAAATGGCACTCACAATGAAAAAAAAAGAACATTCGATTGCGCCACCCCCTTTTCAGTTTTTGACACCAAAATAAAATCAGCTCTTATACCCACTAAGGTCTACTTGCCGATAAATTTTTCTTTCATTCCGTTCATTATTTCTTGAGATACAGCAGTCACAATTGACGACAAAAAACGTTCTATAGCTCAACCCCCGTTTGAGTTATTGCCACCAAAATTGAATCAGCACCTGTTCCTGTTAATGGCAACATATGGTCCAAATTTTGTTTGATTCCGCCAGTTACTTCCTGAGGAATAGCAAGCACGCGTAACTCAAAAAACGTCCCATTGCTCCACCCCCCTTGGAGGAATTCGCGCCAAAAACCAATGGGCACAAGTTCACATAGGGGCACATATGTGTACCAAATTTCGTTCGATTTCGTGCGGTAGTTTTTGCTGTAGAGCGGCCACAAAAAACTGGTCACACACAGACGTGACACACACACATACACACATACATACACACACACATACATACACACACAGACAGACAGACATTTTCTAAAAATAGCCGAAATGGACTCAGCACACCTCAAAACGTTCGAATCCGTCAAAATTCGAAATTCGAAAATTTGCACGAATCCAATACTTTCTTCTATATATTAGATATAGAAGAAAGTAAAAAATTAAATCATTTCTAAATAATCTTTATTTATAGGTATTACAATTTTTTCGATGATACAAAACCTTATGATTACATTTAATATTACATTTTATTAACTTGGTTTTAAGAAAAATTACATAACTGACATTACAAAGCTGAGGAACTTCGATGCAAAATTAATCACACATTGTGTCTGAAACTTAGAAATGTCTGATAATTCACACACACACAAAAAAAAAAAAAATTAAAACTTTATGGTACATATTCATTTATCGTATTAGAGAACAAAATTAATTAAAACACTTTTTATTCCCACTGGGACGCATGCAGTTGTTTCTGTTCTTCTTGCATGCACATTTCGATCCCATGACGCATCTACATTCATTGGCGCAACAGGTTTCAGCAATGTGCTTCTTCAATATTCCGTCATTCAAAGAATCGTAGTTCTCTTTAACAAACGTATCAATTATTTTCTGCGGCACTTCTATGTCGACATCTTTTCGCGGGTCGTATGGAATTCCGAAGACACGTTCTCGCGTACTGTAGCCTACGAGAGGAATTCCAGCCTTATTTCTGCCAATTTTGCGCTCCTGAAACGAGAGAGGGGAGGAAAACATGATAAACTTAAATTTGTTTAAAAAAAAAAAAAAAAAAAAAAAAAAAAACGTAATTGGATTTAGGAATTGGTATCCCGCTGGCTACACTGCAAATCTTCGCATACCTTTTGGACACGTTTTGAATACTTTTTGAACATGGACACTTGTCCCCTTCTTTAGGAAATCTGAAATCACATTTTTTGGAACGGCATTCAAAACACTTTTCAAATCAAGATGTCAGTTGATAAAAACTTGGGTTTGTCCGGGAAAATGAAGCATAAATAATCGTTGCTAAACAGATGAATTGGCAGTTACAGTTCTTCACACAGGTGGCGGTTCTCAAGCGATACAGTAAACTGGAAATCTTTAAATCGGTTTTCTACAAAAATGCTTACAAGTGGGGTACGCCCGTTCGTCTCCGAACGACGATAGTATGCGAACATATCGTACGCCTTATCGGCGACATGTACGCGACCATATAAGTAGACAGGTACATGAAATATACCGCCAGATCAGTCAATTCCAGCCGAGGATTGCAGTTTTGTGCTTATTAGCACTCATCAGCCCGGCATAGGAGTGACTGAGCTGGAGGTGGAAAACCTCTTAAGGAAGCCAAGAGTGCCAAACAAACTGGTACAGGTTTTCCACCCCCAGCTCAGTCACTCCTATGCCGGGCCGATGAGTGCTAATAAGCACGAAACTGCAGTCCTCGGCTGGAATTGACTGAGCTGGCGGTGTATTTCATGTATTTATGCCTTGGCCCTGGCTATAAGGTGGTGATTTACTGATTAAGTAGACAGGTAGGTTGGAATCTCGAAGCCTGAAAAAATGAGCAGAGCAACTTTCAGTAGCCTGTACGCTAGCTAATCCTCTCCCCCCCATCGAGATTGAGTTTCTTATTGCATCTTTGCAAACAAACCAAATGGAAAATATCATGGAAATCTGAAAAATTACAGGATTTTCAAAAATGGTCACTTTATAATAAGCATGTCATCGTTGCTCGAAAAAAAAAAAAAAAAAAAACTTTGTGCCCTAAGTTTGTTTTTGCGGTCAGAAATACAGAAATACACAGTGACGGAAGAAAACACTTTACACTTGGAAGAATTTGTGAACTTCTCGTGAAATTAAAAAAAAAAAAAAACAACTCTTAACTTTTTTCACATAAAAATCATGCTTTAGCTGATACGTTTCAACAAAAATTAAAGCTCCAATGAATTTAGTAGAAAAGCAACAAACAGAAGAAATCAAAAACGATTTTTGAAGACCTTCATAGAAGACCTAGTTATACGCTGCCCATTTCAGCAATCAGAGTGCTTGCTATGTATAGTAATTCTCATATATATAATAGCCAATTCACTGATCGAGTAACGCTGTTAACGTCACCAGCAACGAAACTCGTGCCATAGCATGATAATTTGATCGTATTTTTTGGTAATGTTTGACATGCTGGGAAATGCTTCATTTTAACAAAGCTGAACTGGATCCGGTAACTTAACTGTTTTACTGTTAAGACTGTAATTTCAGATGAATGAAGAAACGAATAAAATAATAGTTTAAAAAACTAAAAAAACACGCTTTCGTAGCAAAATGAACTAAAAAGTGAAAAATAATCTTTGGATGATAGTAGTTGACCAATCACTTAATTTTAATGTAATACAAAAAAGCGTGGGGTGCTGTCTATTTACATTTTTGCTTGGACAACAAATGGAAGAAATTCAAGACAACTGATAAGAAGCCCCCCACGCTTTTTTGTATTATATTAAAATTAAGTGATTGGTCAACTACTATCATCCAAAGATTATTTTTCACTTTTTAGTTCATTTTGCTACGAAAGCGTGTTTTTTTAGTTTTTTAAACTATTATTTTATTTTTCTGCTTTTTAGTCTTATGTTGGAGAATTATCAAGCGACGAAATTATTTATAAAACGAGTGCGAGGTAATATCATAAAGTTAAGACAAGGGCACCCCGATGGGAAGCTACTGGGAGTCATCGATGTATGTTTGCAGAAATCATATTTATATTACTTTGAAAATTTGAGATGCATTTGAATAAAAGTTTTGTTCAACAATGGTCGGATCAGTAATGAATTTCCAATTGAAGGCTCACCTAAATTTTGGCATGAAATGAGTTAAAAACAATTATATTTCATGTTCTAATTACCTTGGAACATTGGAACAAATTTTGTCTGATGCAGAAAAATTAAAGGTTTTTGTAGATATTTTTAAATAATTTTTGCGAGTATTTTTTGATGTATTTTTAAAAAATTTTCCTTTTTCACATTGTTGGATTTATGCCAAAATATTGATTAAAAATGGAGGAAACTAACAATTAAAAGGGTTAATTAATTAATTTGATTATAGAATATTGCAATGTCATCGGGTCTGAGATCGCGTGCCAAATTTCAAAAGAATCCGATCGCAGGAAGTGGGCGAAATTTGAGCTGCAAGATTCTATTACAAGATACATACATACATACATACAAGTGAAGCTAATAAAAGCGTGTTAAAAAACAAAACCAACAATTGACGCTATCTACCGGAAAATTACATCAGTTTTCATGTTGAAAGATGAGGCAAACAATCATTAGGCGGCCAATGACGTGAAAGTGCATAGAATGCATTATGTCACTAAAACCGTAAGCGCAACAGTTCTGCGACAGCATTATTCCGTTCCATAAAAAAACCATAACAACGATGAAAACTTAAAAGCTGTGTATTTTATCTGAAACACAATCTTACAATACGTTACCGCACATTAATTTCAGTAATTACATAATAGTTGTGAGCTGCATCACCAATAAAAAACACAAATAAATGGAAAGCAGAGAGCTTACCGGGATATTCATCGCTTGTTGGGCTGTAATCGACACGCATTTAGGCTTTATCCGTTGGCATCCGCTTTCACACTGCTCCGGACAAGCAGGACTGTCAAAAGCGCAGTAGTGGGGATGACACTTTTCTGGATAAGACATGATGGATGACTTCGAATATATTACGAATCGTTCTGTCTATTCCAATTCTGTTTGCCCTGAAAATAATGATAAGGCATTTTGGGTCTGTGTCTATTTATTTTTCTTTTAATCACTTTGTTTTTAACTATTTCACACACGGTAAGTAGGTTACAGTAACAATTAGGAGAATAAACAAATAAATTAAAAGAAAATAAAACTTTAATTGAAAAAAAAAAAAAAAAGACAACTGCTAAAAGATGTTTTAGGGTTACAAAGAGCTAATTTTTCAATGCAAAAGAGGTGTACTGGACGAAGAATTAAAGATGAAAAGACAACTGAAAAAATCAAAAAGCTTTTTCATCCACAAGATCATCTTTTTTGCATTGAAAAGGTGGATTAGTTATATCCCCGAAAAAAGTAGGGTCAGACGGGGCAATTATGGATCAAAATACCATAACATCTTAATATTTTCTTAAGTATTAAAGATAAAATGATTGAATTTGGCATGGAGTAAGCTTACACAATTTAGAAATTATTCAAATAATCCCTTTACCTAAAATTACATTATTATTTATTTTATTTAAATTAAATGAGTGTCCAGGAATGACCCTGGATCGGGGCAATTATGGGTCACACATGGGGCAAATATGGGTCACCCCTTTTTTTAAAGTAATCCATGTCAAAAGTAACTAACTATTCTAAATTATCATTTCTTAGCCCACTAAGAGACTTTTTAATGACAAAAAGTTTTATGTTTAAGAAATTATACATTATAATTGAAATAATTAGATGTTACTCTTACTAGCCGACTACTATTAGCTGTTGCTCTTTGCTCTAAACCCACCATTTGATGAAGACATTTCTTTAATTGTTGTATGCTACCTTCATCATTCATGTTTCTATCAACTGCAAGGATTTTTCTTTTCAATTTCAATTAACTGGACTGAAAAAAATGCACTTATTTGAAATTACTTCTAGAAATGTCTCGCTTGAACAAACTAAAGTTTCTGACACCTAACACCTTGTTCCAGAAAATTCATTTCTGCTTTTTCTTTGTCCAAAATTTAAGTTACTTTCCCACTGTAGAATATGTTGCTTATCATCATACACAACAAAGTATATCTGATTTTCAAGTACAGAATGAATTCGGTTATAGCACCATCTTTTAACATTTTAAAAATAGGATTGTTTTGCAATTGTGTTATTGCAAATTCTTCCCTTATTTGTCGTTGTCATAAACAATTCCAAAATAAGCTCATTTTGCATTTAAACGCTGTCTATATCAGCTTGTTGAGATACTTTTATTTTTTTGCAAGCAGGGTTTTTCTCATTGACTACATTTGTGAATTCGATTTCTCTTGCAGTTACAAGATAGACAAGCGAGTTTGATTTGTTAAAACTATCGAATTTGTCTTTTTATTTGGTACTAAAGTGATTTGAATTAATTTGTTGCTTATTTTGCTTCTTGATGTGTGCCATAATTGCATGCTGACATAAATTATCTTCAAAGCTGAAATTGGTTTGAAGGGCATGATACTTAAGCAGTAATTAAAGATGATAAAATATCTAATGTTGCACTTGGAGCATTAAAATTTCTTTTTAAGATAGAGTTTGGCATAGAAAAGGATAAGTTGAAGTTACTACTAATATTATTCACGTATAAATAAATAAGAAAAAACATCTAAAATATCAGAAAATAAACTGACCCAGAATTACCCCGTTAAATTGGGGTATAACCCAGCATACTTTTATGCTAACTTTTCTTTAAAAAGAAGAAAAAATGTATGTAGGTATGAAAAGCTTAAACCATTTGCTATTAAAAAACAGCACCAACAAATGATTCCTTCAACAGTGTTTCGGCAACACGAATCTTGAAAAAAATCATGATTTTCCGACGCAATCTTTTTTGAAGATGTTTTTATAGAAGTGCGAAAACTATTTTTTCTCTCTTATTTACTTCACTGTTGCATTGTTTTTGACCTTGGTATAAGAAAATTGAATGTATAAGGATGACTTAACATAATTTAGTTTTTTTTGCAAAAACATTTTTCAACAGTAAAAAGTTGGTGACCATTATTTACCCCTGAAAGAGAGTGACCCATAATTGCCCCGTGTGACCCTATCTACAGTTCTTTTCAAATTTATGTGATTTAACATAGTTATGTTTTATTTCACTTTATTTCTTTTATTGAATAAAGTTGTTTTTCTTCTTTTCATTTTTTTATGTTTACTGAATTTCTGCAGAATGAATAATTTCAGTATGTTATAGATTTTCGCCAGAGATCCGAATGGAATTGCTTGGAGTTCCCGGGTTCTGGCAAGTGATAGCAAGCAGAGGGTGAAAGCCCCTCCCTCCAGTACACATTGCAATTAATCTTCAGATTGCTTATATACCAGTTGCTTATATACATTTGTAACCAAAAAAATTCCAAAGATACTATTCCGTTGTTAGTACTACAACCACTTTAATGGTAGTTGGCGACCTATGTAATTTACCAACTGAAGAAAACGGCAATTTATCGTTCTCGTGGTCACCGCGTTTATTCTTCATGCATTAATTTTGCATTTTAATGATTTTGTATTAATTTTTACTGTCGGTAAATGGAAAGGAACGGCCCTTTTTAAATTTTAATGGATTCCCTGTTGATGGGTTACTTTGATGTAAATTTCAGGTTATTCAAAGGCTTATGTTATAGAATTCTTCTCAATCAGCCAAACAAGTAGTTTCCTTTTTTTTAAAACCAAAATAGGCGAAAAATCCTCCAATTTTTATCGGAAAAGTTCCGGTTAAAATTATCCATAGTTTTCCCAATACTTTTTCAGTTCCTGTTTGGTTTTTCCACACTTGGTTTGGTGATTTGTTTACTTTCTTTGTTGGAGATAACAGTAAGACCCCTTACAATGATTGGCGATGTCTACAAGTATATGGAAACTTTAGAATTTGAAAATGGAGTTGTTGAATGTCGCCAACTACGAAATTTGAAGTTTCAAATAGCGATAAATAAATTAAAACTGACTAAAATAATAATAGCAAGCTACGTCAAATGACGTACCTTTTACGAAAAAGTACCTTTTACCGGTACTTACATGTTAACGCCACCTCAGCATTTTAAGAAATTTGATTTTTTTTAAAGAACTTTTTGTGACAAATCATAAAATACAACATCTTATTTAAAATGAAAACTCTCAAAATTTCTCAAAAACCGCCAAATTTGTTAATAAACAGCCAAATCTGTGGTTGAGGTTGCGTTAATCGTTGCCGTCGCAACGCGTTGCACTCTGTTGCGGCGGTAACGCGTTAATACGAAAGTACCCATCAGGTCATTTCAGAGATAAGATTTTTTTTTCGCCAATTTGGTATGCTCCACGTTATAAAATTTCCAACGAGTCCCATAGACTAATAATAAGAGTAGACCGAGCTTTCTCATTCTTGCTGATGAAGAAAATTGGTTCATAGATGTATCATGTGACTGGTGGAAGAGTTTGGCGAAGACTTTGGCAGCATGGTTGCTAGATGGAAACATTACCTATAGTTTGGCACTCGACATGTATTTTAAGACGTAATGTGTTTTCAATATAATTTTTTTCCAGGTGCTGAGATTGAACTGTTTTTCTTTTAGTTATGCATTATTTTGACTTTAGTAATTAGTTTTTGATCACAGTTTTCGGTAACTTTTATTTCATTCGGAACTGCTACGTCAGCTTTGGCGTAAACGTTTTGCGTCAAGGCAAGAATTTACTAATCGGTATCTTAAATTGAAATTGTAGGTAAAAATCTTACCGTTTGCCGATTCTTTTTGGGCGCATGCATATTTAATTGCTTAGAGAGTTATTGAAATTTAATAAAGAAAATGCACAGTACTATCTAAACGAAAAACTCACTATATTAACAAAATTTTTACAACTTAGAATAACAAATTTACAAATCGGACTCCATAAAAGGTCATTCTTCCGTGTTCCATCAATTCAATTTAGTTTATTTATTGTTGATCGTCTGCTACGATCAACGCCCGCTGTTGCTAGGATATCCACCAGTCACATGGTTTGGTTTATGAGCAGCAAAAGGGTTGCCATAGCTCGGTCTATTCTTATTATTAGTCTATGGCGAGTCCAGTCTTTGGCGACACTAAAAACATGGTGACATTTAAAAATAAAGGCCAATAATCTTTCTCCCAATCCAGCCATGATAATTTTTCGCTTTAGTGAAATTTCCCCAATAGTTAGAACTCACACCATCTATTACAGGAATTATTCTAGCGTGAAACATGCCAAATTGGCGAAAACATTTCCTTTTTTTGTTTCTGTACTTGTTATTTCTAGTTTCGATCCTTCTACTTCAATTCTAATTATCATTAAATTTTTTTTTTTATGATAGTTTTTCACTTTTTTAAATATTTGGTGGGTTATTATGCAATTTAATGCATAAGTAAATCATCAAGCAGATTTTTTTTTTTCATTTTAATGTTACTTTTTGCTTTGTGTATTTTTTTTTTTTTTTTTGAGCTAGTAGGAGAATTATCATAACGTCGAGCACTTGGCTCGTTTTATTTATTATTTTTATTTTTGGCCAAACAAAACAAAAAATAAATAGATAAATAAATTTGAATTTTGACATCTGAAATTCAAATTATGTTTTTCGCAATCACGAGTGTGTTGTGTGTTTGTGTCTGTGTGCAGGCATGAGTGTGTGGGTATGTGTGTGTGTAGTGGTGTGTGTGTGTAGTGGTGTGTGTGTGTAGGTATTTGTGTAAGTGTGCCCGTGTGCGTAGGATATGGACGCAACCTGGAGACTGTTTTCGTTAGAGGAGCAGCATCGGGAGGGGGGGGGGGCGGTCGACGTCGGTACTGAAGAGAGAGGCGGCGGGAAAATAAAATCAGCGTAACCTTAAGGACAGTCAAATGAAAACAATAAGCAATGTGATTGCTCAAAAAATCAATGCTTATCTGCTGATCAAGTTTGACAAAATCAATATTGCCGAAATTTACTACTCAATGTGTACTTTTACATGAAACAACCCTTCAATCAGGACAAAAAATTACACGAAAAGAAAAATAAATGTCTCCAAATGATAAAATTAAACAACCAAATAATGATTGTCTAAAAAAATTAAACCACTTCATTAACTAACATGAAGAGTTTTATTGAACGACGAAACTTAAGCATAAGGAGCAAAAATGGCTACTGCTATTTGAATAGTGGGACATTTTTTCGCCAATTTTACATGTTCTACGTTGTGATAATTTCCTCAAGCAAAACATTAAACTCTTAATTTTAGTAACTTAGATTTTAGCAGTGTTTGACAAGCATCTGAGTTCTTTAGTTTTGGTTAGTGACGAAAACATTTTAAATCCATCAAGTTAACTTTGAAACGTAATCAAAACAGGGGTACACTGTAGCGTTCCCTTTGTTAGCATGAGTTTCAGAGATTGTCACGGCCTATGAGCGTAAGCGAAATTTAGTGGGGCCGTACTTTAAGCTACTATCCCCCTCCCACCCCCACTCTTCTGTCGTTTTGTATTCCTAACAGCGTGAAATTTTTTATGCTTAAAAATTTTCCTTTTAAAAGTTTAAAAACGAAATTTTTCTCCAAGAAATACATCAGCATCTGAAGGCATTGATCTTGTTAGATAGGAAATGCCAACGCAAACCATTAATATAACAGCAAATTCATAATATTCAATACTCCTGCACTCAAAATAGGAAACTTAAGAGAAGGAAACAAAATATAAGAAATTTTTACTTCCATCTTATCTTTAGATACCGCACTACAACCCTGCTTTTCACAAAACATTTGTTAATGAGAACGCTACGCTCTCTCAAACATAAGCATTCCAAAGAATTAAAATAGATGCCATTTATCTTACAGGAGTACAAATTCTAAATATCAGAAGGAAAAAGCTTGAAGATTTTAGAGAGAAAAAATAACATAATAAGTTAACTTATAAGTCGAGTTACCGCAGAACAGAATTTAGAGCCCAAAAATTTTTTTTTTTTTTTGAATCTCGTACTTACGTAGATTAAGCAAAACGTCAGATGCAAATTTGAATAATCGTGTGAATTTAAAGTATTTTCTGCGTTTTTAAAATTTAAAACTACAGTTATGATCCTTCATTCGAAACAGTTTTACATTTAGTAAAACTCTCACGCAAGGCTTAGATAATATTTTGCCAGAAGACAATTAAACTGCATTGTCATAAAGGGGGCGGCAAAAAAACTCGGACAAGCAATTTTTCATGTTACTTTATTGAAAATAAATATTATCAAAAAACACAAAAAATAATAAGAGTAGATCATCAGCAATAAATTTAGCTGGCTTCAAAGGGGGCCGCTTTTTGTAACGGTGCAGAAGCACAACCGCTTATTGAAAATTTCAGCCATGGCCACAGGTACTTTACGAGGGGGGACCCAAAAGTAACCGGATTTTTGTTCTAAAATATTTGTTTATTAGTTTATTCACAAAATTTCTTTTGTCTCTTTCAAAGTGTTCACCCTTAGATGAAATACACTTGTTAGTTCTTTTTTTCCACTGTTAGAAGCTCTCCTGGAACTTTTTAGCTTTGACCATGTTCAGTGCCCGTTGCGAAGCAATTCTTACAGCTTCTACGTCATCAAAACGCATCGATTTCAGAATTTTTTTCATCCTCGGGAACAGAGAAAGATCACAGGGGGCTAGGTCTGGCGAATACGGGGGTCGAGGAACGACTGGCCACCCTTGAGAGGCCAAGGCTAAGTGTACAGGAGCGTTATCATTGCGAAGTAACCATTCTTCCGATCGCCTGCGCGAGATCCAATTCACTCTTGTTTCTTCTAAAGTTTAGTCAATCGTAAAACGACGACTCTCGTTGATTTTTTTTGCCGCATTTTTTCAAAGTTTTCATCATTTCGAGACGTTGAAGGGCGCTCAGAGCGAGCATGATCTTCAACATTCATGCAACCACGTTTAAAGCGCCCAAACCCCTCGAAAACTTGTGTACGGCTCATAGCATCGTTGTTGAAAGCTCGTAAAAGCATTTGGTAAACTATTCCGTTGCCGACTTTTAGAGCAGGAAGCAAAATTTCAAGCTTACACTTTGTTCTTTTTAATCTGACATAATGAGTTCGCAGGCGGAAAGCAACAACACCTGAGAAAACCAACACTACGATCAGACGTTATAAACTAAACTGATGCCATTTGAACAGCTGGTTTGTGAAGTTCTCTACTTAAGCCATCTGGCTGGAGAACACTATACTACATCTAGGACCATTGGCATCGCACCATTAGTCCGGGTTTTTTTTTGGTCCCCCCTCGTACATTCATATCTTATTCATTTGGAAGAAATTTCTTTATTGTTTAAACTCTTGTGTGGTTTAGAGTAAACCCAAAACTCTAAAATAGATCATAGACTGCCATTCGTGGGATTGAGGGGCAGCAAGTAAGGTATTTACTCTACAGATGATATCATGCCAGGAAAATGCCACTAACTCGTGTCGTTGTGGCTATGTGAGCTGGCGCGGCGCCTCGTTGAAATGTCCAGTATAAATGGCTGAAGTGCTTTGACCAAGGAAAGTACAACAGGTTCTAAAATGGAGCACTGGTCTTGTCCCTTTTCTACAAGAAGTCACTTGACTCCTCCCTCGAA
Source organism: Uloborus diversus (assembly GCF_026930045.1). Classification (NCBI taxonomy): domain Eukaryota; kingdom Metazoa; phylum Arthropoda; class Arachnida; order Araneae; family Uloboridae; genus Uloborus; species Uloborus diversus. The sequence continues at coordinate 143,326,431 of NC_072735.1, read as the reverse complement.
ACGTGATATTCGATGATTCTATTTTGCTGTTTTCGGCAGAAGGTATATTCGGATCATAGCATTTTGTTGTAAAAGCAGCATTGTTTAAAATGTGAGAATAACTAAAATGACAACAGACAAGTGAAGCAAGTGATGTAAAGGACACTAAAACTTTTTTTCAGATTAAAATGCAAGCCCAAGGTAAGGATGTCTGATTTTGTCTCTTTTAAAAGAGCGCGGATTGCTTACCGAGCACCCCCACGTAAAATAGAATTCTGCGTTCGAGGAGGCGTGTCAAAGTCCCTTTTTGTGAAAAACGGACAATACACTTTTTGATTAATTTTAACGACTTCATCCACAAAATCAAGAGATTTTTTTTTTTTTTTTTGCCTTTGCACTAATTGCGTCACAGACTAAGACCGATTTTGGTAAATTTCAACATTTGCTAAGGTGCTTGGAGTGTCTACAGAGAAAATTCTATCGTTCTTGGATTTATGAGATGTTTTAACGGCGAAGAGCTGCTCACCAGTGAAATGAATCTTTCCCAGCGCTGACATGCTGCTCGTCTCAAACGTTTTTGGTATCTTTGGAGCCACACGGAGATTGTCTACATCAGTGAAAGACTGAAATTTTTAGAAGTTGTAAAACTTTTGCTAGACCTCTGTTTTTGCCGTAAGCTACCCTGATCGTTCTCATATTCTCCTTTCAATAGCGACCTCGTGAAATTTCGAGAATCTTATTGAACTCGCTTTTTGATGGCGTTATTATTAACGTAAGCGTTTACTGTAGTACGTTTTTGTAATTTCCTGGAAGTTGACTGTCATTTCCAAGCGCCTTGAAACGAGAGATAGCATCAGACCTGGCACATTAAGCAAACAAACTGACATTCTCCTAGCTAAAACAAATTTAAACCAGCAGTTCCTTTGCTAGACATTGTAAAGTAGCCAAAAGCAATACATAAATAAGGAGATACATTATAAATTATTTTCCCATTAAAGTGAGAAATGAAAAAAAAAAAAAAAAAAAACTTATTGAAAAGACATAAGTTTAATTCTATAGAGTGTTGCGAACTTTGTTCAAGTTTTTTTGCTGCACCCGTAATTTAATACGAGCCCATGGTACAGACTCTTACAGATTTTGTAAGTACTATTGCTCGAACAACTACTTCTGGAAAAATAGTTGCATGAGTATTTTCTATACTTATTATTTTTTGACGTGATTAAAATTATTTAAAATTTTATCAAAAGAAACTGTAATTAAGTAATACTAAGTTAATTGAAAATAATAATTTCGATACCTTGTTGACGAATTCTAACCACATTTTGAGCTAGCAAGATTGTGATAAGAATGAATCAAAAAAGCAAAAAAAAAAAAAAAAAAAAACTTTGGAAAAATAATAAATTTACAGCTAAATGATTGCAATTCCACTCCAAATGCACAGTGCAGTACTCGAAAAAATGTAGTAAAATGATGTAAATAACGCTTGCAAATAAATAAATTAAAATATCATTAGGGTCAGGAAATCAATCTTTAAACAATTTCTATTGCTACGTAACTCCATATGCTTCATGTACTTTCGCACAAATCTTGTTTTTTGTATCGATAGGGTAGCTTTTCCTAGTTTAGGTACTGTTGCCGTTATTCTTCTTTATGTCAGGATTTTTTTTTTTTTTTTTTTTTGAGATGTTGTTCCTAGATATTTGTTGAATATATCATTTCTGATGGCAGGGCAGGGATCACAGGATTTATTTGAAAATAATTTTTTAAAGGTGTTACCCCTCGAAAATACCGTAAACGCGGGTTAATTCGGCCCCAGGGTTTCTCTTTGGCCCAAATGGAGAAAAAGATCTTAACCTAATAAAAAATATCTCTCAACCTGAAAATAACGCCCTACTTTGGCACAGCATAAAAACTTGAAAAATTCCACCAGAGAGATTTGGAAAAGTAAAGAATAGCTAAAAGTAAGACTTTAAACAAGAAAAACACAAGAAAAAACTTGGAATTCTCGGCAACGGATAATTCAGGCTCAATTCATCAGGGCTTTCATTATGGAAGATGAAGAGAAATTAAAAGTTGTAGGAGGATTAGAAAAAAGTTTACCAAGCTGCATCTACTTCCTACAAAGTTTGTTAAATTTCTTGGAAAGTTTACGGAATTTTATCAGTGTAGAATGGAATGAGCTCAGGTTTTCAAAGATAGTTGTTTATGCGAGAGAAGAAGGAGCTAATGTTGAGAGTTCGGAGTTCACCAAAAAGTTTTGGAAGTGACCGAAAACTTAGGATCCTTTGTTTTACGAAATAGTTTAAAAAACTTATTCAACCTCCTAAAATGATGAAAAAAATGACCGTTATCCCTCAGTAGTTTCTGAAACAATAATTAGGTATGCACACATGTTAAATAAATATATATATATATATCTAAATTTCCTTGAAACAAATATGTGTGATTCAAGCTTCTTGTAAAATGCATTTTTCTTTAAAATAAGTAGTGTTACAAATTCTGTAAATAGTAGGGTCTGGTGGGGGAAAGTGGTCAATGGGGTAAAGTGGTCATACGTCAAATAAATGGCTATAGCTTGGAAATAAACGTTCGAATGAATGTGAAACTTTTATTTTACAGTAAAGCAGTTAGAAACTACATTTTGAATACAAAATTTTACAACTGGAAAAATTTTATTTGGTAAAAAAAAATATTTTGCGTGAACATGAAAAATTTAAAAATCTAAACACCTATATTAACATCCTTGGGAAATTTTGTTTGTTAGAATTAGGAACAGATTGACTGTACAGGAAGCTTCCTACATTTCTCAAGAACTCTTACTCATTAGCAGTTAGCTGAATCTATTTTAGATAATTTTTTAGAACAATTTAAGTAAGATGGGGTAAAGTGGTCATAATATTAGGCTTAACGAATATTGTTCTTCTAATGTCACTTAATCTTTAGGTATAAGGCAGATACAAATTAAATATTAATTTTACTCAATATGTATTGTTTTTACAGTAAACGGGGTTAAATATACGAATATATGCGTATATATATGCGCATATATACTCGTGTAGACATGTACATAGACGTATTCACATAAATGCGCCAATAAATACATATACGGGTATCTGCAAATATTTTTTATCCACACAACTATACATCCTACTATACACGTATATGCTCGTTTATACTCGTATATATAAGAACACTTATATACTCAGGTAGACACGTATATACGTGTACGTACTCGAGTAGACACTTACATACAAGCATATGATATAAAAGTGTACAGGTTGAGTTTGCATTCTTGAGTAAATTAATAAAAGGTGTTAGAGGAGAGGAGAAGAAGCAAGAGTTAATAAGGAGCATATGGTCACAAACACAGTGCTGACGCGCTACATGCACGCAAAGTGAGAAATTGATGGATGCAAAAAAAGGCACAAATTTCTATATATATATATATATATATATATATTACACAATTGCAATTTTACACAACATTTTAGGACTTAAGAAAGTTTTAAACCGATTGATGAAATTTACGGCCTTTAGCTGAAAAACATCATGCGTAGCATTTACAGATCCCTCTCTGTTGCAAAAACGAGACTTTTGAAAATTTTTAATCAGCCGCTGCGCCTTTGTTGCGATGCGTGTATTAGAGCTACTACGGACCGTAACTTTCAACAACTGCTCTAAATATTTCTTAAAAACTAAAATGTTAGGTAAAATCATCTGTGTGCAACAAATTTGTGCCCTGCTTTGCCTCCTGGCTTTGTGTGCATGTAGCCCGTCAGTGATTATAACTTCCTTATGATTCTTTGCTTCTTATCTTTCTTCCTCTTATCTTTCTATCCTCCCTTCTCACACCCGTTTGATTTTTGCCCAAGAGCTTAGATTCATTCTGTAGGCCGACATGTATATAAACGTATATTCTCGTGTACACATACATATACTGGTGTATACACGATAATGTACGTATCTACGTCTATACAGGTATATAATCGTGTGTACACGTGTACATGTGTATATACTCGTGCTTCCATATTATATATACGTGAGTAGACACGTACACAGACACACTGGATGTATCCACGAATTAACTCGTGTACACATGTATATGTATGTATGTACACTTATATATGCGTATATACGTCTAATATACACATATATACTCAAGTATGCACGTATTTTCTCGAGATACAAGTGCATACGCGCATATGATGTTCGTTTATACGCGTATATACTCGTATATACACGTGACACGTACATATACGTGACACGTATATACATGTGATACGTATGTACTCATGTAGACACGTATAGACTCCTGTAGGTAATCAAGTATACATGCTTATATACTCGTATTTACACGTATATACTTGAGTAGGCACGTGCATGCATGTATCTGATGTATACATGTATCTACTCATATAGGAACGTGTTTACTCGTGTATAACACAACACGTATATATTCGTGTACACATGTACTCGTGAATATACTTGTAATTATAAAAACAGCTGAAATATACAAGTATTAGGGTTTTTTATAATGGTTTTGCTACTATTTTTAACTATGACCACTTTACCCCATGCTATGACCACTTTCCCCCACCCCATGGGGTAAAGTGGTCATAAAAACATAGGGAAAAGAAAGTTCTATAAAACTACTAAAATCAATATGTTTCTTCCTAAAATGTAATGTACCGTGTTCTTCAATAATTCAATGTAAAATAACAACAAAAAAAGTTGAAGTGTTTAAAGTATTTGTTGCATTTATTATCCACCTAAGTTGAAAACATACGATTTTATGACCACTTTACCCCACCAGACCCTAATTATTTTTGTGATTAATTTCTTGTAGTTTAGCTAAATTTGGCGTTTATTCCGTTATTTTTCATCTAAAATTATCTTAGTAACGTAACCTGTAAATAGTTTCTTGTAATGTACATACAACCTCCTGACATTCGACTTAAGTATACGGTTCCCCTATACGAGAAGAATTTCGAATTTTGTGGAAACTTCTTTCGAGATTTATAAATAGCCACGGCGGACGGGGCAATCAGTCTCGTTTTAGTTCTTGCTTTGGAAACTGCGTTTTAGCCTTGCGCTGTATTTTTGCGTATTTTGATGTAAATATGTGGTTGACCGTTGAGTATACAGTGTTAATCGATATTTGCATAATTGCTATGGTTAATTTAGCAGTTGTTAACGATATTTCTGGTACATAATTGTAAATTAATCTCCTGTGTTTTTCAAGAACTGTGTCGTCATTTAAAGAAAGTTTGTAGCTGCACGGAACTAGTAACAATAACTTTTCGTATGGACACACGTCTTTTTTTGACCCAAGTTAGTTCTACAATGGTTTTAAATAGAGAAAATCGCTTTGGGCCAAAGTAACCGAAAGGCAAGGGTTACATTGGCCCAAATATAAAACAAAAATAAAGGGTACAAATACTTGGATATAAATTTATAAATGTTGAAAAATTATGAGATCTCTAGATGAGTAAAAAAAGTTTCCAAACATGAATACAAAATTTTAAGAAAAAAATGAGAAAATTTCCAAAATCTCGGCCAAAGTAGCCAGCGTTTACGGTAAGAGTACGGTAAATCCAAAAAAATGTTGAGTTTCCCTTTATACAGGGTCCATTGTGAAAGTAATGAGCATTTACTGGCAAAATTTGTTTATTGATCGTAATTTGTACAAATGTTCAATATTCTTCAAAATACATTCCTCCTGCATCAATACACTTGCGGAGACGTGTTAGCCACGCCTGAAAGGCACCCTGAAACTCCTTGAAGGGAATGCCTCTCAGGAACGTTGTAACATGGTGTTGGATGTTTTCCACGGCTTCCCAATGTTTTCCTTTCATCTTTCTCTTGAGTCGCGGAAACAAAAAGAAGTCACATGGAGCTAAGTCGGGATTGTAAGGGGGTGAGGGATCATCAGGGTGTTGCTCCGGGCCAGGAAATTGGTAATGATGAAGGCTTTGTGACTTGAAATGCAATCGTCCTTGAAGGCTTCTTGCAACATCTGGAATGTTTCGGTTGCATTTTTTCCAAGCCTCACGCAAAACTTTACGGCGTTTCGTTGTTTAAGTGAACGCTCCATCGTGTCTTGTTACAAAAGTTGAAAACACACTTCAAGCGGAGGCACGTATCCCCTCTCACACTGCTCGAACTCAACTGACGACCGGATGCATTGAAAGGGCATGTCCCCCACCACATTTTCCAGCCAGTTTTACCGTGCTGCCATCTATCGTCGCGTCACAATAACATTGTGCTCATTACTTTCATAATGGACCCTGTATATTGCTCTTTATCTCTTGTTATTTTTCTATTGAAGCTTTTAAGGTACGTTGGTCTTACTGTAATGCAGATTTTATGGACAATTGTCCTTATTCTATTGAAGATTTTGAAAGAAGCTGAGGAAGTTAACACGAGTTGTTCTCCGAAGACAGCAGTTTTGTTGGAAACTGCAATCCCTATTCCAATAGGGGTTTTCATTGAGTGTTTCCATTTATGGTAATTGGAGATATTGGGAGTGTGTCACTCATTTCAATGAAAGTTTTTTTAAAACAGTAACCGTTATTTTACTAAAACATGTTAGATTCCGTTTACACTAACCAAGCATTTGCACTACTGATTTTTACGGACTGTTGTGATAATGATGCGGATTTTAAAAATAATTGTTTTGAAGCTATTTAGAAGCTTTTCTCTCTGCTTCAAATGGTGTTTATTTCTCCAGAAGTTGCTTTTCCTTCGCCTATAGGATTTTTTGGAGTGTTTTGCATGTTGTTTTTTTAATATTTTTTAATGAAGATGCAGTCGCACGAACTCTACAGTTATTTTCAGGCAGAATTGTCTTTATTTTAAGGAAGACTTTCAGAATAGATAGTTTTTATTACAGTTAAATTTTTATGCACTGTCTTTTTTTTAAATGGGTTTTTAGAGATTCTAATGAATACTTTTAACATATGCTGTTCCTTTTAGAATGAATATTTTAGTAGACAGTTAAGTCCTTATTTAGAAACTGCCGTTCTCATTTCAATGGGGAATTTGGTTAGACTGCCGACGTTGTTATAGTGGAAATGTTTCATGGCCTATTGTTCTTAATCTAGTGATCATTTTTACGTATTTTAGTCATTTTAAAATTATTATTTTAGAGATTGTTTCCCCTAATATTAAAGTGATTTTTAGAAACTGCCGTCGATTTCCTGGGAAGTTTGTCAGGAAAAGTTTTTAAAAAATAGTTCTTACACTCCTGTTTGAAAATTGCAACACCATGAAGGAAGCATCATAGTTGAATGAAATTTAATACACAGTTGAGTGGTAATGGTACAAATAAATGATTACATTTTCAAACCAAACAAACAATAAAAAGAGATAGAAATTAGTATTTCGTGTGGCCACCACGCGCCGCAATAAGAGCTGCTTCACGACTCGGAGTGGAGTGAAACAAAGTTTAAATACATGCCTGCGGAAGAGTATTCCCTATTGTCTGTATGCGCAACAAAAGTTCGTCTATCGAAGCAATAGGGCGAGGATCACGAGCGAGACGCCGCCCTACGAAATCCCACACATGTTCAATTGGTGATATATCCGGGGAATATGTAGGTCAAGGAAGAAGCTGTACCTTCTGCGAATCAAGGTAGGATTTGACAGACCTGGAGACATCTGGACGGACATTATGCTGCTAGAATACAGCCCCTGGCAATCCTTGCAAGAAAGGAATAGCTCGGGACTCTAAAACTTCGTTTATGTATCGAGTACTGCTCAAATGGCCCACAATTCGTAGCCATTGTGATCGTCCATGATATGCTATGGCACCCCGGACCATAACTCCGGGTGTTCGTCCACTGTGGCGTTCGATAATGCACTCCGGAATGTGTCGTTCACCGGCATAGCGCCTGAGACGAATTCAGCCACCATGGTGCCACAAATTGAAGCAGGATTCGTCAGAAAAGACGACCTGCTGCCAATCAGAACGCCAGCTCCTATGCTTATTGGACCATTGTGGCAATACTTGTTGAAGCTATTTAGAAGCTTTTCTCTCTGCTTCAAATGTTGTTTATTTCTCCAGAAGTGCTTTTCCTACTCCTATAGAATTTTTTGGAGTCATCGCCGCAGGCGGCGATGGTTTTGCGTGAGAGGAATCCTGTATAAATGAATCCTTGCGCGCTGCCAACGCTGCAGCAGACGTCTCCGAATTGATGAAGCAAACGATGAAACACCTGTAGCTGTTGACCACCGTGCTGCCAATTGTCTAGAAGAAGCTATGCGGTCCGTCAGCGCCATACGCACCAGGTGTCTGTCATCGCGAGCTGACGTCACATTTCGGGGTCCACTCCTAGATTTCCAAGCTGTCCGACCCTCGTCGTCCACTGCTTCCAAACACGCATGATTGTGCTGCTGTTACGCTGCACACGAGCGGCTACTGCACGGTAAGACAATCCAGCTTCACGAAGACGGACGATTCTGCCTCTTTAAAACTCCGAAATTAGCTCAAATTTCGTTTTTTTCGTCGAAGATTCATAGTAAAGATTCAGTTAACGTTTACTCTAGCATATAACCACTGATAATCATGAACGCCTCGCTACAGCCATCTATTTATATTCGGCTCAATCCGCCGTTCAGAGGGCGCTGCTCATTATACGAATGCGCTACCGGTCTGCAATTCTAATCATTTACATATCATGCCCTACTTTACATTTTCTGCAATTTTCAGCTCACTTGTGTAAGTCTTTCGTGGTGTTGCAATTTTCCCAAACAGGAGTGTACATATAATTTTAAATAGGTAAATAAAAAGCAATGTATTTTTCGCTGAAGGTTAATTCTTCTGTAAGGTTGCATCTAGTGATTGCAATACCGGCATTTCGAGCGATTTTCCAATTTCGTAAAACCGGTATTTACTGATGTAAAATACCGGTATTTTCGGTATGAGCTTAAAATATTTAATATGTTTTAATTAAAGAATTTTCGATTTAACTTGTTAGATATCTACTGTTATTTTACATGTGCATTTTTTCCCCGTTCAAATAGTGCAGAAATCAGTCTATTGATGTAACGAACAAGTAGAATATCAATACATAGAAGTAGCGGAATGGTTACAAACTGGTATTTTCATCACTAGCTGGTGTGATGAATTGCATTCTCATGCATTTTTTAATTTTTTTTCCATTTCCTTCATCGGTCATTTGTTTTTTCGTAAATGTTAATTTCAAGTGCAACTACGAAGGTATTTGCTATGGACCTTTTATTTCATCACTCAAATGCAACAGTACTTTGCAACATTTTTAAGAAATTGTTTATGAACTGCACTGAACTTTGAAAAGAATCTTTTGTTGTTTGGATGATAATTGGTTGTCACCGTTATTGGTGTGACGTCCTCTCTCGATATTTAGCTGTATAACTTGGCGAGATAAAATTTAGCAATCATGTATTGCCTTGAAAAGTTGCATAGAGGAATAACAAAATCAAGTGAAAAACAATTTCAGATATTTTCATAATTGTAAAAAAAAAAAGGAAAAGAAAGTAACAAGATAAACTTTAGCTAGGTTCATCGTAAATATCAAACCAAAGGGTTGATAGAAAGCAAATACAAATCTATCTTGATCAAGAGGAAATCGATGATGATTTTGAACAAGAATTGTCTCTCAAAGATAACTTACAACTAGATAAATTTTACGAAATACTATACACAGTACAAAAAAAGCACACGCCGAAAAAAAAAAAAAAACAAATACATTGTGCAACAGACCGAATTATATAAGTGTAAAGGACTAAGAGACAATTAGAGGAGGTGTATGGCGCATTTTATTAGCAGTACCACCAATCTTCTGAGAATTCAGAAAGATTATTTTCTGCTGCAGGAAATTTGAGCACTAAAATGAGTTCCGGGTTTAGTAACAATTCAATGGATGCCATATGGTTTTCACTATTATTGATTTTTTATTAGTGTTTGTTCCTCCATTTTATGTTTGTTAAAAATAAGTTTTCATAAATAATGCACTCTTAGCACAAAGTTATGTAATATGGCAATGAAACAATATGTTTTTCATTATTTTTTGAGAGATTTACAATACCGGTATTAATACAAGTATACCGATATCACGTTTTAAACGAGCTGATGTGTGCCTCACATGACTTCCTTTTACTCTAATATAATGTGATTTTCCCATTATTGGCAATTTTAATGTGATTCAATAGTTTACTCTCTAAATATCACCAACAGTGGCCAAATTGAAACCAAATTAAAAAAAAATCGCCAAATTGGCGACAAAACTTGGCGACCAAAAGACTGCCGATATATCGCCAAGTGTCCACCAAATTGTAACACTACTTGAGTTTACATCGAAATTAACAATGATTTCCCCCCAAAAAGGGACAAAATATCCCATTAGAAACATCCGAATGCAACCAAAACGAGAGGTGCACAACTAGACCCCACTAGGAGTCTACGTACCAAATTTCAAGTTTCTAGGACATACCGTTCTTGAGTTATGCGACATACATACGCATATCCGCACATACATACGTACATACCGACGTCACGAGAAAACTCGTTGTAACTAACTCAGGAATCGTCAAAATGGATATTTCACGTGTCTATACGTTCTTAGGTACTTTTCCACGTGTGGTCGAGTCGAAAAAAAACCTTATCCTTCATTCGGGGTTGAGCAAAATGGAAATTAAGGTCGATTTTTGAGTGAAATTTTTTTCGCGAATACAATACTTCCTTTTTTGTAAAAGGAAATAAAAATTGAACACCAGTATTAAATTTTTGGTCCGGTATTACAATCCCTAGGCGCATCCAGCAATTTCTTATACATTTTTTCCCAACAGAACCATGCTACTAGTGCTAGTATAAACTAAAAACATCCTGAAAGCAAAAAATCCCTGTGTCAACTTTTGTGTAATATAAAAGCCTCTTCTGAAGCTATCATTCCATCAATAACCTGGCGGATTTTCCATTCCCATTCAGAAGCATTAATTGTTCAAAGGTGTCACAGACTAAGTGAACCGCAATACACACATTAATCCCCCCTTTTGACAAGAGATTACCCTTTGAAAGGACGTCCACGCCTATGGTGAGAATAAGCCTGTGGTATTAAATGTCGTTGAAGATGTAAGGATTTCCGGACACTAATTAAACGGCTTTGTTGATTTATATTCAATGTTTCAGATGCATTTGAATTTTCAAACAGTCTGCGCGTTACACAGTTCTATTTGTTGGAACGAATTGAATATTTGTTAATTGTCTTTACCCTTACGTTTTATTTTACCCGGCTTGATCATTTTCGTTTAAGAATATTTTTTATACATATCTAATAGGCGATTTGGCTGATTTACTATAAGCGGTTCTTCTCTTTTAATGAATTAAGTATAAACGATATTGCTAAACATACGAGAAGACATGTGTTTCTCACTTAGTAGATATTGCTTACAATGTTATTTTTGTGCATCAGAGCCTGACGGACGTAAGTCACATAATCGCAACTTATAGGAGAAATGAACACTTTTTTTTTTGGCTCATGCAAAGGACGCGCGATCTTTTAACCCGGGTAAAAAATTGTAAAAAAGATTTCTTAAAGAATTACATTCACATGGATTCCTGCGGTATAGACTTCTACATACAATGCACTAATAAACGAAAAATCGCAATTTTTGGACTTACTTTATTCTGGTTCTAAGGTACAGATTTGTTCTTTACAAAGTTGCATTTTAAGTGGTCAGCTTCTCTGAAACACTAAAGTGTGTGATGGCAAAAAAAAAAAAAAAAAAAAAAAAAAAAGAGGTTAACTTCTCTTTTGCTGAATAGAAACGATTTACTAACATGCGCCAGCTGTTAAATTTTGTTTGGCAAAACTAATTGAGAAAAAAAGGGTCGATGACTGTTACTTTACTACTGTATTTGTTTTAAAAAACAAGTATAAAGCTTAAAAAAAGCTCCCTTCAACAAGGCTGATCATCTTCAACGGGCTAAGCAGATTATCTTTAATCATATTTAAGAGCAAATTCTCTCAGGAGGAACTGAAAAACACACACACTCTCTCTCTCTCTTAAAAAAAAAAAAAAAAAAAAAAAAAAAAACTTAAACCCCTAAACATAAATTGGTTTATGTAAATAAACAGAAGAATGTCAGGTTGTCAAAATAAAAAAGAAAGTATTTATTTTTTTTTCATTGCTATTCAAAAATATATGCAAATTTTATCCCATGATATGCAAATACACACGGCAAAAGTTCGTATTATTTGAAAACACACATACACTCGATGCACACATATAATTTTTAACCCTGAAGTTGGAAGTGTTCTCACTTCCAACAGTTGCGCACAAATTGGCGAGTTTTTAAGTTTTTTTTTTTTTTGGGGGGGGGGGTCATCCGCAATGGAAGTGTCTTATGGAGCCCATGAAGAAGCACATGGAGAAGCTAAGGAGTTCAACAGCAGTAGGGGCTACATATGAGAAAACTACTTTTTAAACGTAAAATTCACAAAACTTCAAGAGGGCCAACAGCATGATCTGGCAAAAATGTGCACTATAAAAAGTCTGGGAGTCATGCGGACGTTTTTTCTATCACTCTTAAAATAAGAGTTAGAGAAATCGGTTCTTTTCTGGCCTTTATGTTGTCAATGCAGATTTGCTTCTGGATTTTTTTTCGTGCTTAACTTTTGCCATTGAGTATGTTTTCTTCACTAATAATAAAGCTGAAAGTATCTCTGTCTGGATATCTGTCCAGATGTCTGCCTGTTTGTCAGGATCTCTGTGACGCGCATAGCACCTAGACCGTTCGGCCGAGTATCATGAAATTTAGCACAGAACTAGTTTATAGCATGGGGGTGGGCACCTCAAAGTGATTTTTCGAAAATTCGATTTTGCTCTTTTTCAATTTTAATTTTAAGAACATTTTCCCGAACAAAATTATCGTAAGATGGACGACTAAATTACCAAGTTATCATGACGTGGAACCGTAACATGGGCAAGCCAATTGGCAAGAAAATCACCATACATTATTTGTAAATATACAGGCGAACCAAAAGACCTTTTAATTTTTCTACTACGGGCAAAGCCGTGCGGTGCTACTAGTCTTTTTATAAAATGATACAAATTTTCTGTGTATTTTTAAGTAGCTGTTTTGATAATACAGTGGAATTCTGTATAACGAACTTTTGGGAACCACAAATTTTGTTTGTTGTAATGTTAATTTTGTGGTAAGGAAATTCAAGCAATGTAATAGCAAGTAAACTGGGATTTGTAACTCATATCGTTGAAAAAGAAATTTTGTTGTATTGGCATTTGTATCTTCTGGATTTCACTGTATTAGTTTTGTAATGACGATAAAAAGAATATCCAAAAGAAGACATTTTTTCCGAAAATAATCTAAATAGGTAATAAAAAATACTACTACTAATAATAATATTAACTAGTAATAGATGAAATTAATTCACAGGGGCAGTCTTATTAAGGAAACACATGCAACTAAATCATTATAGACTGCTTCAAACTTCATATTACATTTTCAGAGAATAGGGTTGGAAGCGCAAACCTATTAAGCATGTAACTCATAACGGCATTATTTGCAATCAGCGAACTATGCAAGGTAAAGTTGATGCAAATTCGGTGAAACTGTTAAGTCTTGCATAGCAAAGCTCGCGTTTCGTTGCTAACAACAGGCGAAGAACACGCCTTTCGTCATGAGAACAACCCAACTTGCTTGGAACATAAATTACAAAGATTAATTTTGTCGTCACATAAATTAGGCTTATTACTGCCGTTGAATCATTTTAGGTTTATGGTTCGTGTTACTTTCTAACTTTATTGTTTCTAGATAAAGGATATGTTGAGACAGGAAGAGAAAAAGAAAAAAAAAAAACTAAGAGAAAATAAAAAAACAAATATTACTTCTTTTACTTTTGCTTTTACGGGATTAACACATTACTTACGTAATTTTTCCGAAGAAAAATTTCAACGCCAAAGTTGAGCCATTTCTTATCAACTTGTTGTAGCTATACTGAAAATGTCCTTCGATGGGGCTTAATTTGAAATATTTGAAAAATATTAACTAATGACTTAAGAGGGCACTGCAATCACAAAATTTAAACATTGTTTTTTACCTAAACTTCAGGGTTTTAGTTTTGAAATATTGTTTTCAATTAGTTTTACTGCTTTTAACTATTTTTACTTAATTTATTTTCCTGCTAAATTGCTTTTATTTTTAAGAACACAGTACAAAATAAGTCCCATAAAAATGAATTTGATAAACGTTAGTATTGTGAGAAATCACTGTCTGTGTTTTTGTAAAATGTGAAAAAAATATTAAACTTCAAAACTGTTTCTTTTAATTCAAATTTTATAATTATCAAATAAGAGTTCTTTACAAAATCTGACACGCTGAAATGCAAACGCTGAAAAATGCAAAGTTTTTCTAAAATAAATAAGTATTGCATCAAAATTAAAATAGGGGCTTTCCTTTGGGCGGGGGGCGCAACTTTTTTTGGAAATACTAAAAAAAAATCGATGGGAAATTTGCGTATTTAAGTAACTATCTGAAAGTGCCATTCTGTACTTTTATAGGTGTAAGGTAAGAAAATCTAAATCGTTAAGCTGGAAAGAAGTGTTACTTTTGACATGCATACTTGGGTACATGCGTCAATTCTTTTAATCGAATATCTCTTTCATCTCATTGTATGATCATGTTAATAATTTATACATATTTCGGAAGTATAAAAGTCCAACAGCAAGAAATTACATGAAGCGTACAAAATGCATTAAACACAACATAAAACTGACTTTTTATAAACACTTACAACCCCCAGACAACTGCGAAAAACCCCTCCCCCCCTTTAAATATGTTGCGAAGCCTTTAGATATGAGGCAGTGAGAAGCAAAAGGATGTTAGTGGCAAAATTAAAAATTTGGAGATAATCAGTACAAATGGTAGGTGAACCTCTCCTCAGTCTTGGGGCAAGAGATAGCATTAGTAGCCCAGGTAGGTACTGCTGTACAGCATGATTTAGAAAAACTTTTCAATGAAAACACTTTCTAGGACCTTATCTTTAAAAGCGTTTTACTCAAAACTTCAAAATGTCCATTTACATCCTTCATTTTTTTGACCATAACGTCAGTATTCATTCTACGGTAAGTAAAAATGAAATAAACAAAGTTTAAGTGAAAAATTTCCTGAGCAAAATATTTCCCTTACTTCGTACCAGGGAGTAAAAATATAGAGTAAACTACACACTTACACGCATAATAAGAATTTTTCAGTTATCGTCCTTTGAAGCACTCAAACTATGGTAAGTAAACGAATCTTTCTGCAAAATTGAGTATAGCATTTGTTTCAGCGTGCAGTTCGTTAGCGCAGTTTCAAAGTGATATTTGATTTACTTCGAAACTTCTGCTCCTATCATTGTGGTACACATGCAGAGATACATACACGTTTTCCTACGACAATAATATTTGCCGTGGGCAATAAAATTTGCTCAGTCACGAAAGTCATTAAAAATGTAACAACTAAGGGTTTGCTCCAAATTTAGTGCTGCATTACGATTGGTTACTACTCCTATCAGTAAATTATTAAAATGAAGCTTATGTAGGATTTTCGTTTTACACTAGAGGCGAAATGGGAATTTGAAATTATTGCATATTTTATCGTGGATATTTCAAATTGTTTGAAGCATATAGCGAAAATATTTCCAACTGTTCTCTGGAATATGGACTTTAGAGGGGGACTAGGAGTAATTATATGATTTAAGGTTTCAATTTAAAATAGAATATTTTTTACTTTCTTCTTCTGTTGACAAATTAATAAAAAAAATTACATTCGTGAAAATTTTGTCTTAAATTTAGATTGACTTTTCAACATTTTAAAGGAATTCATTTTTTTTTCAGAAGACTGGTGGAAATTTGTTTACTAAAAAACAGTTACAATTCTAAAAGCAAAACCATTCCAGATTAAAATTATAAACATTTTAAAATTAAAAAAAGTTTTAATAACGATCATTTATAAATTTTGTATGCTGAAAGTTTTTGCATGATATTTGTTCCTAAACTCAGATTGAAAAATTGACAGTACAAACGTCTAAAGTGGAGTCTGAGCCCCCTCTGCTCCCCTTATGGGCACCCATGACTTTGCTCCCGGTTGGAGCACATCGTCAAAGATAACAAAGAGTGTTCTGACAAAAAATAAATAAATGCATGATTAAAAAGGAGTATATTTTCTAAAAATAACTTAATACTATACAAATAAAAAACCACTTTTTACAGAAGTTTAAAATAATAAAATTATGCATGTATTTAGTTTGGTGTAAAATTGTGCGTATCTTGTGTGGTAATAGTATTATGTGTTTCATTTAACATTGTTTCTTTTTAAGAAATGTGAAAAAGAAAAAAGAAAACTATTGCATCAGTTAAATGCAAAGAAGTTATATTCTAAAAAAAAAAAAAAAAACGTTTCTTTAAAAACAATTCTTATTATGTTCGTCTAATATTTTTTCAAGTTGTTTTCCAAATGGGTAGAATTTTTTGGTCGTTAGTTAAATCCAATATAACGATTTACAGGTTGATGGAAAATATTAGAAACTCGGGAAACACAAGTAAAACAAAGTTATATTTTATATTTAACGTTAAACAAAAGATAAGTCAAAGGAAAACTAAAAAATGTATTGCAGGCATGAGAAAATTAGTATTTTTTCTTTATCCACGCATATTTTTTTTTAGCTAATATGAATGATCATTAACTTACATTACTCAAAATAACACTAAAAATTAACTACGCGTCTGAAATAGTAAAAAAATACTTGTCTCTCATATTTTAGTGATTATTTATTTTCATCTCTAGAAGACCTACTATAGCGAAGCCATTTTGACTGCTTCATTCTTCTAATGGGGTGGTACTAGATAGAACATTTACTAGGAGAAAACGATTTGGTATGAATTTCTAATACTCAGTTAAATTTGCTATACAAGTTAGGCAATTCCAACTATCACTCATATATTGTGCCAGAAAGAAATCTGAAACAAGTTCGGTTTATTTTCCATTTCTTTGAAAAACCAGATATCAGGTTTTCTAATTAACTTTAATATTAGTGTTTAACGTAAAATTAGCAAATAGTTTAATTTTTAGATGAACCCTCAAAAAATTAAATGACCTTAGGATACGTTTGAATGATTTTTGAATGTTGTGCTTTTTTTTAATGCATAAACGAAGGATTTAGTAGTGAATCATATGTATTTTTCAAAAATCATTCAATGCCGTCCTTGAACGATGATACTGGTAAACCTTAAGACACGTTTTCAACACTGACATTTGTCCCCTTTTTGGAACATTGAATTGCACTTTAAGGATCAGTTTTCAAAAATCTTCTGAGATTACTATTTAGAAAACTGATTTGGTTCAGGAGTCCTATTAAAAACGTTTGGAAACGTATTTAAAAACACTTTTTGAACCCTAGCACCATTTGAATGAACTTATTGTTTTTATTCTATTTTTCGCCAGATTTTTTGAATGTGCTACATTGCTATTTTTACAATGATGAAAAGGCTCTTGTTGTTAGCCTAAAAATTCCGTTTTTGTATTTTAAGCCTTGTTTGGGTTATTTTTATTTGTACGTTAAATTACTACTGCATTTATCAATTACAATTTATGTTTGCTATTCTTGCTTTCTGATAAAACGAAAAATGAGCTTTAAATGCTTCCAAAACGGAGCAGCTTTGGACGCTCTTACTGTTTCGTTAACTAGCCTGATTGAGAAAAGTTGACTTTCTATTTTAAAAAAAATGTATATGCAAACCGAATAATTATTTTTTATTAGTGCTTTGAACTGTCACTGTATTGTTCCTGCTATTATTTCAATTATGTCCCCTGCTCTTAGTAGCAGAAAAAATGTAAACTTATTGTCTAATGTTTCAAGAAAAAGCAGCATTTAGTCTTTACTGTTTAGTCAATTAGTTTGACTGACAAAAGCTATTCTTTAGATTAAAGATTTAAAAAAAATCTTTTATATAATATGCATTTTAAATGAGTTAAAAATGTGACTTGTATTAGTGAAACGTTATCTAAGTTTCTTAATAAAAAATCTGATGGTATTTTCGCATGTAAGATGAACCAATTACAGTAGATAATTAAAAAAAATATCGTAGTTTGATCAGAAATCACAAGATATAAGAAAGATCAGAATAGAAGAAAGCATTTGCTAAATCGTCAGAAAATATTACAAACCTATTTCATTTTTTTCTCAAAATAAATCAAATGCTACTAGTTTCTCTATTTTTACTATAATTTCTACTTTCTACTTACATACGAAACGAAGCGTTGGAGATTACGAAAGAAATAAGTATTGACGATTTGCTTATTCTGATTTCTTTGAAAGCGGCGAGGAAAATGGAAAACTAAGTAAATTCGAAATTGAAATGACTCGTAGAGAACTCTCCATCCATTCGGACGCAAAAACTGACAGCTTTCGATTTTATAATAGAAAATTCAATTTTCAGTCTATTAAGGCATTCTAGGGAGGCATAAAGTCTTTGTTCCTCAGTTTTGACAGAGCTAAACATTTTATAATTACTTTTCTTTTCCGCTGTGTTGAAGGCGTGTATTAGGGATAAGCAGTTTTTTTTCATTTTAATCTGCTGAAGTTTTTGGCAAAATGCTAAATTAGTTATATAGTTTCTTAAATTTATCTTTTGAAAGTGAAATGTAAACACACAGTTGTGACAGACTTCAAGCTTTTCGTAGGCTTAGTGAGCAGGCTTTTGGTTTTACATAGTTTAACTGACACGACCTAACTTTACCACGTCTTTATTCATTGGTAGTTTTTACTACAATAAATATTAGTTTCTCACATCAGAGCGGGGATTTTATTCTTAATTCCTTCAAAATGTTTCCCTAAGGACGACCTTTAACACTAGAACGACTGACATTTTCTGTATACCTAGAAAGACTGAAGGGGCCAGTGTGGCCCCTACCTATTTTTGGGGTGAATTATTTTAAAAATTCTTCCTGAGTGTGTCCACATGCCCAATGCACCTTCTTTCATGACTAAATAAAAACTTAGTATGCAATTATTTGTAGTGTTTCTCTCTATACTGGCCAAAAGCTTGGATCAGTTTTTCTTTTCAAGAGCAATGGCTACCATTAGGCTGGTAAGCAGTCAGTACTGTTTATAGCATTTGGATATCCAACTGGCCGTATAAAGCGAAAGTTACAGGTTAAACTAGAGAGGACGGCCTTTTTTTATGCTAGAACAATTAGGAGATAGGAAAAATTTATTTTTTATAATTGTAAAAAAGCTTAGGGGCCAAAAGCTGTGGCCCCTCCCGTCTTTCTAGGTATAAGGATCAATATTTACAGTACTATGAGGCGTATGATAAAATGATTAAACAAGCATTCAAATAGTGTCATATAATGAAAAGTCAGGAAGTTACATTACGTTCCGTTAGACATTATCCGAGTTATTAAACAACAAACTATGCGAGGGGCCACACAGGCCCCTCCGTCTTTCTAGTGTTAATTAAGTATACGACCTTTAACCTTGCAGAAATGGATGAAAAACAGTTGTATTCCTTACACTATATCTCGAAAAGAATGCATTTTTTTAAAGAAAAAATCCTGTTCTTTCTTTTGCTGTATGTGTGTTTTTGAATTCAAATATTGGTAACCATTTATTTGAATGAGTAAAAAATAAAAGCAAAACAGTTAGATAAATAATGAGTAAGGCACCTTGCTCGGATGATTACAGAAAACATATTTGTCTACACAGAATATTTTTAGTGTATAAATAATCCTAACTGTCAGCTAAGATCAATTACAATTTTTTTACAATAAGTTTCTTCTTGTGATACATTTTATTACAATAAGAAACTACAATTTTTTTACATGTAAAAGTAATGTTTTTATTATTATTATTATTATTTTTTTTATTTTACGGATTCATTTGAAGTGTCAAAAAGTGATTAAACTTCTTTTTTATACCCTAAGTATTTTTTATTGCGTAGTTTTACGTTAGTTTTATTGTACAGTCCAACTCACTTATAACGACCTTGATATAAAAAGAACCTGGATTTGGAAGGAAATTAGAAGTATTCGGTTGGTACAATGTTAAGTCTATGGGAGCATAACTCGTTTTTAACGATCGCTTAAAACACGCAATATCTTTGTGATGAATAAAGTTTCCATAAACTTGCAGCTCAGTTTACTTTTCTTGAAAAATTCCTTCAAAATACTTAAGTCAACCGAAAAAGTTAGTGATGGATGCAGAGATGGGTCATAAACATAGAAATTAAAAGATGCCAGCTCCTATAACTCGTGGGGCAGCATTTGAAATCATTGATTTGTAGAAGTTAATTTATTACTTGTAGTTCCAGTTCAAGCTAATGCAGATTTAAAAAATAATGAAACCAACAAATGTGAAAAATTTGAAGCGGAACAATCCTCAACATACTCAATGATTTGTGATGTGCTGAAAATCTGTTTTTGAAGTCTAGGGTGCAAATGAAGATATTTTCCGGGTCATTAGTATTCCTCGAAAACAATAACGTAATAATGGGACAATAAAATAGTTTAAAGCAAATTAACAAACTTTTTTCGTATTGTGCAGGCAAAAGCAAGTTTGGATGAATGAATATTTTTTATTTTTTGCACTAACTCCTTTTTTACAAGCACTTGGTCATTACGACCAAATATTGCGGCCAAATCGCTCTCGTTCTAAGCGATTGTATAAGCTTGCTTATCTGGTATCAGCAGAAAAAAGGACGAAATAATGTCTAATTCCAACATTTCCAATTGTTACTCATAAATCCAAAACGCGTTTATTCAAATATCTCGAAAACTCATTTCTGCAGATATTGCCGTTTACCTGCCCACGGCAATACTACTACTATACAAAATTTTCGAAATAGTTTATTGTAACGGTTTTTCATATGCATTAGGGATCAATGGTCGCAACCATCAAATATTTTACATGCTCATCTTTGAAAGGTTTATTTCTAGTTTCGTCGACATTTCAAATTTCCTCCCCCCTTTAATGAACCAAAAGGAATGATTGAAATCGAAAAAACGGGGGGGGGGGGGATTTGTGTCGGTGAAACTAGGGAGACACCCGTTGAAAATGGTCAAATCGTTTATTCTTTAATAGTAAACATTTTTTGCATTTCGTATGCAGACAAACTGCAATAAAAAAAATGCTATACTTGTTAAACACTTGCAGCGCCTCTTGTACTAGTTGGTTTGCAGCGCCAGCAGAGTACAACTCAACTCGACTCGCCAGTGTTGACGTTTTAAAAAGCCTGCACGCGGCCGTCGGCAGCTAGTCATTTTTCTCTTGACTTGTCATGCTGTAGTTTTACATTTGAATGTCTTTTACTTGTTTTTAGTTCTTTACAATGCTCGTACTTGTTTAGTGCTTTTAAGATATTAAATTGGTTCTTTTTAAACGAATGCTATGTGCTCCTTTTTCCGACTCTGCATCTGGTGACCCGGACTGGTGAATGACGTTGCTTTGGAAATGCGTTTCTGATCTTTGCCTTCATTAAAGTCATATGACCGTTAATTATTGCCCTCCTCTAGGGGCACATGTGAACAACAGCAGACTTTTTTTTTTTTAAATACCATAAAGTAAAAAAATATATATTTATTTTTTTTAATCCTGAAAAAATCTATGACACAAAGAAAGGTTTATTCAATCATGAGAACACTTTTGCTTTGAGAAATTGATAATATTTTAAGCAAAATAAAGAAATGGATAAAAAATGTTCCCATGTGCTCCTTTTTCCCCTACATAATTTTGTTTTCAATGCTATTGTTTTAAAAAATAACAGCTTATGTTAAATAAATGTAGTTAAGTGTGCATTTCGACGAAGCACAAAGTGTTTACACATTATTTTCCATTAAAATAAATATCAAGTGCTTTTCCCCGTCTTATATTTGTCTCCAAAACCTCACGTCAGGTGTCAACTATGTTTTCTTCGAACGCTAATGCATAAAAGCGCTCAAAAGACATTTGCACGACAGCGCCGATCTGTTTTGGCGTGGGCCTGCTTTCAATAGATGGTGAGGTTGTCGTTCCTTCAAGGGCTTATTACAAACATACCATAGGCACCTAAAATCTCAATCTGATTCTATGAAACACAATTCATACAAAAAATTAGTTTCCTTAGTGATAATGAATATTTTTTCCGAAAAATCTAAAAAAAGACGAAATTATTCTACTTTTATTTCCTCTGTAACTCTGGAACCATTCACTTAACAAAATAATGCTTAGGATCACTTTGTTCGTAATTTAGTAGGGGAGACCGGGGCATGATGACGAGCCGGGCAAGATGACGAATGTCTTAATTTTACCGTTTTTCACTAGGAAGCAGGACCAACTGAATACTACTGGCTCTCCTATCGCTGGCCGTTCAGCAATAATATAAAGACGCTGAAATAGCCATTTTTTTTTGCTACTTCTGAAGCTCTGATTGTTTACCGCTGCTACGTTATAACTTTTATGCATGTGTAAATAAGCTCTGCTACAGATACAGTCATGATAGATCGTTTCACTTTAGTATTTTTTAGTAACTTAGTTAATATACTGCATACTACCATGAATAAAAGTCAATTTATCGCTTTCCTTTATAGCAAAAAAGGCGAATCCTTTCAAACAGACAGTCCGGGGCAAGATGTGGGGCCAAAACATGGGGCTAAATGACAAGACTTCTCTAAACGAGATTTGCTTGTAAAGAGGTGTATTGTGACTCTCCAACAGAAAAATGGATCTAGCGCTACAATGCTAAGAGTGGTAGCATGAGGAATGTTCCAATTAATGAAAATGGCATTTTTATTTGTAACAATTGGTAGCTGCACAACTAAACGCTTCAACATTACGCTACAATGCATTACGCATAATTTGATACTTTGTAAGACGTAAAAACAGAGTTATTATTTGTTAAACTATGTAATATATTCAAAAGATAAAATATATTCAACCTTTTTAAGTGTTGTCATCTTGCCCCAGTACTGGGGCAAGATGACGATTTGTTAAGGATATGAAAAAATAAAAATATCCCTCATTTATTTTATTCGAAAAATTAAATGGTAATATATTTAACACTACAAAGGACTATTCTAGCAGCTCATGTAAAATTAGTTTTATTTTCCTAAAAAATAAATTAATAAACAACAAAAATTGTTAGTATGGTCATCTTGCCCCGGTCTCCCCTATGGATTATTTTATATATTGCACTTTTCGCGCTAAACGCCATAGTTTTATATTCCGAAAAACTGATAAAAACTACTAATTTACCACCTTCTTTCCCCTCAACCCCAAAACCCGACGCTAAAAACGGTGTTAACGTTTTATGAAATAATATGTGAACTGTATAGAACATTTGTAGTTGAAGGAAAACTTTTACTTATAGGAGGTTGAGGTTAGGCCGTATTTTGGGATATTTGCACCGTACTAAATTCCAAAATTTGAAAAAGCAATTTCAAAATGTAATTCTACTTATAGTTAGATATTCATAACTCTTATCCCTGTTCTTTCAGTGGTAAAGTATGAAGCTACAGATAGTAAATTACTTTTTTTTAATAAAGGGGAAAAATAGCAATCTCATCGCACTTATAAAAATATTTCCCCTTGGGCCATCGGTGGTATTATATTAGGACAGCAATACTAAATTACTTTTCATGTTTTAGATAAAAGTTTAGTAAAAGATATACACACTTAGATTGTTTTATCTATATTTAATTCCATTCAGCATTCAATGGTAATGCATAAAGATAATATTATTAAAATTTATTTGGACAAATGTAAGTGCAATTTAGTGCTCTATGCATAGGTTCTTTCTTTTAGTCTTCTGTGGTAATTTATAATGGGATAAATAATAAATTGCATTTATTATTTACAATAAAAGATTTTTGCAAATATTTTTCGTCATTTATAAATAATTACTTTCCTTCTGCATTCAGAGGTAATAGTTGAAAACAGCAAGATATTAAACTACATTTAAATTCCAAGAAAAAACTCGGAAAAGTCTTAGCAGTCTGTTCAATGTCTGGACGACTTCATTATCGTAACTATTCCTCTAAAATTTATATATTGCGTGATCAAATCGAATCATTTCCAAACGCGTAAATAAAATCATCAAACTATGAAAGAAATAAAATGGGCTTATGCGAAACAAAAATTGCAACTCTTAAATTTAGTTTCAGTTAATACAAACTTCCAACATGCTGAATACATTTTTATCGAAGACTTTAACGGAAAAAGAATTGTTTAGGAAGCATTTTCAAAAATGCTTTGAATAGAAACTGCAAACATCCGTAAATAATTAATTACAGATGTTAAAAGAAGATAGATAAAAGTTATTTTCACGATAAATGATTCTTTTTATTATAGTAGTGTAATAATCGTGTGTTGAAGTTTAACTAAAAGAATGAAACTGTGAAAGTATTAGAATAATAGAAAGGGTCGTTTAAGTATTATGATGGTGCTTTAGTTCTCGAAACCTATAACGAAATAATTTTTAAGTATAGTTTTAGTATTAATATTTATGCTTCAATGAAGAAAAAACTTTAAGGTTTAATGTTTTTTTTTTTTAGTTATGTATTGTGTTTGGCACACGGAATTAGACGATTATCCTTATATCGTCATATATATATATTAGCCAATTCACTGAACGACTAACGCTGACGTCACCAAAAATGAAACTTGCACCATAGCATGATAATTTGTTTATATTTCCTGGAAATGTTAGACCTGTAGGGAAATGCTTTATTTTGATAAGGCAAAACCGGATCCGGTAACTTAACTGTGTTACTGGTAAGACCGTGTTTCAAGGAGAATAAAGAAATGAAAAAGTGGTCAACGATGAACGCCATGTACTGGAGTTTAGGGTTAATCCACTGGAGTTAGGGTTAACATTTCAACTATCAAAATATCAAACAGGCAATTGCTTTGTTAAAATGTAAAAGAAAATTTTCAACCGTCGTACCTTGCCGGTCAATTTTCTAGTATATAATAGCCAAAAACTAGCATGTGTGACGACATTATTTCATTGTTGAAGCACCAAAAATTTATAATTTGATAATGATTTTTGGCAATATTTGACATGCAGGGAAATTCTTTATTTTGGCATGCTTGAACTGGATCCGGTAACTTAACTGTTTTACTGGTAAGACAGTAATTTCAGGAGAATGAAACGAAAAAGTGAAAACAGCTTAAGGCTATCCACTGGAGTTTAGGCTAAATCCACTGAAATTAGGTTAAAATTTCAACTATTAAAATACTATAATTTGCGAACAGGGCTTATTAACCTTTAAAGAAGTAATGTATATTGAATATAGATTTACCTATTTTGCCCAAAAAAAGTAAAATTCTCCAAAAGAGTTTATTTGTTTTAAAGGAATTTGTTTAATGGTTTGAGATTTTTATTATGCGGACCATCGCACGCGAACTACGTCGAGTGAGATGGATAATGGTAGGCCGACGCATCAGCTTAATTTTAGCCATTTTGGATTGGGGTTTTCATTGTTGCAGAGCTAGGATTACCACAGAAACCTTTTGAGTTTTTCCATATCGGTCAAAAATAATATTTTATTTAACAAACTATCCACGTGCCGCTAATAATTGCTCGCAGTAAAAAATCACCAAACGCGATAACTTGCCAGAAAAGACAACCACTCAAACACGCGCTCCAATCCAAAAATGGTTGATCTTTAGCTGATGCGTCGGCTCGTATATATTGGCCTTTGGTTTTGGGATTTCAGTGATTGATCATAACACGCAGGTGTTTAAAAAAATAAGGTAACATGAGCTCTGACGGCCCTGCAGATTCTCTGTTTGAACAAAATCATGTAGACGGTAACGAAAATAATCAGGAGGTTTTAAACTGCGCCGCGCCGGTGGATGTAGTACACGTCTTTATTTGTTGAAAATAAACCTTAAACCAATTCTGCCTTGATTAATCCGGGAGTGAGGAATATTCATTTATCTCAGGCCCTCACCACTAGAAAAAGTTTTCTTTTCTTCTTCATTTTCATGTGCGGGAACAGTGCAAAGCCACAGAGAGTACTGGACAGTAATAAAGTTGCACAAGAAGTTTCAGCATAGTAGTAGCCAAATACTCGGTGCAGCCTCTGGGAACGCTAAACTGGACCATTGTCATGGTAGAGGTTTTAGGTGTCCTATCTAGACTTCGGGCGCAGGTTTTTCATGAACTCTATGATTTTAGTTTGGCACAGCTCACTGTACCACTGCGTCGGCTCGTATCAGTGTACCACTGAGCGGTGGCTTCTTTGGTGTGTCCAAAACGACATCTCGGTCAGAACAACACAACGATACAACGATCTTTTTTTTCCCTTGGCAGATTGAGATTTTCTGAGATTTCGACAGGGTGCATGTCGTAAAGACCTAGCTGTTTCATTGTCTATTCTAGATCTTCCCAAGATCTTATACTTCAATAACGAGGGAGACGATGGCAATTAATTTAAAAGTCAAAACACATGTTTCAAGATGTTCGTTCAATTGCTACCTATTAAAATTGCTTTCATTCTTGCACTAGCATGTTGTTCTCTGGTTAGACGCAAGTACACACTTTCAAAAACGAAAAGAAAAAAAATTGTCAACTGGTTCAATGCGTTTGTGTTGGTTTGTTGCACATTTTTTCACTTAAATCCTCAAAAGAACCCGAAGCGAAACCATAACAGCTCTTTCGATTTTATTCTTAATAAAAAGGCATACCAATTTAAATATTTTTAGTGTCATGAACCAAACAATACAATTCTTAAAAATATAAAGATTTATTTATTTGTGTTGCGCCCACGTTGTCATTTGCTTGTCAGACTGCCCTAAAAAAGACATTTTCTCGATATAAAGAGATAATTTCAAGTCTCACATAAGCAAAAATGATTCTAATGCATTTGAATATTCTATATTTTTTCTGCTTTCGAAATTGAGCTTTTGTATAGTTTATCAGAAAATGCTAATTTATTTTAAGTTCATAAATTATTCATCACTTTTTTTTTCTTACAATGACATTGAATCGTACATAAAAGAGAGAAAAAACCTAAGAGAAAAAACCTAATTGTGTAAATAAAAAAAGAAGAAACATTAGCTTAATTTAATAATGAAAATAATGGTAATGAAATTTCTTTTGAAATCGATCTTTTGAAGAAGTTTTCGAGGAAATAAAAAAGCAATTTAAAAATAAAGCGAAACGATACCTAATAATTAGAATTGGAAATTAAGGAAAGAAAATGAGATATACAGGAAAGAATGAGAAAACTTTTTTCCCCAATAATGCAAATTTTCCTTCTGAAAAAAACACTTTTGAAGAAAGATGAGCAAGAAAAAAAAAAAAAAGCCTGTAAAATCAAATTGATTACTGAATTCGATAAGGATTGGATATTAAAGGATTCATATATAGGTTAATATTATACGTTTAATATTGACGCTTGTCAATAATTTGTTATAAGTTAGGCAGTACAATCTGTTTACCAGAGTGTTAAACTCTGCTAAAATTTCTTTTTACTGCTTAGAAAAGTTTACAATTAATATTGCTTTTTTTGGACAAGAAAATGTATTTGTATTTTTTGTAAGGTGTTTTTCCTGAAATAACCTGCGCGTATAAATCTAAGTAAATTAAACCTTAAAGCATATTGCAGGATTGGCAATAAATAGTCATAATTTACCATCACTGACTCGGGATCATAATTAGCCATAGGTCTACATTGGTCTTCATTTGGTTAATGGTTTTCGTAGTCGGTCGTTGGTCATAGCAACAATTTTGGAAGCAGCATATTTGAAATCGATTTTTTTTGGTTGAGCAATCACGAATTGCTTATTATTCTCATTTGACCGTGGTTGACGTTGGTTTGATTTTTCATATTACCGTGACGACAAGAATAAATTTCCCTCGTTGTTTTAATTTTTCGTCCTCATGTTTGCAAATCGTCGGTGTTCATGCAAGACTTAACTCAAGTAGATTTTACATTAAGAATGTTTTTTATTTTGTGAAAAGTCACTTTCCTTTAGGAAAACAGGTATCTAGATGAACATAATAGCAAAGCTTCATCTAAATACAAAATTTTCAGATTACGAATTCCCACTATTTAAGATCGATAAGAAATAAAAACACCATTACGGGTATACGCTTCAAATACATTTTTTATTATAAGTGTACGGATGTAAATTGACAATAATAACCATGACATATATTGTCGCAACCTAATTACCATTTATTAAAAAATGGATATGCCTCGTATAACCTAATCTAGAAAACTAGCAGTCATAATATAACGGATGCAAATTTCTTCATAATTTCCATTCCATTTGTAGAATCAAGAAACACAACGAGTAGGGTCTGTTGCAATTCGTGATTGCAAAAAACATAATTTAAATTTAAGACTTCAAAATTTAAATGAATGAATGCCAAGTTCAAAGCTGGGTAGTTTTAAGTTTTTAAATTGAAATGCTTTCTTTTTCCACTTCCTGAGAAAGAGTCATCTTAGTCATTTTTTAACTTCTTCTTCATCAGCACAACAGTCTGGTGCAGGTTAAGGCTTTCTCCGTCTGCTTCCTCCAGGCGGTACGACACGTTGCCGGTCATTTTTTAACAGTAAATTAAATTTAAATTAATCAAAGAATAGAAATAGTAATGTAATTAGGTTCAAAAATTCTCTAGCATTGAAGCTTTTAAAGCTTTCGGATAAATATTTTTTTAAAACATATATGCCAAGTCCTACAATACGCAATTTCTAAAAGCATTAAACGTTCTCCAGTTTTTCATTACTGTAGTAATACTTTATCTTTCTCACTTTGAGTAATGCTTTATTCGTTTCTCTTAAGAGATAAAAACAACATTACTCGACGTCAACGCCCCTATTAAAGATGCCATTAAGCAAGAAGTTGAGACAAATAACCTCTGAAGTAGTTATAGAAAAAGACTTAAATTCAGAGGGATAGAAATAATTTCGTGGATTAGAGCGGCAATCTGTAGTGATGGACGGTTAATGGGAATTTTGTTAAAAGAGATACAATTGAAGTGAGTTGTTTCCAAGCAAAGATTAAAACCAGAGAAAACTGCTCGAAGGAAAATAAGAAGTATTTCGCATCTTTAGCCGCATAGTATGCGTATTATTATGTTTTTAAGCTGGACGATAAAATTTGCATTCTGAGGTGAATTGTTTTATTTTAAGAAAATGGCTCTGTTATTGTTTATTTATAACTTTTTATTCTAGAGAACTTTCAAAGTTTTTAAAATAAAACGTATGTGTTGTTGTTTTTTTTTTTCTTATATGATCGTTATATTTCATTTTAAAAAGTCTACATCTTTTCTTATTTAAAAAAGCATTTTTATATTGTTTCTTAGTAAGTTTTTACTCAAGAGAGCATATTTGAAAACCTAGCCTCAAAATAAGTGTTCTTCAGTCCTAAAAAATGTGAATCACTGCTAGAGTAAAGTATAGTAGTTTTGTGTGTGTTTCAGACAAATTTAGAGTACATTTTAGTTTCCAAGATTTTCCGATTTAAATCATTTCTAAATAAAGTTGGAGGATTTATTGGGTCGCATGCATTCCATTGGCAAATTAAGTATCGTTGGTGTCTTAGCAGCCTAATAAAAATGGAAATAAGTTTCAGATTGTTCCATAGTCTCTGGAGTAAGTGAAAACATCTTGGAGGAAATCATAAACATGTTTTCATTCGCTGTCACGCAGTCATAAATCAACTTTTTCAGACTCAATTACTCCCTTTGAGTACTTAGCTTGAACGCAATGCTTAAATTTTAGTCACTAAATTCGTTCAAAGCGAAGGAAAAAAAATTGTTTTGGAACATAGAAATTTATTTTTCATTTGCTTCTCGTATCCTTCCCGAGTTCCAACTAAGTAGTGCAACTTATTCAAAGAGAACTGCTTCTTTTAGTATGATATACGGCCAAGTAGTAATTCATTTGATTTGAAACCAGAGGTTTACTGGATCTAATCTCGACTCGAAAATCCTTAGTGTAAGAAACGAGAAGTCAAGGCGGTTATTTCAACACTTTGTTCAAACCCTATCCAACTGCCTTACATCTGCTTTCCTGGAGTTCTCTATTTTAGTGTGCATGTGCGATACATGCACAATTCGCAATTCTAGTGCTTGAATACGTCACTTTGTGGTGATAAATTAGCCAAAGAGGTAAAATATTTTGATTTGGTCCGAAAAAGGAGACGTCTTATTGGCTTCAAAGCAGTTTTCAGTACCTCTCTAAGCAGTCATTAGAAAGAGAGGTCAGCTCCTCTTATATTTTATTTAAATTGCGAATTTAAGTTGCGCCAGAAGGCTTTTTTTTCAACAGGATGAATCATAAAATAAAGTTTGCTTAGTTGAGGCTTTAGATTTACTTGTATTTTTACTTCCTTTTGCAAAGTAAAGGAAGTATTGTATTCCCCAAAAAAATTTCACCCAAAAATCGGTCTTAATTTCCATTTTGCTCGCCCCCAAATGAATATTGAGCTTTTTTTTCATCCCGACCACACGTGGATATATGCCTAAGAACGAACAGACACCCGAAAAATCCATTTTGACAATCCCCTAATTAATTAAAACGAGTTTTCTCGTGACGTCCGTATGTGTGTATGTGAGTATGTATCTTGCATATCTCAAAAACGGTATCTCCTAGAGAGTTGAAACTTCGTACGTAGACTTCTAGTGGAGTCTAGTTGTGCACCTCCTTTTTTGGTTGCATTTAGATGTTTCAAAGGGGGCCTTTTACACCTTTTTGGGGGAAAATCATTGTTAATTTCAATGCAAACTCAAGTGGTGTTATAATTTGGCAAACACTTGGCGACATATCGCTAAGCTTTTGGTCGCCAAGTTTTTTCGCCAACTTAGCGACGAATTTAACGGTTTTTTTTAATTCTTTTATTTTTTTTAAAATTATTTTTTTTTTAAATCTGTTTTCATTTTGGCCACTATTGATAATATTTAGAGAGTTAACCTTTGAATAACATTAGAATGTCCAATGTTGGGAAAATTAATCTGCATAAAACTTTGTTTTCTTCGGTTCGCAACAAACTTGGGGTAAAAATATTTAAGGTGTTTCTCTGCTCACTCCAAGGCACTATTATCATTAAATTGGCGTAAAAGGAAGTCATGTGATGCACACATCAGCTCGTTTTGCTCTGCTGGTGGGTACCTGATTTCCTTTTGCTTTTTCATGTTAAAGTTATTTAATTGTGAAAGAGGCCTAAGTTAACATTTAAGGATTGGGGCAGAGTTTTGGGTATGTCAAATAATAATTTATTTAAAAAAATGTATGAATATTGTCACTTAAATTAAGTACACACTCCACTTAAGAGATGAAAGCAGTTTTATTCTAAACAAGCGAGCTATCAGGCTACAAGATTGCAACTGCCAACTCTCAGCTCGAGAGAGGGTTTATATACACAAACTGAAGAACATTCGAGAACAACGCAAATTAAGGCTAGTTACATATATTTAAATATTTCTATAAATTTAGAGAAAGGAAGGAAATTAAAAGGGAACTGAACCGAAAAACCGAAAGTTGGACCTAATGTCCAAACTCGTAGTCCTTGGATCTTGAGTCCAGCGCTTTAGACAATTGGCCATCTGGGCGCTCGTTTGCAGTGCGATTTATGACACTATTTTTTATTTATTTAATTTATTTTAGTTTCAATCCAACCAATAGATGAATTCAATATGATTGATTAATTATAGCGTTGATGTATGATGAATTATAACGCTTGATTAGTCTTTATCTTTAACTAATAATAAAGCTCAAGGTCTCTCTCTGGATATCGGGATCTCTGTCTGGATCTCTGTGACGTACACAGTGCCTAAACCGTTTAGCCGATTTCCATGAAACTTGGCACACAATTAGTTTATAGCAAGGGGGTGTGCACCTCGAAGCGATTTTTTGAAAATATGATTTTGATCTTTTTCTATTCCAATTTTAAGAACATTTTCCCGAGAAAATTATCATAACGTGGAAGAATAAATTACAAAATTATCATAACGTGGAACCGTAACATGGGCGAGCAAATGAACATAGCAAAGTGGCGAGAAATTCATCATCTATTATTTGTAAATATACAGGCGAATCAAGTGACCTTTTAATTTTCTACTGTGGGGTACCGCTAGTTATTAATAAAGCTCAAAATTTGTCTGAATCTCGAACGGGATTTCTGTCTGGAGTTCTGGACGCTCATAGCTCCTAAACCGTTCTGCCAAATTTTCATGAAATTTGGTACAAAATTAATTTGTGGCATGAGGGTGTGCACTTTTATGAGATTTATCGAAAATTCAATTTTATTCTTTTTCTATTCCAATTTTTAAAACATTTTACAGAGCAAATTATCAAATCATGAACGAGCAAATTATCATAACATGGACGAGTAAACTATCATAGCGCTGTCGAGTAAATTATCGTAACGTGTACGAGAAAATTATCATAACATGGGCGAACAATTGAACATAGCAAATTGGCGAGAAATTCATCATCCATTTTCGCAAATATGCAGGCGAACCAAATGACCTTCTATTTTTTCTGCTACGGGCAAAGCCTTGTGGGTACCGCTAGTAAAAAATAATAAAAATATATTTATTGGGACTGGTACTTAATATTTTAACTCTAGTGCAGTGTTCACATTCTTCTAAGTAGCGAAAACACCATGCTCTTAACTTTATGTAAACATACTTATAAACTACCTGTCTAATAGTTTTGATGTATTTCATAATTTTAAGATTCTTTAAAGATATTTCCGGTGATGGATTATTTTTTCTTAGGAGCACGTGTGGAAGACTTTGTGATTTAAGTTTCTTAGACGCAAAATGATGGAGAAATTTGAGCTCGGTAATGACAAAAACCTTTTATCTTTGTTAAAAGAAGATTGTATTTCGTTACTTACTTCTTTCGTTTCTTTGATGACAAATTCTCTTGAACATGGATGGTAATAAAGAAGCCTAGAGTACGAGCTGCGTTTTTGTTTTCTTTGTTCAACAAAATGGTTTCAAACGTTGCGAAGAGAAAATTGTTTTGATTAGTCTTCTGAAATTTAATGCTCGTAAATACTAAACAAATAAAGAAAACATGGTGAAAACTAGACATATTGATAATAAAAAAAGTTTCTCATTTTTAGCTCATTCCAAAACTTATGCGGCAGTGTGACATATCTTAGATTGAATGATGTGTCGTGATTATTCTTCTAAACGCATGCATTATACCGACAGCCCGGTTTTTACTTACGGAGACTGTTGCTTTGGCCTTGGTATGCACTCATCAGTCTTGAATAGTGGTTAATCGAGCTAGAGGCAGATGTCATCTTATTAAATGTAAGAGTACCAACAAACTGGTTGCTAATATAAATTTAGCCCATCAGCGAGAGTCTGTAGCAATGAAGCGATTAAACTCATCACTAAAGAGCTTGGATATTAAGCTGTAAATTACCGCTCTGTGCGGCAACTTATTGATTTTCTTAATACGTTTGTAATTGTAGAACACATAATTATAATTACGAACTAAACGATTTTAAATCATCAATCAACAAATCAATAAAAAACCCGTTTAACAGTAAAATTATTCTAATTAAATGTGTTACTATGAAAAAAGCAGAATTCGCGCTGTTTAGAGAGTTAAACATTGAAAACATTAAAATTGCCAATATTTGGAAAATAATCTGTATAAAATGTTTTTACTCCCTTTTACACAATAAACAAAGTATTATATTCGCGAAAAAACTGCGCAAAAAAATCCACGCATTTCGACCTAATTTACCATTTTATCATCCCCGAATGAATGTTGAGTGATTTTTTGACGCTACAGCACGTACGTATATACTAAGAACGTATGGATGGTCGAAATATCCATTCTGACGATCCTCGAGTTCATTTTCTCTTGACGTCTGTATATACGTACGAGTGTGTGTATCTCGGATAACTCAAAAACGGATACGCAGTAGAAAATTAAAATTTGGTATGTAGACTCGTAATGGGATCTAGTTGCGTACCTTCCCTTTGTGTTGCATTCGAGTGTTTCAAAAGGGGTATTTTACACCTTTTTGCGGGAAAACCAGTGTTAATTTCAATGCAAATTCAAGTGATGCTACAATTTGGCGAACACTTGGCGATATATCACCAAGGTGGCGAATTTTTTTTTTTTTTTTTCGAATCTGGTTTCAATTTGGAGCTATTGGCGATTTTTAGAGAGTTAACCATTAAACCACGTTAAAGTTGCAGACATTTGGAAAATTGATCTGTATTAAACGTTTTTACTTCATCATAGTAAAGGAAGTAAACTATTCGCGAAAACATTTCCCTTAATCTCTGTAAAACGATTGTTTATTTGAGTTCACGACAGACTAGGGGTGAAATTATTTAAAGTGTTTCCTTGATTGCTGTAAGGCATTATGATCATTAAAATGGTGTAAAAGGAAGTCATGTGATGCGCACATAAGCTCGTTTCCATGAAAATCACATTTTGACTGAATCACAAACTTGTATTTTCTAAGCTTATGCTACGTTTTTAAAATATTTTAATACATTTTTGGTAAATGTATAATCGTACTTATGCATGATTTTTGCCGCACCAATTTAATACATTAAAGAAGTCTTACCACGCAGTACGGCACTGTGGTGCGACTTTCTTCATTTTTCAGATCGCCGCTACTTACTTATGCCATTTTAAGTAATTTACTAAACTAAATAAAATAAACGTTTTACTTTTAGTGTAATGAATTACTTATGAATAGGAGCACATTTAATCTAAATGTATTCCCATTTCAGTCAACTTATTGATTAAAAACTTTTGTGCTCCTATTTTAATTTAACTAATGGATAAGATAACTTACTTTCTAGGTAAAAATTATTAACTAGGTTGTGGATTCATTCATATGAAAATGTTCTCGTTTATAAGACTTTAAAAAGCTTTTCTGATAACGAATCATTATTTTAATTTAAAAAAAAGCGAAACGTTATTTGTCATAATGAATTTGATGAATTCTTTACGCTAAACATCTATTTTAAACTCTAAGTAGAGTTGAAATTTTTGCACTGCCGCGAAATGAGTTAATAATCATAATTTAAGTTTATTCTGGAGTGATTGGGACACTTTGCATTTGTTTCGTTTATCTTCAATTTTTCTCTGATATTTCATTACCTTCTGTTTTGCCATCTAACTTATTTATTCCAAATATTAAATTATCCGTGATGAAAAGACTATAAAATTGGGACTGGCACAATAAGGCAGAAATTAATTAAAAGTGATAAATTGTGTCAAACGGGAGAAAGCACTTAAGAATAAATTTTCCCTTTGCAGTTTTTTAACTAAAGGTTTACTCAAAACTTTTAAAAAATTCTGCTGAAGTGTATACAACGAAAACCAACCACAACATGCAATTTCAACAAAAAAAAAAATGTTTCTTACAGTTCCTTTTAGTTAATTTTTAAAGATTTTCCTTATTTAAAATATAATTTCTGTTCACGGAAACTTCAAGCCCATTATTAAGAAAGCCAACTAGATCGGATTAAAAGAATTGGAGTAAAGGAAAAGCGAGTTCACAACAAACAAGCAAAGACCTTACTACAAAGAAAAACGAAAGAAAGCTTTTATCTCTTAAAAAACTTCTTTATTTAGTTACTACTTCAACACTTACTGAAGACGAACTTTTTCCTTAATGACTAAAGGAAAATGTCCAAGATATTTAATTATGTACTCTTTTAAGTTTTCCGAAATTTAGAACGAAAACTCTTAAAGAAACTGAACAAGAATTTGATGTTTTGAACGAAAAGATAGAATATTTTAATAAAGTTGATTAAAACACTTTGAAATTAGCAAAAGTGCTTCTAGGAATATTGATGTTTCTTTTAGTAGCAAGAATTTTTGTAAATTCGCTACATCATTGTTAAAATACATATTTATTGAAAAAGTGTGCAGCAGTTTTGTTTTCAGCTTTGAGCTGAACAATAGCTCTTAAATATCGCAGATTAATCTTAGAAACGGAATTCATAAAATTCAAAGTCTCAATATTTAGGGATTTTAGTCATTCACTTACTCAACAAAAAATAATGTTTGGTTAAAGACTGAAAAAAAAAAAAACAATTTTGACTTTTTACCTCATACTAAGGTAAAGCTAGGAGAGTTTGCGCACTATTCAAAAGAATAGTGAAAAACGCTCTAGTTATCAATGTTTTGATAAACTGTTCATGTGTAACTGTTACATCATTTGTTGTTTATGCATTTTCATTGACATTTTGCTGTAACGCTTACATGTAATACAACAGTTGTAACAATGCCAAGAGGATATTTTTGTGCAGTCTGTCCCCATAGCGTCGGAGAGCTTGCGCACCAATGAGATTGCTCTTAATAATAACTAAACAATCAAATTGTTAGCAATAATAATTACACTTAAAAGGACATCATTGTGAGGTTTTTGTAGTATATAACATTATTAAAGTTTGAGTAAATATTTAAACCTAATAATCAAAGAATCAGACCCCCCCCCCCCTCCCCAGTGTCGCCGATACGAAATTTAATCCCTCTCACCCTGTTTTTCAGTTTCAATCATACCTTTTTTATATGTAAGCGAGGGGGGTTGGGGAATTTCAAATGTTGGTGAAACTGGGGATAACCCAATCAGAAAATGCACAATTTTTAGAAAGGACGCAGAAATTTTAATTTCAGAAAAAACTGAAGAAACAAAACACGGAACTTTAGGAAACTAGCAAAATTACGTTAAGTTACTATGCAATTCGTTTAACTTAAGATTTGTGATATGTCCATTCCCCTTTTACAATACAGCGTAATGAATAACACTGGCCAACAAGGTTTCTGTTCCTCATTAGGTAAGTGGTATGTTTTAGGGGGTGCTAAAAAAGAATATGACAGTAAAAATATTCCATCACCCATATTTTTGAAAAATTCACAATCTTTAAAATAACAATTTAATGAAATTTTTCCAATACAAGTACACTATTTTTGTCATTTACCATTTTATAAGCAATTACAAAGCTTAGAACTAGTATAAAAGGCAAAATATCGATATTGTTCAGAAAGTTGTAGAAGAATGGAAGAGATTTTTGATGAAAACAAATAATGATACTCGTAAAAATTTTCCTAAATTTCATAATTTATGTAGCTTTAAATGCCTCAACTGCGGATGCTTTATTATTGGCACTAACACGAACTTAAAAATGATATGATAATCTTATAAGATTTCAACAGTAATCTCGAGCATATTAGGTGTAAACCCTCCGTGATATACCGCTTAAATTCCAAAAAATATTCTGGTGGTAGCGCTTCCCATGGTCGTCGCTTACAGCTCCCACACGTTTAGGGGAAAAAATTTCAATGACATTGAACATTCTAATTTTTTGTAACTTTTTTACATGTCTTAAATTAATTTTCCATAAGTAGCACTTTTATTATTTCCCTAGAACTGTGACAGAACATTTTAAAAATCAATTCATGCAGTTTTTCCTAAATCAATATAACTAGCTTCAAAATTCTGGTTCTTAATAAGCTTTTTTATCTGTGGTTCAATGAAAATATCCTCCTTAGTTTTTGCATAAATGAGTGATGGCAATTGTTCCTTCAAATATTGAAATCAACACCCTTTTTATCCATTGATTTAATGAAATTCTTCATCATTCCCAACTTTATGTGTAAAGATGGGGGAATATTTTTTTAAATCAATTAGAGGAACGTTTTGCATTTTTTTTCACCTGCAATATATTGCTTGCGCTCTGGCCATTTCTTCTTTGATATAATGTTCATGTATTGCCCTGCTGATTTATTCACACACAGAAAATAGCAGTATATTATATAATCAAGTTGCATACCAATGAGAATGGTAATAAGTTAATAAAAACGCCCATATGCTTCAATTATGATGTGAGTAGTCAATTTTATAAATCAATAGCTTCCTATTTTTGTAGGATTCTTTCAATATGCAAGAATAAGCTATGGGGACCGAAGGCAGAGCATTTCCACGCGCCGAAAGACAACTTCAACTACCGTCATCTAGAGTAAAACCAAAAGATACAGAACGGCTAGCGCATCTGAACAAGGTCCACATGAATAAAAGTTATCAAAGTGAATTCTGTTTCTACTCTTTTGTTGCAGGTTCTATCGCTGCAATGAGTAAAAAAAAAGTGTCTATGGATCAAATGCATCTAAAAGAAAACAAACAAACAAACTTTTTTCTGCTATAAGATAGCATATATAATATAAAACTTATAAATAAAATTTCTTAAAGTTGAAGGGGTTGTAAAGGGTGTCCCAAAATTAACGCAAGATTTGAATTTGCCGCCTTTTTTGCAATAAATTGTGGGCAATCTTGAAAAAAGAACAATTTGGCAGCTGAGGGTCTAGGGTTATTACAAATGGAGCGTTTTCGATTCTATAATGCGTTTTCATTATCGAACAATTATTTGAAAAATAATGAAAGTTTGGGCGGGTCAAGCAGTTTACTGTTATTGGCGCTCGATATCGCAATTAGGTAATGCGCAGGTGGTTGTGGGATTGCTGACATAGACGTTTTACTTCAAATAACCCCATAGGGAGAAGTCTAATGATGTAAAATCACACGATCTAGGGTACAATTCATATCACCGAAACGAGAGAGTACACGAACAGGAAATTCCTCATGCAGTGATTGAATTGTTTCGCTGGCTGTATAATAGCATAACCCTCCATTTTTAGTAACCCTAAACTCCCAGCTGTCAAATTGTTTTTTTTTTTCGTGGCTGCCAACAATTCACAGCAAAAATTGTGGCAAATTCAAATCTTGCGTTAATTTTGGGACACCCTTTAGAAACGTTTTGCAAACATACTTTTTTTCAGCACCTTGAAATCTGTAAGAAACACGCAAAGTGCATTGAAGAACAGAAAATTCGTTAAATTTTGTTTTTCAGTGTATATATATATATATATATATATATATATATATATATATATATATATATATATATATATATATATATATATATATATATATATATATATAAATCAGCGTAATCTCTCTTACCATGTAGTAAACGAATGAAAACTGTGCGCCAACTCTCCTACGTATCAGATGCGCAAACACTCCTCTTTCGGTAGGTGATATTACACTTTTATTTAAACAAAGTCACTGCTAGAAGAACTACTGATACTAACAATGCTCGTGCAGGGACGTAGTTTCATGTGATAGCATAAATCTAATTTTTTTAATTTATTGCCATTCTGTTATATTTACAGAAAAAAAAAACATTCACGCACTTAGCTTGGTTAATCAATAAAAAGTAGCGATATGTTATCCTAAATGCTTTGAACACCCGACATGTTCTTTCATCTGCACAATACTGCTCCTGTACAACTGTAAAGAAGACTTGTAAAGAAGTTATCAAGTCAAAAACGAATTTAAAATTTATAAATTCAGCATTTAATTTTTATTTTGAAATTTTAAATTAACAACCACATCTGAAGAAAATCGGGATATTACACATAAGAGAAATAAATACTCATAAGAAAACTTCCACTAACGTTTGGAAAAGACAATTATTCCGCAAAAATACTTAACTAATCTTTTGTCTAAGTAGAAAGAAAGGATTTCAGCACAGCTTGTAACTTGACGCTTTTTCAGCTCAGTAATTTCTAAATCAATTTCTTTGCAAACGCTGTCTTGTCATTCACATTGTTTGGGTTACATAATTGAAAATTATAATCTCCCGTCATTTAATCACTTATGAAAAAACGTCATTTTTTTTCTCTGCGGGAAATTAATTTTACTTTCATAAAGTTTTCAATTATTTTGGTGATTATTATGTAACATATCTCTTTATGTAACTGAATATCTAATGCAAAATAAGTCCTTTATTGCTTGCAAATTTTTTGTTGTTATTTATAATGTTGGATTACTATTTACAAGTTTTTTATATTTTGTGCAAGAAAAAAGATTAATTTGCGCATTTTAAACCTTTTGACTGCAAAATATGTATACTTAATATATTTTCCCGTCAAAATTTTAAAATTAATTGAAATGTCTAAATTTCTAAATTTGAGACTTCAAAAAGTCTTTCAAATTTAAGTAATTTCGAAATTTAAGTGTGCGAAATGTTAACGTGTCATTAAGTAAGTATCATTAAGTTCTGTATGATTGTGGAGTAACAGAAAACCTATGACACTACACGAATTTCGGCTTACATTTTTGCTAAACCTCGAATTATTATACCTATTATTCGAAGTACAAATAAACTCTCACTTGTACTCTATCCCAAGTGAACAACAGAAAAAGGTGCTTATAAATGAGAAAGACGCCAAAAAGAAATGAACTGATTTGTGCATCACATTACTTCCTTTCACACCAATTTAATGTTATTTCCCCATTATTGCAATTTTAATGTGATTCAATAGTTAACTCTCTAAATATCACCAACAGTGGTCAAATTAAAACCAGATTAAAAAAAAAAAAAAAACTGCCAAATTTGTCGCCAGTGTGGTGACCGATATGTATCGCCAAGTGTCCACCAAATTACAACACCATTTGAGTTTTCATCGAAATTAATAATGATCCCCCCCCAAAAGGTGCAAAAGACCCCTTTAGAAACACCCGAATGCAACCAAAAAAGGAGGTGCACAACTAAACCCCACTAGGAGTTTACGTACCAAATTTCAACTTTCTTGGACATACCGTTCTTGAGTTATGCGACATACGTACATACGTACATGTGCACATACGTATATACGCACATACATACATACGTACACGTCAGCCATACAGACGTACATACATACAGACGCGTATATGCAAGTTTCATTGTTGATGACATCAAGACCGTTTCTCAATCATTCAATATTAGGGGAAGGTTGCCGTCAATGAACCACATAACAGTTTTCGATTTTTTTTAGAAAGAAAATCAAATAAAATTTTACGTTAATTATAGGAACAATTTCTCAGTATATTTCTCTTTTAATAATAATATTTACTTTCATGATAAATATACACAATAAAGAATGAAAATTAAAAATAATTAATTAGCATATGGTTCATTCATAGGTACCGGTTGCTATGGAGGGACCATCGAGTTTCCATCGATGGACCACATTCTTAAATTAAAAAAATCAGTGCGTAACTTTAAGTACTTATAACAGATGATAAATAAACACTAAAAATAAAAATAAGTTAAAGAAAAATAGATTTAATTTCTCAAATGTTTTATTTTTGGATAAGTGGAACATAAAAAAAAACCCAGCACTCACACAACACACAGCTGTTGTCATCACACCTCGTTCACCATTTGATATTTTCCCAACTTTTGCAACACTGTTCTTAGCTAATATCTTTTCAGCCTCTTCTGAACTGTTGAGAAATTTGTTAAATCTATTTTGAAAATTATGGTTCGACACAAGATTGTACTTGCTCTCTAAAATGTCAGAGAACTTTTTGACTATTTTATTGCTGAAATCAAAAGCTTAAATCTCAAACTACCAGAGAATATAGTACTAACAGACCTTTTGTCTTAATTAAATCTATGGGACGTGTTATTTTACTCAGCTTCTCGAAGGGCCAATTTCCCCAATTTTTCAGAATTCCCAAAACGTCTTCTCTAGTTTCAAAATATGATTCACTAATCATATTCCTATTTCGGAAGGCTTATCTCCTAAATTTCTAAGAAGTGACTACGGTAACAACAAACCGGTTTTTATCTTTCATCCGACTGTTTAAAGTTGCTTTCCGGACTCTATATTGTCTGCAGACTGCTTTACGGTCCATGGCACAATTTCTGTAAGCTACTGTAGCACGTTACATGCTCTCACTTGTCCACTGGCCATATTTTACTAATTTTTGCCTTTTTCTGGAATAGCAAGAGTATTTGAAACTGTATTATTGTGTTTACATTTTTAATATATTTGTTTTTAAATTGATCTGAAATTATAATAAAGTATAAGAGTTTTCATGAATTACTGAGGCTATTTTTTTCTTTATCATATTTATTTTAAAACAATTGCGCAATTTTCAAAGGTAGTTAAGCTGAAGTTACAACAATATTTGAGATTTTCCATAAATGAACCACTTTGTCAGGTGATCCATTCGTGAAAATACATAGCGGTCAAATGAAAGCAACTGCGTCAGTTTGAATATTCTTGTAGGTGTTACTGCTGCGACAAATCATGAAGCATGGGGAATCGTACTTGAAAAGGCACTATTTTAAGTCAATGTACACGTTTAATTCATCAGTGATATTCAAAACATGTTATAACTGAACGAAAATCTCAATACTTAATAAGATAACGGTAGAAATCTTTTCTGACCGATCATCAATATGATGAAATAATTTTAGCTACTTGACGACTCTGCAGTAGACTGTTTTCAGACAAAGGAAGGTACTAAAACTGATTATGCGCCAGCACAACTCTAGTACGGGAAATATCTTCGCGGTCTAGTCATGGAAACGGTTCATTGACGGCCACCTTCCCCTATATATATGAGGATGTTAAATAGCTGTGTACTAGTTTAATTCCTGTTATACTACAAGAAATTAAAATGTCACGGCTTTTAACGTCTCTCAATTCTAAAGTCAGTATTATTTTATTACGTCATGCTTATTTCAGA
Source organism: Uloborus diversus (assembly GCF_026930045.1). NCBI lineage: Eukaryota > Metazoa > Arthropoda > Arachnida > Araneae > Uloboridae > Uloborus > Uloborus diversus. Next base: position 143,283,898 of record NC_072735.1, on the reverse strand, counting down.
GAATTAGATTTCAAAATGGAGGAATTGAAATTGTTTAAACGTATGCTAATCTTAAGTTCAACCATACGAATGCCTGGAACTAATGAACCCTGTGCAACAAAAGAAACATCACACACTGCCAACGTTGTATTTGTTTTTGTCTCACTTTTTCGTCGCGCTCAGTAGATTTCAAGAAATAAATCGTTTCTCCGTTATTTCCCCTAAATAGTTTGAAACGCAATCTGAAATAAATGCGAAACTATCGCGTATATCGATTCAGTAACGATCCCTTGGCTGTCAAGAAAAGATGTTTAAGTCGGAATAGTTGTGAGTTTTGGCGATGCGGAATTGCAGTTTTCTCTTCCAGAGGTTGTTTAATGTTTTCTTTTCCTAACTTTAAATCTTAAGAAAATAACTGTGATCATATTTTCCATCCCATTTCGTCTTCCTTATTTTGGTAACAGGAAATGTAAAGCTTAAAAATCTTTATTTCTTTTGGCGTTTGCAGAAAAAATTTCTTCAAATGTTTCGAAAAAAAAAGTAAAGTTATAATATTGTTTATTTTTGATGTTGAAATAAAGTCTTGTAAAAAAAGTTTTAGTTTCTCAATGATAAGTAATTCAATTTTTAACACAACTCTAAATACGATTTTCAAATAGAATTACGTTACTAATTTATGCAGGCTAATAAAAAATTAAAAGCGTTTTTTTTTTTTTTAATGCAGGATAATACAAAATTGAAAGCGTTTTTTAAAAATGAAACATGCAATATGTGTGGATTAAAATATTTTTAATGTTGTATTTTTTGGGCTAATCATAACTATAAAAAGAGTTTGTCAATTTTCTGCAAAAAATGTTGTCATGAAATCCGGTATGGAATTTTAGGTCTTAATTTATTTTCATATGGCATTGAGGCAGTGAGAAGCAAAGGGATATAAGTGGACATTTTCAAGTTTTGAGTAAAATAAGTTTAAAGATAAGCTCCTAGGTAGGCTTTCATTGATTTTTTTTCTAAATCATGCTGTATAGCAGCAACTAACTACCAGGGCTACTAGTACCATCTCTTGCCCAAAGACAGAGCAGAGGTTCTCCTATCATATGTACTGGTTTTCTCCAAATTTTTAATTTTGCCTCTTACATCCCTTTGCTTCTCACTGCCTCTATGACCTTGGTAGTGCTTTAAAATCCAAAATGCTATGTAGAGTGATCGGTTATCACTTAAATTATGTGCTTAAAAAGATAAACCAAATTGCATTTAAAAATTCAGTAAATAAAAGCTTAATCACTTTAACGCTGTTGAAACCAATTTTTAGCTAATTGTTATTAATAAGCTAAATGTTGTTTATGTTGTTGCAATGAAGTATTTATATTACAGACTTTACTTAAATATATATATTTTTAATCTTATTCTGTTTCATTACTGCGACGAAATCAAATCTCGAAAATGCATGACTTTTTTACATTAACGGCAAGTAAAATTTCGATTCTAACGTTCAATCTCGCTTCAAGGTAATTAAAGGAAATTGAAAATGATCAGTTGTGAAAATGCTTCCTATAACATTAAAATTTTGAAATAGTACTTTAAAAGAGGTAATTAATGAAATACAAAGAAAAAAAGCTTACATGTGTCTAAAAGTATAAATTTTATTTCGTTTGATTTCCTTTTGTTTTAAGTCTCTAAAGTCAAAAATGCAAATAATAATTCTTATCTCACGTTAGAAGTAAAATATCACGAATTAAACTTTTCATAAAAGCGATTTTTTTAAGCAAGTAAGTCAAAGAATTAACAGGTAATAAAGAAAAGGGGTCTCAAGTTAAATGTATTGAGAAAATTGACTGAATTAAAATTTTTATTGAATGAAAGTACAAAAAAGATACAATGACAAAACATATCGCGAACTGAAATATTTTAAACTAAATTTTATTTTATTCGGTGCATTTTCTTAAATGCTTGCAAAATTCGTGTTAGATTTTGTTTCTTTGAAAAATAAATTCATTAATTTTATTTAAAAAAACTGAAATTTTTTAAATGTTCAAAAAGCTTAAAATGCGTAAAAAATTATTTTTGTGTATATTTTTGTATGTCGGAATTTTTTAAGGGTAACTTTTAAACATGAATCACTAAAAATGAATATTCGAAAACAAGATGCATTTTTTATGAACACCAATGTGTCGAGGTTCTAAACATAAGTCGCTGCTTATTCGGCAAGAATTATTCTACATAATTACATTTTTTCAGATTAAATACTTATAAATATCAAAACGTTGTTTCAAATCCTGTTCGTGGGCGATGCTTCATAAAAGGAGAAAACTAACTTACGAAGCGCACCTAAAGCAGTACAACAGCTGACACGTGTTTTAAGTCTACAAAGAATTCCTTTTGCAATGCAAAATGATGTATGTTTTAGTCCCGGAAAATTGTTTTCAGATCAGTGTAGATTTAGAAGTATTAACAGAGATAGGCAATGAAGTGAGTTAGCCCATTTCTTGATTTCGGGTCCATGTTGTTTGACTTTAAAGTGACGCATTAGTGACACAAAATATATGATGATAAATAGGTTATATAAAACATATTTAAGTTGTTTGTGAAAACAGATTTGAGAACGATAGAAAACGTGTTTATAAAAAAAAAGTTTTCTTGCATTTGAGTCTCTTTTAAAGTAATTACAGAAGTTTCAATAAATTAATAACGTAGAAATTTTTTCTAGCTTTTTTCTCAGCCCTTTTGAATTGTCTGAAAGACAGGATTTTGTTTAAGGGGGTCCGATACATATTTTGAAAAAAAAAAGGGAAACAATTTAGACTTTTGAAATTTTTTGCACTGATTCACCATCTATTTAATAAGTTAAATCATACTATAAATATTTGAAAATTTTTTTGATTTAAATTTAATTAATTGTCTTTTAAAAAATGGGGTTGCTTAAAATCGCTAAAACTCAAAATATTCTCAGTCAATTAAAAAAAAAATCAAGGAATTATGCACAAACGTTTAAGCTTTAATTTTTATTCGGCGATTAAAATAAATAATAAATCAATAAAAAATAAAAAATAATTGAAAAAATATTTCGAAAAATTCAAAATATAAATTTTTTTGCTACAATGTTTTTTTTTTTAAATTCGCCAATTAAACTGTTTGAAAAAGATGTGCTCCAAATTTTATCTTTATCAGTTCTTGACTTATAAGAGTTTAAATGCAAAAAATCAGGAAGAACTGCATCATAGAAAAAAACGCGTTTGAAGATTATATGTAAAAATAATATTAGTTAAACGCTAGCAACAAAAATAGTGATATCTTTCGTTCTAATTAAGATAGAAAAAAGATTCAATCGACTTTTTAAGCAAAAAATGATTGAGCGGTTTTTTAAATAATAATTTTTAAAAAAAACTGCAAAATTTGACGAATTTTGTGTACCGGACCCCTTAATCTTCACAAATAGGTGCCTGAGTAGAGAATTAATTCTATTTCCGCATGATTTACTTTCACCGAGCCGTTTTTTGAAAAAAATAAATAAATAAAAATGTATGTCAAGTAAAGCAAAAACAGTGAATTATGTGGTAATTAAATTTAATTTCCACTAACAGAACTAATTTTCTGGCTAGTAGGCCATATTGCGTCTAGGATAATTTTGGCAAACTTTTTGCGTAACACGTCTCACGATACTCACACACAAATGAATCAGAAGGAAAACGCTGAATCACACGTATCTAGGTGATAATCCGCATTGTGCAGAACTTCCAATTTTATTGTATTGGGCTATTTCCCGAATAAGTCAACCCTTCGTTCCGCACGTGAAGGTCCATATATTTCATCAAAAGGTAGTAATTTCTAAAGGTAATGAAGAAATTTTTAGCTTAAGAAATCACACACACACACGTAGGTTTATAATTTGTTAATCAGAAAAAAAATTCTTCATTAATATTTTAAGGTATTATTTTTAATTAAGGTATTACTTTTATATGAGGCGTTACGTTGAGGCGTACAAAATGACCGTGGAATGGCTTAATTGTCTCTAATTATCTTATGTTCTTTGGTCTGAAGAATGCTTTTGATTGGTTCATCCTCTTTGTTCATGATAAGTCTAATTGAAACAGTAAAAACCATAACTTGGTAACGTTTAAAATTACCGACTTTAGATTAGTTATTTCAATGATTAATATTTCTAGACTAAAAGTCAATCAAAAGTTTGCTTAAACAAAAGTAGTTTAAAAGCCCTCTTAAAACCAAAAAACAAAAAGAAAGAGCCAACGAGAGGCAATAATTACAGTAGCCGCCAGAGGGGCTAGATTAGCCAGTTTCGACTTCCGCCCTGAAAAGTAACTAACAATTTGCTTATTTTTTTAAATAACGCTTGATATTTTAGTTATATTAAGTATTTTTCTATTCGTAAGTCTCGTCCTCATTGAAAATGATTTATGGTATGTTATAATCCGTAATTTATTTTTGGAGAATGTTTTTAACAATTTTCTTTCATAAGAAGGTTGGCAAGAATGTTCTTTAGAGTATTCTTCAAATCTGTCATTACCGAGAATTTCACAATATCTCTTTTATGCATGTTATTATTTTAAAAATTACAACTGTATCGTTATAAATCACACTACCAAAAATTAAAATGATGAAAAAAAAAAAAATTCTGGGATTTTACAATCAAACAAATGGAAAGCTTTTTTTTTGGCGTACTTACCATGTTTTATTCCAAGTTGGACAAAAGTTTCATTCAGTTTTGCTATATTCCCACGCATAAGGTAATGAACTGTATGCTTAATGAACCTTTCTATTTCATTAGCTAATAACGACATTTTGAATTATTCATAAAGATAATAGAATATTGTCATGCTGGTTGATGTGATTAATAATTGAAAAGATGAATCCCTGGATGTTTTTAGCAAATAGGGGTGTGTCTTCCCAAAAGTAAATGAAGTTGAAAGGCTAATTACTAATGCACTTACGCTTTATTTCTGAATCCATCTCAATTTGTGACTATAAAAGAAAAATTGTCTTTTGGAAAAGGTTTTTTTTATGGATATTTTACTGTTTATTATATTCTTTTATAGATTTTTTCTTTTGAAACACATATTTTCACGTTCTTTGTGTAAATTATGACCCTCCCCCCAAGTAGTTAGTGACACATAAGTTGCATAAATTTACAAGTGTATTTTCTGTGGTGAAACATTACTTTTCCAAATACCTGGTTCAGAGTGCAATATTTCCTGTTTTCCTGGGTTTTGTTAGTTCTTCTCGTTACTACTCATCCTAACCGTTCTAGCTAACAGACTAGAACAGAGTACTGAGTTCGAAAATTCCAAAACAAGGATTCAGTTTCTAATTTTCCCTTTTGAGTCGTAGGTGGGGAGTCATTTCCGGGGTGTTCCATTTGTTACGGAAAGTAACGACCAATTTGAACCTGATCAACTCAAAGACATTTTTATTGTCTACTTAATAGTCATGATATTACAGGCTGTTCTGCATGGCAGGATGTTTGTGATCCGAAATTTCCGAAAATTTTGGCCTGACAACACAATCGAAAACTGAAAAATTATATTTAAAAAAAGAAAAAAAGGCTTTTGAAATGTTTTTTTTTTTCAATGATTTTTGTGTTTATACTTGACGAGCTTTACGGAGGGGGAGGGGGAAGGGGGATCGAGCTTTCTCAAAGCTTCCGAAAATTTCCCACTGTTCCTCAGGACATTTTACTTGAGTCCACCACCCCTGGTGCACGGATAAGTTCAAAAATTAGAGCACCACCCAGCTGCTTACCACTGTACCAGTTGCGTACCGGATGAAAATTTCAAGAGGAGACAACAACAGATTTTACTTTCAAATGGAATTTAATAAAGTTTAGTTCGTCTGAAGTTGCAACTAATCTAGATCCTTCCTAAGCCAGTACATCACCTTTTTCCTTTCCCACCTCACCAAAATGCGAATGAACCCCCTACAACTCATCACATCATGGCAGAGTGGGAGTTGTTTCAGTACAGAAGAGAATTGAAACTCTATCCTCAATACGTCAGGTTTGTAAATGAGTAAAAGAAGACATATGCGGCATGTTACACACTTAATAAATTGATATTTATTTAAGAAACGTACGATTTCTTTTTACTGCAACAAACTTTTGTTTGAAACGAATCATCAGTATTAGAAAGAAAAGTGAACCTAAGATAAATCCTATTGCATGACCATTTCAATAATATCCATTAAATTTTAAGTATAATCCATACACTTACAAATACTTTTATTCTAAATTAATAATATTCACCTAAGAAAAATAACATTTAAAAAAAATGTTCTTCTCAACAGTGAGAAGTCTGCATTCAGGAATCATGTACCGATTTAGGAGACGTTTTCGCTCATTACTTGTTTTTCAAAAGAAAGTGGTGGAAATCCGTGACATCCAGGAATGATTTCCAGAGATAATCTGTAACGTCACGTTACGTGTAGTTAAGGTGCAAGGCTAAATAATTCAATGTATTATAGTTTCTAATTTTTATATTATCTTAATTGCAACTTCTTTTACCAACAAATATCTATCATGCATATCCTGTAGCAAAAAAATAGGTTTCAACTAGGTTCTTTTCCATAAGGCGAAGACATATGGCTATCAATAACTTTGTCGATATTGCTTCTGCTTTCCTTATTAGCTGTCAGATTTGCGAAGGAAACCTCTGCATTTGTTGTTACCAGCAGAGATTTGACTGTCTTCCTTGTGCAAATGTTTACTTGGAAAAAATGAAATTTGTATGATTGTGCTATATTCTATGACAAAGTTATTTTAGCTGCTTTGAAATACTTTTCTTCAGCCGATATAAATACCGAGTTTTGAAATTTTGTTCTTTCATATTGTTTGTTCGTTGTTTGGGTTTTGTGCTAGCCGAAATGTAAGTTCACATTCAAAAATCAGTCTGTCTGAAGAAAAGAACTTCATAAATGTTAGTTTTATTCTAAGAAATGTAAAATATTTTCTTCCTTCTAACACATTATGAATAAAATATCAATATTTAAAAATATATAACTGCCGTACGTTGAAAATAAACGAAAATATTTTTTTCTTTGACACACACCGCCTACTCACATACATTTGCTGACTGCAAAATGATTGGACATTTTTCCACATATTCAACATCTTATTCTGCCATGAAATGAGTTTGCTGTTATTTTTATTAAACATTCATCAACAGACATCTAAAGCTGAAATTTTGAACACTAAAATATTTTTTCATCTATCGAAAGCATTGCGCGATGATTGCGAAATTCATCAAATGCTGTCACTTTTCTAGCTTGAATCATATAGAGCAAAAATGTTCATACACTAACACTTTTTATAGCTACAAATGGAATGATTAGTAATCATCATATTGAAACTGTTTTGTTGAGTTTTGCAATGAATATGCAACTTTTCAAATAACAAGAACTTTGACGTTACATTTAAAAATTCTAGATAACTTTTATAAACTTAGCAGAAAGTTACCATCCCTAAGCCAGAGCTAAGGCAGAACTACATACAATATACCAGACACACATCCTGAGACTGCGGTTTCGCACCAAGCTGCAGACACTCGCTAGTGAGATAAATTCACTTCTTCTACCAGTTTGTTGGTACTCTCAGCTTCAATGAGATGACATTTGCCTCCATCTCGGTTATTCACTATTCCTGATTGAGGAGATATAGTTAGAACGAAACTGTATTCTCAGGATGTGATAACTAATCTGTCTGGTATATTGCATGTAATTTTTTATACATATCGGAAACACTATCCGATGTTTATTAGCGGAGTCTAGCACTGGCTGGTGCTACAGAAGACTAACAGAGACAAAAATATGCCTATCTTTCTCAAACGTGCAAACTGACATATCTGTACCTCAGAGCCAGACGGACGTAAGTCCAAAAATGGTGATTTTATGTTTATAAGTACATTGTATGTAGAAGCATATTCCGCATCGAGCCGTGTGAACGAAATTCTAAAAAACAAAATCCTTTTCAATTTTATACAAGGGTTAAATTATGGCCACTATATAAGGGGAGCTGACTTATCTGACATTTTGGTTCCAAAGTTGTCAAGCGACAAAATTAGTATTTACAAAAGCCAAAGGCCTCGTTGCAGAAAACTGGTGCCCAAGCTTCAGTCGCGTTGCCTGATTCATGTTTGATTATTTTGTTCTGTAAATGAAGAATATCTAATTAATACACAATTGAAAACAAATAAGGTGTGAAAATGAGGCTCATTATAGTAAACATTTCCCGATACATTTTTGTTGAATTTGGAAACGAAGTTACCTTTCTAGATTTACCTTAAGTGACATTTTACTCAATTGAACATCCTTTGCTTTAGGACATAGCAACCAGCAAATATTATAACGTATTTATAAATACTAGAAACAAGGTTGGATCCAAAGCTGTATTTTCACCAAAATGTCGGATAGGTCGACCTGTCCTTTTCAAAGGGTTCTAGGTTAGATGAGCGCGCGTCCTATCCTTTGCATGCGCCAGTAGAAAGGTTTTCCCCTCTTCTGTAAAATTATCAGAATGTGACTTACGTCATTCTGGCTCTGAGGAAGATATATGTTTCAACTAACGATAGACAAATTTATGCCCTAAAATGAATATGATGAAGTTAAAATTATAATCCAAATCCATGAAATGTTTTCCTGAACATGAAAATCATAGAATGATTAACCAAATCAATCAAATATTTATTTTAAATCATTAAAAATGTATGCAAGATGTATCTCTTTCAGCTACATATCTGACCGCGAACTGTTCCATCAATCACCAGCACAAGGGCGGTCCTATAGGGGGTAAGTGGGGGCTGAACCCCCCCCCCCCAGAAATGAGAACTTTCTTGCTTTTAGTGCTTTTATCTTTGAAAAATGTTTAAAAACGTCTTTTCCAGCCATTAATGAATAAGTTATTAAAAATGCCAAATTTTAATGACTCTAATCCGTACTGAAATCGGTTTCCATGGGGAAAATATTTTGCAAAACCATGGGGAAAATGTTTGCATATGGGTCCTTCTTAAAATTTTTCATATGGGCCCCCATGCTAACATTTTTTTTTCTTTTTGTTTTGTGATAAATACATTGCTATTTTAATTTCATGTTCTATTACGGGTTTTGGAAAATATAATCTATGATTCTACTCGTATTTCTTCTAAATATCGGAAATATTGCCCGATGTTTGATAATTTAGTCAAACACTGCCTTTCATAGAAATTAAAGACGTATGGAGACAAAAAATAATCTTTCTTTCTCAAACAAATACAGCCTAAAAATTGACTGACCAATAAACAACAAACACGTTTTTTCTCTTCATGCACTGTACTGAATATGCTGTAATTTTAATTATTAGATCATTTAGCAGTATGCTAATATTGCTAATTTAGTCAAACACTGTAGCTTATGCTAATTTAGTCAAACACTGTAGCATATGCTAAATTAGTCAAACACTGTAGCTTATGCAAATTTAGTCAAACACTGTAGCTTATATAATTAAAGACGCATGGAGACGAAAATATCTCCATACACATATTCAGACTGCGAATCGACTGATCAATGAACAACGTGGTCTAAGTTTTTTCTGTCCCTTAATGAATATGCTGATATTCTAATTACGAGGTCATTTAGCAGAAGCTGTAACTATAATTCATGGCCATAAAATGATTTTTTGATCATGGGAATTTTTTAGGAAGATTTTACTAATTTAGTCAAACATTGCTTAAAGTAATAATGATATATGAAGGGCCACGGGGAAGAATGATCATAGTCCACCATGCTCAAATTTTCCTCATTACGTTTGTGAGCTTAAAATCTCGAATCGTTTCCAAGTTAGCCTCATTCTTCCCTGTTAAAATTCACTCACTATGGTGATTCTTGCCTGAATAATATTTCTCTTGAATACTGTCTGTAGTAATCTACGTATTCCCATAGATTAACCAGAGTTTTTTTAGAAAATGGACTTCGATTGTTCTTCCCCGTTGCCCTTCATATACAAACATGTATCTCATTTAGTTACATGTTTGACTGCAAGCCGTTTTATTATTTAGGAACAAGTTCAAAGTTTTTTTTTCTATCCTTTGATGAAAACGTTGCTATTTTAATTTCAAAATTATTTTATGAGCCTCTGAAATTATAATCTACACTCTATCTAATTATATATGAGCCTCTTTTTTGCACATCAAAAACATTGCCTAGTATTTGCTAATTTACTGAACCACTTTCACTTACATAATTAAAGACGTATACAGAAAATGTTATATCTTTCCTTTTCCTTTATGTCCAGACAAAAAATCGACTAATCAATCAACAACATATTCAAAGTTTATTCTTTCTTGTTATAAATTTGCTGCTAATTTAATTACAAGTACATTTACCACCGAATGTGTTATACATGCTACAACAACATGCAGGCTTCAAAAGTTTCTTTGCATTATTAAATTTTCGATCAAGTTCCTCCCACAGCATGGCTTATCTCTCGGAACACTTTTTCTGGCTTCCTTCCCGAAATGGGAAGACATCTCGTATCAATCGTTTGAGAGAGATTTCTCCTGGATCCTTAATTAGCTGTCACATGTGAAGGATAACCTCTCTGTTTGGTGTTACCAGGACAGATTTTCAATGTCTCTTTCTTTCTTAGCGCTTTCTGTAGTTGAAGGGATTGGATTGGATGTCATATAAAAAAGGACAAAAAAATCATATGCTAATGGATTTTTTTTTTTTTTTTGAGTAATTAAGATATTTTCCATATATAAACTAACAAGTGGCGTTTTTTGAATGAAATGTTTTGTTTTTCAAGATTACTTTTCACGCAAACTCTTTTCTTTAAAAAACTACACATAGTTTTAAAATATTAGTTTTAGAACAAAACATAAAGCTTTTATTGAACAGAAAATATTGCTTATTCGCTTATCTTTTCACGTAGCTTGACGTTTCTCATTCAATTGTCTTAGTTAGAGCCGCGATATAGATAGGCCGACGCATCAGTTTAAGTTTAGCCATTTTGGATCGGATTTTTCATTGTTGCATTCCTAGGGTTACCGCAGCAAAGTTTCGGTTTTCACCAAATTTGCCGAAAATAATATTTTATTTAATAAACAATTCACGTATGCCGCTAATAATTGCTCAGAGAACAATCACCAAACGCGATAACTCGTCAGAAAAGACAACCACTCAAACACGCGCTCCGATCCAAAATGGCTAATCTTAAGCTGATGCTTCGGCTCGTATGTATAGGGGCCTTAGTCTTGATGATTGGTGGAGTCACGTGTTTTATTGGCGCACGCAGTTTTATTTGTACACAGTACGCTTCGAATGTTGCAGACGTGAATGAGCGATCGTTCTTACAACATATACAAATTTATTATTTAAGAGGACGTTATTTTTTAAAGACAAAAAAATATTTTTAAAAAGTTGATACCTCGTACTGTAATACACGATGGTTTCTTAACTCCTTAAGACCGAGGCCGGCCGTATACGGCTTTGTAACTTAGATCCGAGTCCGCCCGTACCCGGCCGAGTTCTGCGAATTCAGGGGTGGTGGGTAGAAGAAGACACCCTACTGCGAGACCTCCCCGAAGAAGACCCTTTCTTCTAGCCGATAGCTATTTAGCAAGTGATAGCGACAACTGCATGAATGGGGAGCTGCTAATGACTTGATGTCGCTTGGCTTCCTCAAAAAATGAGAAAAAATGAATGCGTTGTACGATTTCGTTTCAATTTCCTCCACTTCTAATCCTCACTTTTTTGTACCACTTTTTTAAAAATAAATTTTAGTCTAGGATTTATAAATTAATGTTTTGTATAATTTTTATGATAATTCGTACAACATTAAAGCACAAACTTTGCAAATAACTGCATATACATGCTTCAGGTTTACAAGGAACCTCGAAACACGGGTGTGCAATTACTACTTGCAATATTTCGTGATCTATTAACCTTTTCTATTTTCATTATTTTTATTTTCAACCCAAATGTAATTATTTCTTTCCAGTTTTAGAAACTTAAAAGTATTACTCAGCAAATCAGAGCTTGGAAGGCATCTAAACAAAACAAATCTGCCCAGAGCTTTAACTTGCTCGTGAAAATATACTGCACCCCACCACACAACTGTTACCCAAACAGTAGCGCCCCACAAAAAGTGAGATAGGAGGTCATAATTCCATAAAGACTTAAAACACACATAACATGTAAAAATGTATGCATGGGTCAACCAACTCCAGTATTCAGGTCACATGGGTGACTAAAGAAGATGCCTTAGATACTAATTCTCTCAGAATGGTCAAAAGAAAAGAATTTTGTTACGATATTATACAATTTACAAACTACGGTATTATCCACTTTACCTTTAGAGTTCAAAATTTTGAGTAAAGTGATACTTGCTAGCAATATAATATATATTTGCACTTATAAAAATTTAATCACAAAATAGCACTTTCTAGTTTTCTTCTGAACAACATGTTATTCATTAATTTGGGAAATTCAGTCAGTTTGTCAACATGTAAATTCAGAACCATGATTTACAAAAAAAAAAAAAAAAAAAAAGGTGAAAAATGACAATCTGCTTAAATCTTCAAAAACAGTTGTCTCTGAAGTGGGATAAACAGAAATTTCTAATGGCGCTAAGTCACATTGTAATATTCCTTTAACGATTGTAGTGTAACAAACACCAAAAAATCGGATTTAATTCTGTCCTAAATTCATTTAATCAATTTAAAAAGACATTATCTCTTGCTTTCAATAGCACATTCCACAACTTTGTTTCCTTGAAAATTTAAATTAATTGTTAAATTCTTCAAACAAATTAAAGTACATATTTACTTCTGTATAAATGGCATTATTCAGGAAAACATCATCAGAATAAATTTTAGGGAATATTTTTTTAAAATCATGTCATACAGCAGTTTACTTACTGATAAATATAAAGAAAATCTAAATCTGTGCTTCTACATCTGTTGCATTTACACTTTTAGCACTAATTTAGAATTAATTGATTTTTTAAGAGAAAACAAATGTCACCTCCTTCCCACAATATGAAATTGTTGTCAATAATAATTAAGCGATTTCAGAGTTGCATCAAAACAAGAAAACTTTCGTTCAGTACAGATTTATCTATCTTGCATTTCTATGTTAAAAAGTTGTATGCTCTCATCTTTATCATATTCGATTAGCTAGTTATATACGATAACCATGGCAACTTGTGTGTTTGTGGGTTGGAGGGGCGGGGGGTAATTTTACCTTACTTTCAAAAGTAAAGGGGCCTTGCCCTCTCACTTTTCAGAGTTAAAAATTAACAATCGACTGAAAAATTATTTCTACTCGGATTGATTTTACGTATTAATTTATTTTGCGGGAATAAAACCAAAAAACTCCAAAAAAAAAAAAAGAATTTTTCTTATGTTATTTCATTGGAATGAAGATTATAATTGGAAGAGTTCATGGCCGGATTTGGAAGTGTGGAGGCCCCGGGACAAACGAAGGAGTGGAGGCCCCTAATCAGGGTTCGAAAAGATCATCATATTTTCGAAAATATCCGATACTTTGATATACAGTAGAAGACCATTATAACCGCGACCTATATAACGCAATTCTCTATAAACCGTACAACTTTCCAGAAGTAAACAATAGGTTTTGAAGTTAAAAAAATACCTCTGTTTTGTTATGCAAACATAAAAATTGTTATTTTGAAACAGTTTTTCATCTTTCCATCTTAATCCAAAGCTTTTAAATGGAAATTAGTACCCCCCCCTTACAGTAAACAGAAAATACCAGATGGCTCTTTTAAATGCAGCTGTTATGCAAACCAAGAAGCTAGCAGAAGTGCAGGATAATGCACTTTCGTTTGATTGTGAAACATATTTATTTGTGAATAATTAATTGTAATGTTGGTGCTTTAATACTCATTGCAGATAAAACTCATTCTGAAGTGCTAATATAGAGACATACAGTGGTGGACAAAATTATAGACTCATTTTTTTTTTCTTTTGTTTCAATTACAACATAACTCAGTTTAAATTATTTTCATTGAAGTAAAGATGAATAGTTGAAGAAATAGTTCTAAAATTAGTACATCTTATCAATTAAATTAAAAAATTCATAAAGTTAGAAAATTTGCAAATTTAATATTTTATCATTACGTGAAACCTGGACAAAAGTATAAACTCAGAGGTAAAAAATCCAGGATTACGAGAAAGTTTCGTTCGAAAATGTTAATTTAACGCCATAGAATGAATAAATGTTGCCATCAGTGATTGCTAAAAGTTTTGTTTTTGGAAATTTATGAGAAACATATAAATGCACCGCTGGACAAAATTATAAACTCATTTTTTTTTTTTTTTCATTTTTTCAATCATAATTTAACTCAGTTAAAAAACTTTTTGTTCCAGTAAAAATAAATAACTGACTAAATAGTCCTAAATTCAGTATAACTCATAAACTTTATAAAATAAATAATTTAATTTAAAAAATCTTAACTTTAATATCTTTATAATACATGAAACCTGGACAAAAGTATCCACTCAAAAATAAGAAACTCTGAAGTTTGGTAGAATTTTAATCAAATACTTAATCATTTAACAACCAAAAATGAACCGATGCTGAATTACAAAATTACAAACTTACAATACTCCATAAACACAATTATAAGCTGACAAAATTTTATTTTTATTTTTTTTTTTTGAGTTTAATTAAGTTATATTTGCAATTACTTTAGTAAAACAAAGCATAGATTTAGGAAAATGAAATTTCGCTATTAACATGGATAAATTGAAAAAAAAATCAATATTTGAAATGTTTTAAAAATTAACACTGCATTAAATCTAGCCATTGGTGTGAACTACAAACTTTTAAAAACGAGTTGGGCCCCCAGTTTTCTGAATTACCTCGAATATGCGGCTGGGCATGTAAATTTCACAAGAGTTTCTAACAGCTGCAGTGGCATATGGTTCCATGCTGAAAGTATTTCCCTTTTTAATTCCTCTGTGGTTTGGTACTGGTGCCGATCATGATAAACTTTGCGAACCCTGGACCCCCAAACATTTTCAATCGGATAAAGATCTGGACTACGAGCTGGCCATTTGATAACTTTGATACCCCAGCGCTTGAACCATTCTTTTGTACTTTTCGCTGCTTGTACACTCGCGTTATCTGGCTGAAATAACCAGTTTCCTCCAGGAATCATATGAGCAAAAGGTAAGAGATGATCTTCCAGTATTAATTGGTAATCTTCAGCGTTCTATCTTCCATTAAGAAATGCCAATTCTGCTTTACCATGCTGAGAGGGTTATTTATCTTTACTGGAACGAAAATTTTTAACTGAATTAAATTATGATTGAAAAAACGAAAAAAAAAAGAGTTTATAATTTTGTCCAGCGGTGCATTTATATGTTTCTCATAAATTTCCAAAAACAAAACTTTCAGAAATCACTGATGGCAACATTTATTCATTCTATGGCGTTAAATTAACATTTTTGAACGAAACTTTCTCGTAATCCTGGATTTTTTAATTTTGAGTTTATATTTTTGTCCAGGTTTCAAGTAATGATAAAATATTAAATTTGCAAATTTTCTAACTTTATGAATTTTTTAATTTAATTGATAAGATGTACTAATTTTAGAACTATTTCTTCAACAATTCATCTTTACTTCAATGAAAATAATTTAAACTGAGTCATGTTGTAATTGAAACAAAATGAAAAAAATTTGAGTCTATAATTTTGTCCACCACTGTATTCTGAACTTTAGTTTCAAAATTTGTGAAATGACCTATATAACGCAAAAACATGTATAACGCAAAAGCTCTGGTCCCAAGGTGTGCGTTATAATGGTCTTCTACTGTATATCCGAATATTTTGATATATATGTACATATCCGATATTTTCGACACGTGAAAGCTAGGATATTATGTAAAAATTTTATTGTGGAGGCCCCGGGGCAGTAGCCCCGCCTGCCCTCCACTAAATCCGGCTCTGGAAGAGTTAGTCTACGGTGGCTATTCATCCCAAATTTTGACGCCAAACTCCATTTTTATCTGTCATTTAATAAGTAATGTCAAAATCCAATTACATAGACTAGTTTTATTTTAAAAAAGAAAAAAAGGGGGGAAATAAATAAGATTTCGTGACTTCCCCACTAAGCATTCTCTTAACCCCCGTTTTTTGAGGAAAAGATTTTTTTTTTTTTCATTATTACTCTTGAAAAATTATCTTTCTATTATTTTCTTTTAACTTTCCTTTTTTTTTTTTCTCCTGACTGGGATAGCTTTTATTACTTGTCCGTAGTATACTCAGAAATGGAAAAGAGATAGGGGTGCAATTTCTTCCAAATGTTTGAAAATAGTTTCAAAAACATTCTTTCAGTAATTATTCTCATCAGTTTGTGCAAATGGAATTGATTTAAATCGGAAAATTTAAATTATTGCATAATAAATCTTAAGCTTGTGCTTGAACTGTAATGTTCTTATTTATGATTAATATCATCTACGCGTTGAAGGCGGCTAATATATGTGTATAAGATATATTAAGATTTACAATCAATATGCGAAAATTAAGGGATTTGGGAATCAACCCGGCAAACCTTCTCTGGCCATGCCCCTGTTACATATATTTTTTCTGATTTTCTGTAATTCTAAAATATGTCTCTTAAAAATCTAAAAAATATTTATATTTCTGAAAAAAGAATGTTTTATAATTTTATTATAGCCTTTTTCAATAACTTTATAAAAAAGGAAAACATGTATTAAAAAGAACTATATGTTTTATAATTTATTATTCTGCAGAAGAATAAAAGTTATTGGCTGTGCTCAAACTTTTTTAATCTATCGAAATCGGGAGAAATGTTTCCAAAAACTAAAGCTGCTGGAAAGGTTAGGCATTTTGCGCTGTAGGCTGAACATGATATCCAAAAAAAAAAAAACCGAACTTATTAGCAATATGGTTAGGAACTGATGGAAAGTCACGCTGTGAGACCACCTCAAAGATCCTTTCTTCCGACCGAAGTATTTTCAACTGATGGGACAAGTGACAGTGATGTACAATTCCCAATGGCAATACAACTGCAAGGATTGATAGCTAATAACTTGTGAAGATGCTCGCATTTCGGGAGGAAGGGGGAAATGAAGAAACTTTTATATTCATTATTTTTCATTCACGCGACTTGTTCTATTTTTTCCCTTTGAAATTCTTCATTCCGAAGTTGCTTTTGATTTTTGAATATTTTTTTTGCAATTCAGATGTTTTATTCCTAATTTTAAAACATCCCATGTGTCTATAGATCGCAGACAGCTGAACCAACATACGCGATAAACACTAGCCTAGGGAAATAGCGAAAAAGGCAGCACGCCTGAAGCGCGACAGCGATTAAGGTGACAGCTTACCACGCCTCCTGTAATTAGTGCACACAAGAACTGACGAGATGCTGCCGAAGGGGGTCTCAGAGTGGACGATTCCATTTCCAAAATAGCTTGATCGAAAAAGTCAGGACCTAACTGTAGTAAAAAATTCCCCCCTTCCCGGTCTTAAAGAGTTAAACTCGAATAAATCACAATTAAACGCCAAAGTTTTAAATTTCGCAAATGAAAGCTTCGCAAAGCTAAATGCTCAAATCATGAAAACGGTTTGACTGCAATACAATTTTGTATACCGAAGGATGAAATTTTAATATTTTTCCTACTTCGTATTTAAAGTAATAACTTAAAAAGGTTAAATTTTTTCATGTGTATAATTACAGTAGAAATAAAATAATTTGTGCGTACTTCTATTATTTCTCGATGTTTTACTTATTTATTTGTTTATTTTGAAAATATTCTATTTCAACAATTATTGGGAAAAATTTACTGAGTTTATCAGAAGTGAAGTAAAGTAATCCCCATTTTCATTCTCATATTTTTTTGTTCTTACATTATGATCACTTTTAAGGTTACAAATTGCATTAATCGTTTGTACAGGTTAATGAGTTATGGTCAGTGGGAAGATAATTAAACATATGTTTAAGAAAATAAGAGAACTAAACAACTTACAAAAAGTAAAAACGAAAAAAAAAAAAGACTCTAGTCGAAAAAAGCAGTGGTTGTTAATCACAAAACACAGATTGCGACAATTTTTGTAATAGTATAACGTGGTTACTTAACAGGGAAATTAACATTAAGGTATGATTGATTAACGCAGAAAGAAATTTAAATCCTCTGATGTGTGCAAAAAAGGGAAATATGCGAGTAGGGTAATGTAGAAGTTTGGAAAAATCACAACCAGAAAATTGTTTTTCGAAATTTTTGAGACACACATGAAGTTTTTTAGCAATACATTCATGAAAGCAATGCATTGCAAAGTAGGTTTTATGCAATGGCAATTAAAGTGTTTAAAAAACTATTTTTAATGCCTGTGTACGGTATTTAAATTTTACCATTAAAATTGCACTTATATATTAGTAATAGCAAACTTAAACCAGCAAATACCGTTTAATAAAGAAAAACCTGGACTAATTGAAAATTAATGCTTCGTTTAAAATAGTGACACTTAAAGAAGGTGAAATTCTATGTGTAATGTTATCATTTTTTCCAAGTTAATTAAGAGAATAAACCGTTATTACTCTTTAAACTTACTGTTTAGTTTTTGAAACAAATAATCTAATAACGCTTAATTATGTCTTACCATATAGGCAATTAAAAGAATATCTATTTTAAGAGAGACACTGAAACCTGCAAAAATATTTTCCCTGCATTCGAAAGAAAAAAAATGCTAACAATAAATTACTTTAGCTTCCGCAAAGCAATAGTTTTTTTTTTTGCCAAACAATATTATTTTCAATTTATTGCTAGTGCATTTGAAAACGTAAATAATATAAGGAAAATAACTATAATTTACAAACATCTACTGTTGTTTAGCATAGCATTCAAAATTAATATATCCAGCAGCATCATTCGTCCTTCCAAATAGTACTTGCTTTAATTTGTGTCAATAAATTAAGCATCGTTAATCAATAAGTAAATAAATCATTCCGGTAAAGCTATTGTCAATAAGTCCATGTTACTTTTGAGTGCTTAAGTTGAAACCCTAAGGGAAAAGGGAAGCCACAACTAATACTCATCTCAAATAACTATTGATTTCGATGGGAACTTCGAAAGAAGTTCCGCTGCTCACATTCAATGAAATGTGCTTTGGGAGGAAAGACTTGGCTTAGTCCTTTCAATTTCCAGTTTCAGGGATAAAGCCTTACGTTTCTTCTCGAACATAACGAAACCAATATATCGCAAGCGATATTGACACACACACATGTGCAAGGGCAGACAAAAATCTGCATTAATTTCAAAGACGTGGAAATGTGTGCAAATAATGTTTTTCGTATGTATGTTTTATGTAACTGTAGTATTAATTTTAACCACATTTTTTTTAGGAAAAGTAAATAATTTACTCTTAAATATTCCGAAAAGTTAAAAAAAGGTGAAAAATGCAATATTTAGGAAAGTGTATTACAAAGCAATTGATACATTAATGTAGCAGTCATTGTGACTCGACAAAATTGCAGTCATATTACACGTACTTCAAAGTCACTAAGTCACTCTTTCGGCATATATACACTCTATAACAAAAAACAAAAAATCGACGCACCTAGAGGGAATTTTCAGAATTAAACGAAATTTTATGCACATCAGGACTGTATTTTAGTAAGAAGGTGATTACAAACTGAAAGCAAAAGGAAAATGTTTACAGGAAAAATATTTAGACGTTAGGATAGACGTTTTAGTACGCTTTTGAGCCACCTTTTGCACGAATACTCGAGGCAATACAGTCGAGTATTTAGACATGCCAGTCGCGTGCGATGTCCTTCGTCATCATACTCCACATTTACTGTAAAGCCACATTTATTCGATCAAACTGGTAGACTGCCAAACTTACCGTCCAAAGCAATGTCTGATATGCACGACCTGTGACAAATCAGCGAATCCAGTAGGCGATAATGTGTAGACGAAATTCCATTGACGCCTTTGCTGCGAGCAGTGTTCTCTCAAAAATGGCTCCTGGAAGCCCTGTCCTGAAAGCCAGCACATGTGGCTGAAGCATGGTACAAACGTGTCGAGCTGCCATGGTGTTGTGTATTATTATTAGGAGTAACCGTGTTTCAAATGAAATGGCACCCGAAAGCATCGTCCCAGCTGCAGGTGCGGTGTGTCATTGAAAATAAAGGCAGGATTATGTATTTCACTCTCTCTCCTCCAATTGAAGCAGTGCCATGTTCGGCCGAATTTGACTGCAACTAAATGTGAATCGGTTGTTGCAGAAAAGGAATAAGTCACATTTTTTTCAAAATTGAGTTAGCTGTGGTTTTCCCATGATTGTATGTAGAGACACCGACTAGTGTAGCAGGGAAGTCAATTCTTGTACAACAAAGAATTTTATTTAGGGGTCACGTTTTCTGTTTAGTGCAGAAAGGGTGTAAGTCCCGGACTTGTACCCTTTCTGCACTAAACGCGAAGGAAGAAATAGTAAGAAGCAATGGCAAGATCATAGAAATAGATTTTTTGGCGTAATGAAGTAAAAACAAATAACTCCTTTGATCTAACATAATTTCGATAATGGTAGGTTCGTCAGTTCGGGGGTTAGGGGGCGGGGATTCGAAATCACGGAATCCGAATGAAATTCGCTAATTTCTCAGGGGTCTTGTTAACATCACTCTAGGAACTGCGAAATAAACTGTATGCCTTTAGTGAGATGGACGCTGGTCAAAATAAGCACAACGCTGCAGGAGACTTTTTCTAGAAATAACACTGAAGAAATTTAACAAGAGTGCTGATGATTTTCCTTTGTGAAGACATTTGTTTGTACTTTGCGACCGGGATCTTGGGACAGTAAAGCGAATGTTCAACATATATGACAGATTATAACCATGTGAAATCCAATAATCCTCTTAAAAATGAAATCCTAAAATTACATCAAGAATCACCTTCAAATCTGTTGAAAACAATGAAATCTGTAACTGCTTAAACAGGTGCCCTTCATTTTTTAAGAGGACTTTTCTCCCAAATTGAGATTTTGGAAAAAGATTCTACTGGGCGACAAATGTTTTCATTCATCAGCATTCATGATGCTTAAATATTCAATAGAATGTCAAAGGAACGGTTTCAAGCTAGCTATTTTATAGACGGTTTTCAAGAGAATATTGCAAAGTAACGCTTTTCGGCTGAGCTACCTTTGTCAATATTGAGTTTAAAGGGAAAATTTCCATATTGTTGAAAGAAATAACAAATATCAAGGTGATTATTCAGTGCAATTTCAAACATAATCATACTAGTACATACAGTGGTGGACAAAATTATAGACTCAATTTTTTTTTCTTTTGTTTCAATTATAACATGACTCAGTTTAAATTATTTTCATTGAAGTTAAGATGAATAGTTGAAGAAATAGTTCTAAAATTAGTACATCTTATCACCTAAATTAAAAAATTCATGAAATTAGAAAATTTGCAAATTTAATATTTTATCATTACGTGAAACCTGGACAAAAGTATAAACTCAAAAGTAAAAAATCCAGGATTACGAGAAAGTTTCGTTCGAAAATGTTAATTTAACGCCATAGAATGAATAAATGTTGCCATCAGTGATTGCTAAAAGTTTTGTTTTTGGAAATTAATGAGAAACATATAAATGAATCGCTGGACAAAATTATAAACTCATTTTTTTTTTTCATTTTATCAATCATAATTTAACTCAGTAAAAAAAAAATGTTCCAGTAAAGGTAATAATCACTAAAATAGTCCTAAATTCAGTATAACTCATAAACTTTATAGAATAAATAATTTCATTAAAAAAATTCTCAACTTTTTTGTCTTAATAACACATGAAACCTGGACAAAAGTATCAACCCAAAACTAAGAAACTCTGAAGTTTGGTAGAGTTGTATTCAAATACTTAATCAGTTAATATCCAAAAATTAACCAATATGAATTACAAAATTACAAACTTACGATACTGCATAGACACAATTATAAGCTGATAAAATTTTAATTATTTTTGTTTTGAGTTTAATTAATTTACATTTGCAATTACTTTAGTAAAACAAAAGCAAAGATTTAGGAAAATGTAATTTTGCTATTAACATGGATAAATTGAAAAAAAAAAAAAATCAATTTTTGAAAAGTTTTATAAATTAACACTGCTTTAAATCTAGCCATCAGTGTAAACTACAAACTTTTATAAACGAGTTGGGCCACCATTTTTCTGAATTACCTCGAATATGCGGCTGGGAATAGATTTCACAAGAGTTTCCAACAGCTGCAGTGGCATGTGGTTCTATACTGAAAGTATTGCCCTTTTAATTCCTCTGCGGTTTGGTACTGGTGCCCATCATGATAAACTTTGCGAAACATGCTCTAACAAAGATTTTCAATCGGATTGAGATCCGGACTACGAGCTGGCCATTTGATAACTTTGATATCCCAGAGCTTGAACCATTCTTTTGTACTTTTCGTTGTGTGTACACTCGCGGTATCTTGCTGAAATAACCAGTTACTTCTAGGAATCAGATGCGCAAAAGGTAAGAGATGATCGTACAGTATTAATTGGTAATCTTCAGCGTTCTGTCTTCCATTGAGAAAAGCCAATCCTGCTTTACCATGTTGAGAGAAACCAGCCCAAACCATTACAGAGAATTTAAAAAAAATGAGTTTATAATTTTGTCCAGCGGTGCATTTATATGTTTCTCATTAATTTCCAAAAATAAAACTTTTAGCAATCACTGATGGCAACATTTATTCATTCTATGGCGTTAAATTAACATTTTCGAACAAAACTTTCTTGTAATCCTGGATTTTTTACTTTTGAGTTTATACTTTTGTCCAGGTTTCACGTAATGATAAAATATTAAATTTGCAAATTTTCTAATTTCATGAATTTTTTAATTTAGGTGATAAGATGTACTGATTTTAGAACTATTTCTTCAACTATTCATCTTAACTTCAATGAAAATAATTTAAACTGAGTCATGTTATAATTGAAACAAAAGAAAAAAAAATGAGTCTATAATTTTGTCCACCACTGTAGAACTTGGTACACAAAACTAGGCAAGAGACAGATAGAAAACAAAATTCCATGGAGGATGTATTTGATGAATATGAATGTAGTTTTATACACGTGTAAAGCTTTTGCTTTTTATCTCAGTTTGTTAGTTTTTTTAATTTTTTTATTTACTGTTTTACGCCAAACTTTACTATTTCACTAAAACCAGACGAGAGAAAGAGGAATATATACAATGTATTACCTTAAGATAATGATTTTATGAATACCGACTTTACTAATTATTTTTGTCACCTTGTAATATTATTTTTCATTATCATAAATCAGTTTGAAACAAATCTGCTTCACTTGATTTACATTTTCATCACTGTAAACTAGTCTTTCAGGATATTTAATGCAGAAAGGGCATAAGTCCAAATTATAAAGAAAAAAAGAAACATTTAAGTTCAGTGACGAAATGAAATGTAATTTAAGGTGAGGTAATGATTCAACTTGTGGCTAGATTAGTCATGAAAATTTTCGTAGAATTTAGTTCATTTCTCAATGAAATAATCACTTTTTATTGATTCATGAAAAGTTGCATTAGTTGGACTTATGCCCTTTCTGAAATAATCGATTCATGTATTAAGATCGTCTTTAAGCGATGAGCTAAGATTCAATTTGGGCATTGATGAGAACATGTGTACACTTGTGGAGACCCGTTGAGAACGTCTAAGTATTGCGTTTGCTTTTTCACTGCACACCGCCCCCATTTCTGGGCTGATGTTATGGGATGCTATTGTATATGAAACATGGTCAGCCTTAATGATGACCCGCTACACCATGACAGCCTAACGGTATGTTTGTGACATGCTTCAGGTATATGTATTGCCACAAATGGCGGGGTCCTCGGGATTTTTTTTTAACGGGCAACGTTCGGTCTCAAACAGCTACGGCGTCATGGGACTTTCTCGTCTACATTAACACCTTCTCTGATTTGCTGGATCCCCTGATTTGTCTCAGATCAAGTACATCTGGGATCTCTGTGGACGGAAAATTGGATTGAGTACGAGTTCGATCGAATGAATGGTGTCTTTGCAGTTAATGGAATGAGATGACGTTTGACACTGTTACATACTTTTTCATTCTGAAATATGTTTTTTAGTGCTTCATTTTTTTTTTCGTTATAAAGTTTATATTGTTCGCTAAGCATTGCAGAGAAGAGTTTTGAAAGTGTGCGTGTTTGACTCTTTTTTGGATCGTACCTCTACTGTTTAAGGATAAATATTCGATCCTGTTCATTATTCGTGTTGTACTCGATTGTTCTGTGTGCTGCATTATCAAGGTAAAATCACTGTTAATCGCTGCTGCATTTAATTTTTCACCATTAACAAAGACATTGTTTTAAAAAAACTGATAGCATTTAGCTCTTTCCAAAGCAATACAGTAAGTTTTCATTGTTCCGGACCCTATTAAACTGTACTTAACGCTTAATCCGGGCAGGTTTTTCGATGTACATGCTGTATAAATAAAAGGAGAGTTAGCACAGATATATACTTCTTAGGCCATATTTTGTAGTTTTGCAAAGTATTTTTTTGTGATTTTGTTATGTTCATAGTTTTATATTTAATTCTCTTGGACTCAAAAAGTTATTTTTTCTGGGTACAGTAGTTTGTTTTCTACCTTGGCTCAATTCGTAGGTAATTTTTTTAATTCAAACTTTTCTGTTAACTTTCTCTTAGAATATATTTCATTGTTTCACAAATTTCATTTCTATGGTTTAAATTTTCAAAACCCAAGAATGAAAACAAGATACATCAATCACAAAAAATATCGGTTTTTAGCAAGTTGACTTGTATGTAGTTACACTGTTGAAAGTAGTCGGAATGCGCCAACCTTTGCGGTAATGCAATCGGGAAATTTGCTATTATTGTATTGCGCTTCTTGAATCACACATCGCAAACAAGGAAAACTATAAATCAAATTTGTGCTATTGGTTAATTAGTATTAGAACTGATATTATTATTATTATCATTATTATTTTTATTTCATTTCTTTCTTGAGGCAAAACTACTTTATTTCGGGATTATCGTCCGAAAGTTTAGTCAGATTCTCTGGTTCTCATTAATATAAAGCAACAAAGATGGCCGCCTTGAAGATTAATCGAATAATTTTTCTCATTTAATATCTGCTTCAAGAGGTTATTTATTGGACGGAAAAGTTCCATAAAAGATCTGAAAGATGTACGTGACAGGTAAATAGTTGAGTGTTTTCCATAGAGATTAATTATTTGCTTAAAAGGAAAGATGTATCATTATTATTCATTGAGTTGCTAAAAGCGAAATACGTACTTTCGCTTTCTATAGTTATTAGAGGTTAAATATTTATGTTACTATGGGTGTATTAAAACAAATTTGTGCGCAGAGCCTGCTCCAACTAGCTATTTCTGCTTGTTGATCAAATTCCAATATTAAGTTGTAATACAGTGAAATCCCATACTAACGAATTTCAAGGGACCACAAATTTTCTTCGTTGTTACGAATATTTTATTGCATTGGGGTTTATTGTACCGGTATCTGGCTGTATGTAGTTTAAATCACGCATTTAAATTTTTCTGTTTTTTTTTTTTTTAAGTTCAATTGAAATAAGCTTTTATATACTTATGCAATCAAATGAATGAATTACTAACGTTTTAATGCACAAAAACTATTAAGTACCACAGAGACGCGTTTCGGGGTTACAAGGAATCCCTTTTTCAATGCAAAGAAGTGCGAGCTTTTGGATGAAAAGTAATCCGAGAAAAGCAGAATGGCAGCTTTCCTCGGATAACTTTTCATCCAAAATCTCACATTTCTTTGCATTGAAAAGGGGGTTCCTTGTAACCCCAAAGCATGTCTCTGTAGCAATTTGCATTTTTTTTTGCATTAAAACATTTGTAATTCATACATTTTATTTTCAAGCACAAAGATATTCATTCTTAACTTAACCAATTGTCTATTTTCTTTGTTGAATACGTTATCTCCGTAGAAAATATAGTAAATTGTATAAGATAAATAAATACCTTTGTGCTGAACAGTAAAGTAACGACGTCTAAAATGTGCATCTGAAGTCTGCGAATTTGTGCTTTTTAGACGTTGTTACTTTACGTTACTTTATGGTAAATGGTGTTTCTGAAGTCTAGTCTTGATAAAAAAAAAAAGACCGTTCAATAAAAAAAAAAAATAAATAAAAAAGAAAGAAAGAAAAAAAAAAAAAAACTTTCGATTTATGCGTAATTTCCGAGTATATTTCAACGTTTTTTCACTCCGCACTAGTCACTAGGTCAACCACAATTTACCTTCTAAGGGGTGAGCGTTTGGTCTCTTCTACCCTTATTTGGATATAAATCGTCGTACTAAGTTTGGCAATTTGTGTTTAAACCAAAGGTTTGAGCGTTCACCCTCATAAACCCCCTCACTCTCTCATAGACTGCATTTTCAATATTCGTTGTTAGCGCCATAAACATACCTTAAATGAATATCGTACTAATTGGGGGAAAATTGCTAAGTTAAGGATCAAAATAGGAAAAGAGGTATGTATCAATCTTAAAAAGGTTGGTTTTTATGCATGTTTTCTTTGTTTGGGCTCGACAGCGTGTACTAAACGAAGCGAAGTGCGATGTTTAGCTTACGGACATTGTACGTAGAAATTCACCACAAGTAAGGTTGAAACATTTATTTCGCAATCGCTCCTATTGGCATGGCAAGGTCATGTAAAGGTTTTTAGTTAAATATTTCAACTTTTAGAAATGGCACTGATTACATTTCTATAAAAGTTTTACTGTGACAAAAGTCAAATTTTTGTATTTGACTACTTTTCAAGCAACTATTTTGGTGCATTTACCCATCATTTAGCGAAAGAGCTTAATTGCATCTGCTTAGGGTAGTGTTGCCAATTTTTTTTCAGGTAAATGGCTCTTAAAGTTACAGGCTATGCAGTTAATTAATACATCTTGATAACCGCACGAAAGTGTCGTAACTACTATGAGCGTGTTCAGTTTTTAAACGCTACTAATAGGCTGCAGTTATTTTTAATATTCATAGAAACACATTTTCTTTTTATGAAGGAATTAAAAATTATGGAAAACTGAAAAGAAAAAAACATTTGAAATAATTTTTCTTATAAAAAGAAATGATAATGAACTAAAAAAATGGAAAATTTAAAAGTAATTTGAGAAAAAGGGATTATCTCCTATTTACCTTTGCATATCAATTTTTTTCCAGTTACAAGCAAAAATATTAAATAGTGAGTAAGAAATGAACATGTTCGTCAGTCTAAAAAAGAATAGCCACACACACTCACAAATTTAAAATCGGCCAATTGAACTGGTTAAAGAGAATAGCTATCTTTTGGCAACCGCTCTGCATCAAGTGTCACAGAATTCCACTGCCAACCCGTTGAGGAAGCGTTTCACCTCTTTTTGATTCGTCGTCCCACCGGAAACGTTGGCCATCAAAGTGTTCCTTAAACTTTGGGAACAAGTGGTTATCACTGAACTCGAGCTCCGAACTGCAATCAAGAAAATAGTGGTTTGTTGATTTTCCCACTCTGATGGTGGGAAAATCAACAAACCACTCGTTTCTTGATGAATGGATTCTGATGGTGGAATTCTGTGGCACTCGATAAAGAAGTTAAGGCACCGTCGACAATAATGCACAGAAAAAGATGGCGATTATGTATAAAAATAGAGAAACGTTTTTTTCTTTCGAAAGATGTAAATTTTAATCCGAATAGGCAGCCCCGTATAATTATAAAATTAATGGGAGCCTTGCTTTTGGATCGATCCTCGTACATTAGGAAATAAAAAATATATTTAAGGAAGATTTCTCAAACTACAGAAATAGTGGTGTTTTCTCTAACTCAATGACGAGGGTGACTAGTTCTGTGGCGGTAGAACCATTTTCAAAACTAAATCCTGAGGAATAAAATTGCTCTATAAACAGATTCATTCATATCGTAGAGTCTCAACTTCACACGATCTAATGCAAGATTGCAGCCCACAATGCAATAAAAGGTGGCTATAAGTTTAACTTGGGTATATGTGTATCCGTCTATGGCATTGTAGCTTCTGAAGGAAGGAACCGATTTCGATTCAGTTTTTTATGTATTTATTAGTGTTTTTTATGACAGGTGACTTGGTCGAGGGTGTTCTTATTCGTTTGAATCGTTTTCTTTAATTTTTAATTTATTAGTAGTTTTTGTACTTGGGTGCATTTAAATGTTCTTTGCAGAACAATGATCTTGACAAGTATACAGCATACGTTGATGTTGTTGTTGTACAGGGAAGGAATAAATTGCACCACAGGTAATTCAGACAGCCTTGGAAATTTAATGTAGTTATCCACATAGAGGTTTAAATGTGTATTTTCAGTAATTTGCTGTGAGCCGGGTTTAATGCTTGCTCGGAGCAGTTCCTACAGTTCTTATACAGGGTGTTACAAAAATGACTGATAAATTTGAAAATTCAATAAAAACTAAACGGGTAGTGATAGTAATATACCGTTTGTTGAATTATGCTTGGGACAACAGTAAATTTTCAGATCGACAAACTTTCGAAATTAGTTACAATGTTCCTCAACAGGTGGCACTGCAAGTATTTTAAACAGTATAAAAGAAAACGCAGTCTATAAGATCGCCAAAATGACCGGTTTATTTGAAAAATCAATAAAAACTAAACGGGTAGCATTGATTTTTTTAATTTACCGATCATTTTGGCAATCTTACAGACTATCTTTTAAAATAATTGCAGCGGCATCTGTTGAGGAACATTATAACTTATTTTGAAAGTTTGTCTGAAAATTTACTGTTGTCCCAAGCATAATTCAACAAACGGTATATTTCTATCAATGCCCGTTTAGTTTTTACCGGATTTTCAAATGTATCAGGCATTTTCGTTACAACATATTGTATGTTCTTGTGCCATCCTTTTAAATTTTCATTCCTCGGTAGCGTTTTCTCATTCGTCTTGTTAGGATCTGTTTGATTTTATTGGTAATTAGTTCCCAGGCTTGATGTTTAGTCTTAATTGCTTGGTCATTGAGCTTAAATTCTTGCTACTGCGATAATGTCATTTCTACACTGATGTATTGATGCATTTAACGAGTTGGCTTAGTTCTGGTAAGATATACAATGTTTTTTTTTCCAATACATGAGGCTCAGAGACGATGAACCTTAGTGAGGAACACATAACAAAATATCCAATACAAGACACAGAAATACTTCCCTCCCCCGCCCAGCTTCTTGAACCGATACAATATTAACATAGCAACCCAGACAAAGCAGCTAGTCTGGGTTGCTATATTCTTTGCAGAAACACCTCATTATCTAAGAATTATTAACCTTAACAGCTACCAGCAAAAGATTTGTTTTCCTTTCTGCCGTATACAAGCTTCCGATTTTTAAGACATCCATGCAGGCTATTGCTTTAGCTGAACAATCTTGATTCCTAATAAATAAATATTTTCGCTAAGCACCAGAATAGCGCAAAATCTAATTTTTCTTTATGTCTCCAGACGCAGTCGATAATTTATGTCGTAAAACAACGAAAGACCTTTGAAATATTTACTCACATCAATAATGGCGACGTATACAAAGGCTGTGGACCGACCGTACCTCTAAACACGTCAATCATTTCATATTAGTTTCTACTAAATGGTTATTAAATTTGGCATTTGGGAATAATACTATTAAGTTGAGGGTTCAAACAATAGATATAAATAATCCTTATGCTTATCGTCTTGTCGTCAGGATTTTTTTTAAAATTTGTTATCTAATAACGAATTTCTGAGCGTAAGTTTCACACTTTGATAAACTAGGGGAATTTCATAAACCCAAACATACCACGATCAAAATAATGTTGAATTAATGATTAAATTTATTCATAACTCATTAATATGCCTTTCACATATAAAGCATAAATTGATATTTAAATTAAGCATATATACTACTTAATAGTCATGCTTTAAGCTAAAATAAAACCATATTTTGGAGACTTCATTTGGAGACAAATTTGGAATCCATATTTTGGAGAAACCTTGCAGTGCTACATCAGAGGAAAGGAGAAAAAAAGGGAAGAAAGTAGGGAAAACGATATGTCCGAATCAGCATCGCAATGGCAACGAAATGCTTTAAGATGCAAAAAATGGCATCCCCCCCCCTCCCTAATAGTTGGAATCTATGATTTTGTATTTCAATCCCGGTTGTTTTAAATTCTAAATTATTTTTGGCATAACAGGAGGTAAAACACGTACATTTACCTAGGGGTAGAAATAGGTATTTTAAATAGCTTGATAAAAGACAGCATTTTATGTTTTGCATTAAAAAAATGAGATATTTAAACAATGTGTTCAAAATTATTTAATTCTATCGTTTTGCCATTGTTAACCATAATTTTAAAGCTGGAGACTTAAAAAAAATAAAATAAAATAAATAAATAAATAAATAAAATAAAATACTAACCAGCCATTTTTCTACATAGTATAAAATGAAGTCTCCAAAAAGCGTCTGTGTGTTTGAACGCGCAAAACTCAAGAACTACTCGGTTAATTTCGTTGAAATTTTCAGCTTGTTTTCTTTAAATCAAAAAAATGTTTGCAGATCAGTTCGAAAAAAAATTCAATGCTCTTCTTTTATTTCAATTTAGGCCCAATTTTCAACTAAATTCCCGAATACGGGGGTGAAAAATTACTTGCACATATTAATATTATATATTTATCTTTGGAAAGGGTAGAATTTTCCCCGTTCTACGAAAAATTTGTTTCAACGCTCTAACTTTATTACGGAGGGAGCAATTTGCTTTTTTCGCTCAATTTTTTTAAGTCTTAGCTGAAGTTTAGAGAGTACTTTCTTCGATAAAAACATCAACAAAAAGTGAAGAAATTGTCCCACAATTTTCTGTTTGACACCATTGGATTGAACGACATTTTTTTTACTCCAGATCGATCTCGTCTTTTGGTCGAAAAATTAAGCTTCTATCTCCAAAGGAAAAAAAGTTACATGGCTTTTTTTTAATCAAGTTCGAAAAATCTCATCTGCATTCAAGTTGTCAACCATTTTATTTTCGCGTTTCCACAGTTACGCTTTTTAAATCCATCTTTCTTATTTTGATTTTCTAAGATTATTTTCTGCCATTCCATGGAAGGGAAATTTTGCATGATGGTTTTTTTTTCTTTCATTTTAGCCTGATTGATGAATATACGTTACTTGACATAATTTTTATTTTCAAGGTAGACCAGGCAAAGCCGTGCAAGGCAGCTAGTTTAATTATTAAAAATAAACATTTTTATTGAATGTAACAATATTCATTTGAAAGTTTAGTGTACCTTAAACTCGACGGAAGCTTTTCTCTAATTTAGTTTCCAAAATTATCATAAAAAATGGCCTGATGTAAATCAAGGTTTAAAGAACTTCTCAAGGAGTATTAAAGCAAATAGTGAAAGAAGATAATGAACAGAAAAAAACCATTAGAGCCGACGCTAACTTATGTTTTATGTTACCATTTCACCCTCAGCTATTCATCTTCAGAAATTTGCTTCTAATATTGCATTTGAACACTAAAAGCAAACTCTACTTTTTACTTTCTAAGTCACTAAAATACCATACTTTATTCGGAGGTACATTAACATTCATTAATTCACGTTCTAATTTTAACTAAATGGAACAAAACCACATCAAATTCACGAGTTCTCTCGA
Organism: Uloborus diversus; assembly: GCF_026930045.1. Classification (NCBI taxonomy): domain Eukaryota; kingdom Metazoa; phylum Arthropoda; class Arachnida; order Araneae; family Uloboridae; genus Uloborus; species Uloborus diversus. The sequence goes on along the minus strand of NC_072735.1, from coordinate 143,252,220 downwards.
GAATCGTGTGTGAATATTCATTAGATGATGCTTCTTTAAAATTAAGTGCATTTCTCATGCGAAAATTTAACAGGGATTATAGTTTCCTGTTAATTTATTTTTATTTAGGTTTTTCAATAGTAATATGCGATGATAATGTAAGATATGTGACTTTTATACATCGGTTGATGAATTTTAGTGTATTGAAATTTCCTCGGAAAAGTATGCGGAATGTTGAGCAATTACGGACTCCTGTTCTGCGACTAAAAATAAATTTAGCTGATTGTGTGAAAATACGTCTAATAATTCAGCGTTTAAATGATGATGACTTATAAAGTACTAGTGGTATCCGCACGGCTTTGTCCGTAATAGAAAAATTAAAAGGTCTTTTGGTTCGCCTGTATATTTACAAATAATGTATGGTGAATTTTCTCACCAATCGGCCAGTACCCATGTTACGGTTCCACGTCATGATAATTTCGTAATTTACTCGTCCATCTTATGATAATTTTGTTCTTAAAATTGAAATAGAAAAAGAACCGCATCGAATTTTCGAAAAATCGCTTCGAGGTGCACATTCCCTTGCTACAAACTAACTTTGTGCCAAATTTCATGAAAATCGGGCCGAACGGTCTAGGTTCTATGCACGTCACAGAGATCCTGACACACAGAGATCCGGACAGACAGAAATCCTGACAGACAGAGAGAGATCCGGACAGAGAGACTTTCAGCTTTATTATTAGTAAAGATAAAGAAGTTCATAGGATGCTGGAGCCACCCACCCTTTGTCTAGTGGTCAGAGGAGTCTGACTGCGATGGGGAGGTCTCGGGTTCGAATCCCGGCTCGGCATGGATGTACTTTCTCTCTGCTGTCCTGGTCCTTTCTTTGTGTGAATGTGATGTTATACTGTGAATGATTGCCTGCCTATAAATGGGTCTTTATGGCCTGTGTGAACTGTGGAACTCGGACTTCACACCAAAGTATGGTAAGGTTGGAAAAGTGAAGCAGCGCACCCCAAATTGCCAGCCTAGCTGGACAGACATTGGGCAGTTTCTAGCTCACAGTAATTTTTAATAAAAATTCTGTTTTGTCTCATAAATAACATGTTGATTTATGAATGAATTCTTAGATAAAACATTGTAAGTTTAGTTATTTTAGTCATACCACCAATAAATAACAATAATAATTGATTTCATTTAATAGAAATCGAAATCGGAGATTGCGACTTTATTGCTAAAACAGAATGAATATTTATGTATATTTTTAATTTCCAACTTTTAAATGCCCACCTGTAAGTGAATAATTTGTTGTCATGTTGTTATTATTCTTTCTTTCTTTCTTTTTTTTTTGAACTTTTTAAACCGTTCAAAAAAGAATGCAAGTGGTTTTAGGTACTTTTAATAGATTTATTCTGTATTACTTACACAACTATGGTCCTTCTGGCCATTTAAGTGACTTCTAATTTTAAGAAATTTGTGTTGCCTCAACAGACTACACCATTGTCTATGTTGTGTTCTTAAAATTTGCTTAGTCATTTTTTTGTGAAGTGACATTAAATCAACGTATTGTCTTTTTTATGAAGCACCTACTAGATTGATCGTTACCAAATAAATATTTGAAATGATATTATCATTAAGATTTTTTTAAAACTTCCTTTTACAAAAAAGGAAGTATTGTATTCGCAAAAAATTTTTCACTCCAAATCGACCTTAATTTCCATTTTGCTCACCCCCCGAATGAATGTTGAGTTTTTTTTTTCGACTCGATCCCCCCCCCCCCCCATCGATAAGTGCCTAAAAACGTATAGACACGCGAAATATCCATTTTGACGATTCTTGACTTAGTTACGACGAGTTTTCTCATGACGTCTGTATGTGCGGATGTGCGTATGTATGTCGAATAACTCAAGAATGGTATGTCCTAGAAAGTTGAAATTTGGTACGTAGACTCCTAGTGGGGTCTAGTTGGGCACCTCCCCTTTTGGTTGCATTCGGGTTTTTCTAAAAAGATCTTTTGCCCCTTTTTTTGGCGGGAAATCATTGTTAATTTCGATGTAAACTCAAGTGGTGTTACAATTTGGCGGACACTTGGCGATATATCGCCAATCTTTTGGTCGCCTAGTTTGGTCGCCAATTTGGCGAAAGAATTGCGATTTTTTTTAAAATCTGGTTTCAATTTGGCCTTTGTTGGTAATATTTAGAGAGTAAACAATTGAATCACATTAAAATGGCCAATAATGGGAAAATGACATTAAATTGGAGTGAAAGGAAGTCATGTGTTGCACACATCAGCTCTTTTTTTTTTCAGTTTCTTCAGCTTTAGTTTTATGCACTCTTTTTTATACGCAAGTCCATAAACGGGAAGACATGAATAATAGGTGAATTTTAAGCTTTTTTTTTGCGCAAAATTGCCGTAGAGCTGAAGTTGTGTAAGTGAGTGTAGCTTTATCTTCTGACCATAACTGCAAGAAACAGAGGTGAGAAAACGTGAAAACATTTTCTTGAGTAAAAGCATTCTGCTGAAATAAAAGTAATTTAGGTTCTCTATTAGGCCCATCATTTGAATTTTTTCAAGGAAAAGGGGTACAAAGCGTCCTGCATGTTAAATAGACAACAACAGAAACAACTCCCGTACATATAAAAATCAAGTAGAGTCCCGATTATCCGAGTTAATGTGGGCCATTACTAACTCGTATTACCTAAAAGTTTGGTAAAGGATGAAGAATATAAGAATAGGAAGAAAAAAAAAGAGTCGGAATAAAAGTATTATAATTAACAAATATAAAGTTTATACGAGTGCACTGCATACAATTTATATGATTAACCAAAAAAATTTCTTAAAATCAAAATATATACTTAACGAGAATTAGTCAGTAAAAGAACATAAAAAAGTCCTTAATCGTCTAGAATAGAAATGTTTGGTAGCTTAGTTAAAAAGGAAATTCGAAGAATCGGGACTCGGACTGTACATTAACTTTTGAATGTTTGGGGGGGGGGAGAAATATCCCCCTCCTGACCACCCAAAGTGAGGATTTTGTTCCCTATGTTTTGCATTTTTAGCCTTTGGTTACGTTAATACCTCTTTTGTTGTTCGATGGTGTTAGTTTTTGATTTTTTTTTATTCCGCAACCGAGAGAGCGATTCTTATTTAGTTTTTAGAATTATTTTTTTACTATTCTATAAAAATATTCGATATTTAGCAACTACTAGAAGCTGTATAAAGTAATTTCTTTGTTAATTATAAATTACAAATAGTCACGTTATTATGATTTTGCCTTTCAGTCTTGATACATTATCCGTAATCATTTCGAAAAAAAAAACTTTTTTTTGCCCATGTTGAGAAAATATAGTTTCAGTTGTTTGAAACAAAATAATGAATTAGTAGGAACCTTGAAAAATTCCTTGTTTCTCAGAAATAAAGTTATAGTTAGTGGAGAGTGTTTTACCTTGGGACACTTCTAATTTCTAAGAATCTGTCGTTAGTAGCCATGGTTTTTTTTTTTTTTTTGCAATATCTAATAGTAACCTTCACCACTAAATGGTGCCTTAGTAACAATCAGCAACAAATAGTAAAATTGATTATTTTGTAAGAGAAAACAAATTTCATGACTTTTTCATGAAGTAAATAGTTTCTCCATTTTTATTTAATTTTCTGTCTTTGTACTTGAAAAAGTATTCAACTGAACTTTTTTCTATTATAAAAGAGAAGTACTAAATATTTTGGTTATGAGAAAATAATGATAGTACATCTAGATTGACCACCATTTTGGTTTTTCTCAAACCACATGGTGATTGTACTTTGGTAGAGCCAAACATATTGTCCCTCAGGACGCGTCCCAAGGTGCGACATATCTATGGTTCTTAATAATTAATATATGTTCAGGAATATTGAAAAATGTTCCAATTTGATGTAGTATTTTAAACAATTTTAATGTAAGATAATACTTCATTAATTCATTACTTATGACTTAATCATTACTATGGAAAAAAAATTATTTTTCGTTTTTTGGTGCACAATTGGTTTAAGCATATGACTGTTTCCTGAATCATGAGAAGTGTCTCCAAAATACAAAGTTATGTTGTACCTTGTTACTGTTCGGAACCCTTACTTTAAATGGCTGGCAATATTTATTTTCAAACTGTTGTGAATTTAAAAAAAACTAGATTTCAGTGAAATATGTTGGGTATTTTAATGTGACTTTTAGATTTTAAAGTTGACTTAAATAATAAACCTTAAAAATTAAAGTATGAAAAGTGTCCCAAGGTGCAACCCTATCCTATACGGTCAAAAGTGTAACGGAGATATCATTACGTCAATATGATTGCATGAATATTTTTGTAAAATACATTTGGTTGTAAACTTGACGTGGTTAACAACTTTGGATAGATGAAATATTTTTCCGTTTTATTTAATGAATATTTAATTTTTGTAATTCAATAACACATAAAGATTATACCATCAATTTATTGCCGTTATTTTATGCAGTTTTTCTTACTACTACTAGCTGCGTGCCCGGCGTTGCACGGGCTACTTAAAAAATGAAAGATGTCCAAATGATGTGTTTGTATTACTCTGACATCAGTTTCTAAAGCGCTAAGGAGTAAATAAATAAGCGTAATGCAAGGTTTGCAAAACACCAGTAGAGCATATTTTTGGCAATAATCTCTTTAACGTTAATCATAGTTATCAATGATACAAGTTATGAGTATTTTCAATTAGCACAAAAGATGAAAATATATGCATTATCAACTATAATCTGTGCTCACGTTAAAATGAATTACATCTGATAGACTATATCTGAACTATTTATGCATAATTACAATCGGCTTTTTACATAGAATGACAGATACTTTTTGGTTGATTACGTGAAACTAAAGCACCAAGACTAAATAACTACTTATAAGCATTAATTTAATACCAAGTCATCAGATTCCAATTTAGCTTTAGTTAACACTAGAAAGACGGCGTTTTGCGTATACCTAGAAAGACTGGTAGCGGTCACTTTGACCGCCATACTAAAAAGATAGGAAATTCCTCCTTTCGGATTTTTAACCAGAGAAAAGATTTGTTTCAACATTTCAGAGTTTAACTTAACAATTTAATCGTAATATAGTCTGCAAATAAGTCTCAGATAGCCTTTTTTTAAATTTTATTATTGATCAAGTGATGCACACATGCTTTACACAATTGGCATTGAGAAAGAGCAAATTTGTACAAAAATGAGGAGCATGTAATAACTAACTTCTTAGCATGTAATAACTAACAAGTACTATAATCAACCATACATGTGTTTGGTTAAAAAAAATATTTAAATATCGCAAGATACCGTACATTACTATCTTTTACATTATTTCGAAATACTTATGTTATCACGTCACATGTATATTAGTCATTAACAGTTTTTTCTTTTTTTTTTTTGGCAATCAGAACAAATGCTCGTAGATTTATTTCCGCATAGTCAATTTCACACTATGTTAATCTTTTTCCTGAGATAGATATGTATTTATGTGCAGCAAAATTGATTAGTGAGGTGTCTTGGAGAAATAGGAGTTCTGTTTTTTAAATTTCCCCTTTTTTTTCGGCTTCGGATCCTTTTCCCTTTTTCTTTCACTGAGTTTTATATTTTGAGCATCAGTTTTTATTAGCGAGGTTTCTTCTGATTCTAACTCAGAAGAACAATCCTTTTCTGAAAATCTAGGCTTCGAAAAATATTCGCAATAATCTCATGAAAGCAAACTATTCTCACCGCTAGAAATATATCTCTTCAGATAAGTCAGACTTCATTTGAACCATAATCTGTTTTAGATAAATCTGCAACAGTTTCAGGTATTAATGCTGCTATAAGTTTTGCTTGTCAACGGTTCTTCTCGGCATCATGAAGATAATTATGTGACTGAGCACTTCATTATCATCGAAGAAAATAAACGTCAATGCTTCAAGCAAAGCACATGTTTTGGTACACAAAAGAATTCCAGCAAACATTTTTGGAATTTACCTGTTTATATTTACTCTTTTTAGACCAAAAATAATTTCACGTGTCCAGTCACATGCTTTTCAAATTTACCTTTCTCAACTTTGCCAATTGTGCAGATAGCAGAAAACTGAAACCATGCAACCAACAGGTGTTTCGCATTTTCCTAACAGTTCAAAGAATTAAACCTGAGCAGCAGGTACTACTCAAGCTCAAAAGAAGATTACTCACCCTGACAACTAACAATAGTCCATAGTACACATAACTGATAAGAGAAAAAAACGGATGCATAAAGAAAGGTTCACTTAGCGGTCAAAATGACCGTAGTCCGTCTTTATAGGTATAAACATTTATAGCGACTATAATAATACTCCTAAAGAAAAAAAATACTGTTGTAAGATCTTAATAAATAGTTAGGAAAAGTCAATGAAGGAAAAGGAGTTTGAAAATTAAACGCAGCGAATATGAGCATTTGAAAATCGTTTGCGGTCAAAATGACCGCTTCCGTCTTTCTAGTGTTAAAATCCTTAAAAACAATCCTTTTTGTTCAACTCTGTTTCACATAGAAAAACAAACAATCTTAATTTAACATGATCTTTTAACGATATAAACTTTATTTTAAAAATAGAAACTGGAAAGAAAAAGAGATTTGTTACAATTCGAAAATTCATCCGTGTGACGGGAAAAAGTCCAACAAAATAAACATAATTAGTCGCACATCCTAAGTGTACCAAAATGTGAGGCCTGTGAATGATAAACTTACACTACAATCAATAAACATAGCTAAAGAAACAACTTTCATATGCTGAAAAGAGTTAAGAACATAGAATGTAAAAAATAAAAAAAGGACAGACGATAAAATAAAGGCTACGTCCGAATAGGAGCAACCAATTTTAAACTAATTTAAAATGAAATTCTAAATGGAGACGTTGTTTTAAGATTTGGACAGCAGCCAAAAAAATCTCTTTTAAAACAATTATTAGTATTTTATTTGCTCACCCAGATTCAAAATGGCAACAGGAAAGAAATAAGTATTCCTGAATAACGTAATGTTAATTAACGTTTTAATTAATATCTCCGCTAATTAAAGTCGTACAATTACGAGATTAGTCCTATTGTTTTCTTTGGAAAATTTTGAATTGATCGGTATCTCGTTCGACTCTCCATTCGCAGCGGTTCTCGAGAAGATAGATCTTCAGACAGACAGACAGACAGACGCGAACAGATTTTAATATTATAGTGGATGGATTACCATTATAACTGTCTTTGAGGGAAAGTATAAATTTTTCTTAATTACTTATTTGAAGGAGAAAATAGAAATTTTCGTTATTAAATTGTCAAAAAATATTACCATTAATTGAAAAATTATTACGAAATTAAACTTACCAAGAATGAATAGTACTTAAATAAATAAAAATGAGATTTTACCTAATATTAACGAATTACTTAAAATAAAACGCTTCAAAAGTAATTTCATACAATGCGAAAAATGTTTTCTTTAAACAAATCATCTTTAAAATACAAGTCGTATTTTTACTTTAGACACTTGCATTATTGTTTTGTCATTGTACAAATCAAAGAAAAGTAATTAAATCAGAACAAATAATCATAGTTCAAGATGTTAAAAGGAGTTAATTAGCATAGTATAATTGCATTTAAATTTAGCGAGTTATTGTATTCAGCGTTACTTAATTCATCACATCAGGTTTTGTTTTAAAATCCTAATTCATTAAATTAAACAATAAATAAAGTTAAACAATTTTCTTCCTATAACCTTTCACGCACAAAACAGCTTAATGTCTCAAAACGGTTTTCAAAGTGCAGTTTATATTATATTACATTTTAAGAACAGCGCCTAAATCCTCTAATCAGTTGGTAATTTAATAATGTGAAAGAAAAATTAAACCAAATGTAGAAAACCGTCGTTATTTAAATCTTTTCGAAATTTCACAGAGCAAAAACTAATTTGCTTAACTTTTGCATTAAATGAACAGAAGGCATTTTCTAACAAGAGATGACGTTGGATTTAATTTAATTTTGCTTTCGATGTAATTAAATGTACTGTTCACTTGAGAAAATATTAATAAGTTTTTTTTTTTATTATTATTATTATTCTAGCATTTCTTTTTCTTTCTTTGCTTTACTTACAAATGATTAAGATACAAAAGAAGAAAAAAAATGCAATTTTCATCCCTGCTTTGCATAAAAGCGGAATAAAAGGGCTGGTAGAATTGAAAGGTTCGGAGCAAGAATGTGATATGCCACATAATATGCATTTTTCAGTATTGGCCAATTTCAAACTTTTGAAAAAATCTAAATATTTTTAGATGTATTATACATTATAAATGCTGCAATACTAAAATCAAGTATATTTTTCCATATCTCATAATCCAATGCCATGTTTATTACAATTTTAGTTATGAAAACAAAAATTTTGATCGAAAATTCCCTCTTTGAGGCTTGTTACAGTTCTGCCCCGAGCCCTTCAATTCGTTACATTTCTTAAATAATGGGACCTGTAAACTGCGGTAGCAAATTTTGGGAAAGGGAATTAGTCCGTAGGTTGTTAAAATTAATATTTTTTTCTCAAAAAAAAATCAGTTTTTCTCACGTAGTATGTACAGCACATTTTAAGTAAAAATTTCTTAATAAAAAGCTACGAGATTTCTCTTTTCAACCCTTAAAGACGTTCATTACAGTTATTTTTGTTTTTTAACACCTTTTTTTTCCTAAGAATTTCAAAATGCTAATTTGATTTATTTTTAATGCAACTAACTACTTAACACAAAATTTAATAAATGTGATTTTAAGAAATAAAAAAAGACGTTAACTGAGGTTAAAAGGTTGATGCAACTTTTCTGGTTCTAAAAGCTTTTAATTCTTGTTCTGATTTGAAATTCAAATCATTTACAGAAATCAGTAATGCAGTAATTACCATAACAGACTCTTAAACTTGCAAAAATCTGTCACGTGTGCCTGCGTGAACACTCGACTAACGATGATCGTTGCTCCATCGCCTAAGTGAGTTAACGAAGGAAAGTGATTTTTTAAGCGTAAAAGGTTAAATTTCTACTTGACTAATTCCTCGCGTTTGCGATAAAATATTCATTAGTTGATTTTCGGAGAGCTCACAAGAGCTTCGGAGAGCTCGCTAGAGTCATTTACATGTGCTCGAAACATGTGACAGCTAAGAGCACTTAAAAACAACAACGTCCGGTAAGTTGAATAATAAGTAAAAGAAGGGGATATGATTTTACCCCAAACTATTGGCTTAGAAGCTTGTACACTAAACTAGTATAATTAGAACTAAGTAAAAGTTACCTTTGAAGAACGGTTTTACATTAATATTACTACTGACATTAGTCACGTTTGCCTTTCCCCCCAAAGAGCAAGAGTCCCCTACACCCACTCTCCCCCGCTCAAGAAAAAGACCACGAAGACCCAGAGCAAGAGCCCCCCCCCCCCCCCTAAAAAAAGCGAAAAATACTCTCAAATCAACCGTCGCAAAAACTTTCATGGCACAGTCTGCACCATGACCCTCCCAAAACCTCGAGGCGGCACCCCTGCATTAGTTAAAATTGATGCAATGATGGATTAAAATTATTTTTTTGTGTAGAAAGTAAACATTCATTGAATAGCGGCAGTACAAACCCGCATTCTAAAGCAGATGACGTCATGAATTGGAAAATATTTGTTTAAAATTAGTGTTAAGTTGAAAATGTTGCAGACGTTTGAACGATATTCCTATAGGACATCAGTTTTTAACCAATGGTTCTTTAACACCAGGGGATTTGCAAGAGGAATGAAGAGGGTTCACGAAAATAATATTGTAATGGTGAAATTTGAATATGCTTGTTTGAAACGAAGTTCAAACAATTTCAATTGAGTTTTGTCTATTATTTATTTACTTCTCTCTTGCACATTCGATACTCTGAGTATGAAAATGTTAGCATATTTGGTGACATTTTTTGCATTTAAAGATTAAGTTGGTCATTGCAATTCGCGTGATTTACCGCTTTCGTTGAGAACGACAGAGTTGAAGCCATGCTGAAAAACTTCCACTTTATAAATACAACGTCCCCAGATGGAAGAATATGAATGCTTTAGTTTTCTCAGTAGCTTTTCATTGGAAAATTCGAAAAAACTGGATGAAAAAATTACGTGGAGCAAATGTAAGCATCTGAAATATCTTTAGTTACTTTCCAATGGGTAATTTCTTTACCATTTCAGTGAAACGGAGAGATATCGCTCTTCTATTGTGGATTGTTGAAAATGTGTTGCAGTGCGATCACGCTGCTCTTAGTTGCTATAATTTTCGCATTACGTAGACTAGAATTTACTTCGTGCTCTATTGTTAATTTAAAGAAGGAATTGCTAACAATCCAAACAATATCATAGGAAATGCGGAAAATTAAATTTGTTTAAAAAAAAATTAGAAAACGTATATTGAAGCTTAGCAGTGTGGTGGCCACAGTAAAAATATCAACGGAATTATACCATGCAGCTTAATTTGGGCTATATGTAAAAAAAAGAAATTGAAATTGGTGCAGAAAATTTTCTTTATTGTAAGTTAGCTTGAAACAATTTTTTGGTGTTAAACTACCTTGTGTGTAATAATTAGTGCTAATTATTGGTGTTTCGATTATTTTTCATTTATTATTATTTTTTTAGAACAAGACAATTTTTAACATTAAAATTTTTAATGTACGCATATCCTTACCAAACACCTAGTCTCGAAGTATTTTTCAGAATATAAAAAAAATAAAACCCTTTCTAATTTAGCTGGAAGAAAAAATATCATTTAATTTATTTGAGACAGTTCCGTGAATTTTTTTCTTTTAGATCATTCTTCAATTTCTTGTCACAGCTAAATGTACTGCTGTGTCAGAAAAAGACATTTTAAACCTTTTGGAGTCGGACATTTGAGCCAAACTTTGAGCCTCTTTATTATACAAACAGTCCTGGCTCCTTGGGTAGGTTACCTAGGCGGTCGCCGAAAAATTTCAGGGGAGGCAAATTTCGAAATTGATATATTTTTTTTAAGAATGAATATCTATCTCAGTGCTATAAGATTCACTGCTTCAATGCTAAAATAATAATACTAATAATAATGATGATAGTTTAGAGTGTGTACCAGTGCTTGGATATGCAAAACATAGTTCGGAAATTAATAAGAAATTCATTTTAATTTTAGAGGCTGCAGTCTTTGAAAATATTAATATCTGCTTTAGTGCAATAAGATATACTACTTTAATGTTAAAGAAAACAATTAAAAGTGTGTACTAGTGCTTGGATGTGCAAAATCCTGTTTGGAATCTAATGAGAAACTGACATTAATTTTATACACTTTATTATTAGTTTATTAATATGTTATTATTTTTTTAAATGTGGGGGGGGGGGCACTTTTCAATTTCTTTCAATTTCGCCTAGTGCGAACCACGAGAGCCGGCCCTGTATACAAATAATCCTGTTTCACGATTTTTTGCAAAGTTGACCGAAGTTCAATAACGAAAGATTAATGACTGGGTTTGTATTTGATGAATTTGTTTTGCTTTCATTTTGTAGTATTCATTTTGGTTTGTAGCAATATTTGTGCATCAATATTTTGCTATTATGTTTTCCTACTTGCTTCAAACTTTAGAGCAACATCAAACAGAAAACAATATCACAAATGTTATTGTGTGTGCGCGCGTGCAGGACTTCTTTTTTTTTTTGCTTGTTATTTACTACATAAGGGTTTCGCCAACTTCTTTCGGATTTTGGAAGGGGTTCACAAGGGGGTAAAAGGTTGGGAACCGCTGTTATAGAATGTCACGGTAAAACCATTTTTCAGATTTCTACCTTCTAAAACAGTCTTTTGACATAAGCTTTTAGCTCCGGTTAAATTACTATCTAAGTTGTAGAAATTAAATAACGAAATATGTATGCATAAATTGTAATTCACCGCAATATTTTGTTTTATTTCATCATTCTTTTAAGACTTTACAAAGAATTCATTAAAAGTTTTGCTGTTTTCGTATTTGTAGTTCATAATATGAATTCCTCTGTCTATCTTTCTTACTGAGAGGGCTGCCCTGTCGTCTTTAATGATAATAATATAAATATAGCTTATAATAAAGGTTTTGATGTAATAATTTGATCTGTATATCTTTGTAACTGAGAACGTTAGTGTTTTATTCGCCGATCACAAAAATTCCCAATATAAATAGAGCTAATAATAGAGATAATAATTGCTCTGTTCATATTTCCAATTTTAAGAAATATTCGTAAAAAGTTTGCTATTCACGTATTTGTAGCACATGATATGAACTGCCTTGTTTATCCTTCTCAACGAGAGTGTACTTGCCGTCTTTATTGGTTACACTTATTGTAAATGTAAATAAAGTTAAAATTGAAAATTCATTTTAAAAATTAGATTGCTCGAAATATTTATCATTATTGTGGCGCACGAATGTGAACGCGGGGTATGCGTTGTGGCCGTGATGAGTTTTGATCCAAGGACCTTTTTCGGTTCTTTTGACGAAAACTGGATTTGTATAGGGGGCATATAAACACACATACAAAAATATTCTTTGTTTTTTTATAGCTTTCTGTGTCCCATGTTGGGGAGTGTGTAAGAGGCGTATTACTTCACCAACTCATTTAGCTCACTTATCGGTTTGCATTAGAATGGGCTCGTTTCCAAAATTTTAAAAGTTTTTTTTCTGAAAGAACATGCTTAAAAAAGGATCTAATCATTTTTTAAATAATGTGTTTGAGTTTAATACTTTTAAAAAATCACTTAAATCGTTGAGCTTTCATTGTTTACATTTCTTTTCCATGACATTACAAATGATGAAATGCCATTCTATGTTGCCACTCAGAGCAAAATATTTAATTTGCATCTTTACTCACGTGTATTGGCAACGATATGCTTGATAGCAAGCGTAGAGCCCAATTTCAATTCGCTTCTTGATTATCATAACGTGGAAACGCAGTACAAAATGCGCCGAAGAGCATCATTTGTGACGTCATCAAGATCACGCCTTGTTTGCAAAATCGGACGTTTTAAAAAAATAATTAAAAAAAAAACTGTTGGGAAAATGAAAGAGTTTTCTGGGTCCATGTTTTTTTTTTTTTTTTTTTGCTTATTCTATCAATTTCAGTGACTAGAAGTACTACTTTTCACTGAAAGAAACATCCCCATTATAAAAGCTTATTTTTCTCTTTGACTCGTACCAGAGCACCCCTGTTCCTAGCAAATAAAATGAAAAAAACAAAAGAATGTGATCATTGTGAAACCTTGTGATCAGCGATTATCATGCCAGTATTGAAAAGTAAACTAGATAAGAGGCAATGCTTGGGATCGTAAAGACGAGTAAAATAACATAAAGAACTTTCCTGGAAAATTACAAATGAAAAGGTTAAGTTTTTTCTTTTGGTTGACTATTAGTTTTTAATTTCATTTCAACTTTATTTTTTTTCCTCGAAAGCGATAATCAACAGGGAAATACCTAATTATGTGTCTGAAGATTAATTAGGATGAATTCAATGCGCGTTTTATGGATTGTCTAAATTGTAGCTTCTCCCATCCAAATTTTATTTAAAAAGTCATAACATGCTCTAATCTTAAAAAATATGTTCAAGCACTACTTTCAAGAACATTTACATTTTTAATGAAAATACCTAACTAACTTGTCCGCATAGATACTTCCGCATCTTTAGGTACCCAAATTAATGCAAATTTTACACAGTTTAACGATTGAAATCTTAGATATTTTTAGTTTTCGGTAATTTGTTTTTGAATGTCTGTGTTGAACTTCCTACATTGGCAAAGTTGTAATTTACACAAATGTTTATTCAGCGTTACATGCTTCCTCTGTGATAAGTTTGATTCTCCAATATGCTGTTTCTCCACACAACGAGACACTATTTTCTCGTTACATCTGGAGACAGTACGGAAATGAAGCCTGTCTTTTTTCAAGAAGCCTAAGTTGATTTTTTGGTTTATATTTAGAGCATAAAAAATTGAGTTTTTTAAAAAATACAATATAAAAATTGCATTGTTTAGAAACAAATAAGTGTTTTTGTGTTTAAAAGTAAAAGTTCACTATACAACGTCAAAAACACTAACTAGCAAAACCTGTAATAAGTTTTTTTTTTTTTTTTGGACATTTTGAAATCTTTTTTCTTGTTCTTTTTTTTCTGAGTACAAAAGTACGAACTTAATTTTTAACTATGACTGAGTTACTGAATTCACTTTTAATATTTAAATGTTGTTCGAAGTCAATTTAGCTCAGGTATCTTCGTAGGTCATACACAAGCAATTTATGAAGGGTTTTAAAATGTTTGACCACCCCGTGTAAAAGGTTAGACAAATAATCATTCAAAAAATATTTCTAATCATAGAGACAATTTACAATTACATAAAAAAGCTCGAAATGAAATAACAATTGTTATTCTGTGAGCAATTTCATGAAACAAAAAATCATTAGAATAAACTCAATGGAACAAATGCAATAGAGTGGACATTAAACAGTTAAAATTATAAGATAAAAAAATATTTTTACTCACCTTTTTTGTGAATCGTAGATATTAAAGTAACTAACGTAAGCACGGATATTACACTACTTTGTCTTCTGATGAATATTACCAGACTCAAAGTAATTGTTTATTTTATTTTCGAAACGGCTGTAACACAGTGAACAATGCAAAACGTAGAAAATGGGGGGAAATTAAAATAATGCATTTGTCATATTTTATTATCTAAATATGTCAAAGGTTTTTTTATTCTAAAGTTTTGTTGTTTCTTTATTGTATGTAAAAGTTATAATATAATTAATAATTCATATTGTTGTGGCATTTTAGCATAATCTTAACCCCCTTGCAGTTGGACAGTCCCAGAACTACATGTTAAATTGACGAGATATCTCGTCATCAACTGCAAGGTGGAATCACATTTTCACTCCTGAAAAATGACTCAGGAGCACTTAATATTCTTATTTTTGTCCCAAAGCAAAATATTTTTTGATCCTTCATAAATTACCTATAAACAATTGATACATGATCGAGCACAGTTAATTGGAAAATCGATAAAAAGAAATATGATTAATAGGTGGAAATTTTTGTTTTATGCAGAAAAAGTTCAAAATCTTGAATTGTTTCTTCTTTTACAAAATCGTGTGATTAAGACTGATATTGATTAATATTATTGTTGAATCAGTTCTAGAAGAGAAAAAAAAAACATTGGCATTATTTAACTCAATGAACATTTTTTTATTTTAATAATTCTTCAAGCACTTTATACTGGCAGAAATATATAATGGAGTTTCTTTTATTTTGGCAACTTACATATATTTGTTATCAAATGTAACAGTATTATTTTAGGCATCTTTAATGCATCACGTGGGACTAATATATATGGAAACGATATTATAAACGTATTTTGATGTTTCAGCATAAGCAATTTTAAGAGACGAAACATTGCTCGAGAGAGCAGTTTTTCGCTCCCGAAGAAGAAAAAAAGATCTAACAAGAAATATTTCCTAGAGAAACGAGGTAATGCATATGAATTTTTGAACGTTAAAAAGCGTAGGTATGTATTTTGAAGACTACAGAAAACACAAAGGATGGCCTTGCTATTGCGAGTTAAGACGGAAAGGTCAGATGCATGCACGAAAAGAACATTTTAAGACATAGTATTTCGAAGAACATTTAGCTTAATAGAATGATTATGCACTTTGCACTACCAGTTTTTATAATAGTTTTGTGATTTTTACGTCTGCGTTAAGTATTTTTCGGGTAAAATTTTTGTTATTCTCGAGTCTAAGTCTTGAAAATTTAAACATTGAGAAATGAAAATAAAGTTATTTGGAAAGACAATTATGTTTATAGGGTGGTGAACCAGGAATTAACAATTTGGAACCTAACTAAAAATGAATGAAGGCATCATAAACGCAAATATAGGCAACACAAGCTAGAAAGTAGTACAATGAGCAAAATTTCGTTGGACTGAAAAAAACCATTTTTTCCCTTGGTAAAATAACTCTTTGGAGAAAAAAAACAAGAAGTTCTGTCTAGAACTAGACGAGCCTACTTTCCCGTATACCCACACTATTTTCTAGTACCTGATCAATATTCTCAAAAATAGCTAAAATCGCAAATTTTTTCAAACATATTTTAGAAATACTTTAAACTGATTTCTAGGAATAAAATATTCCTCACTCATCTAAAAAAATTAAATGCAAAAAAAAAAAAAAAAATAAATAAATAAATAAATAAAAAAATAAATTAAAAAAAATAAAATAGCAGCAACTTTAAAACAAAGCAGCTAATACACTTTTTTCCATTAAAAAAAATCTTTAACAGCTTTCAAAACGAAAAAATAATAATTAAAATTAATAAGCTCATTAAAATAAATACATTATATAAAAAAAATAGTTTCTTTTTCCCCTGTTGCCAAAAACATTTTTTAAAATGAATTAATGCACTTACCAAAAAAAACAATAAAATGACAACTTAAAGTACTAATTTTCATTGTCAAAAAAAAAAAAAAAATCGTCTGTGCATATCTTTATGTAGAAACATAAATGACTTCGAGTTCATTCGCCAAAAACTGAGTACCTAAATTGAAACTTTAGCGTAAAAATAAACACAAGTCATATCAACAATAATTATTTCACAGTTAAAACCATAGCTGCGGAGTCGGAGTCGGAGTCGAAGTCAATCTCATTTTTAGATAAAGGAGTCGGAGTCGAATATTTAAGAATCGGAGTCAGTCATTTGTAATCCGTGTATAAATTTTTGCCAAAGCTCCGAAGTCAGAGTCGAAGTCGGGGAGTCGGAGTCCGATTAATTGTCGGGCACAGGAGTCGGAGTCAAGTGCCCCTAAATTCTCGGAGTCGAAGTCTGGAGTTTGGCATCAATATATATATATATATATATATATTCAAAATTAAAAATCAACATTGAAAATATTTTACGATCCTAGAAAAAGAGATTCAATAGTTTACTCTCTAAATATCACCACAAGTGGCAAAATTAAAACCAGATTTAAAAGAAAATCGCCAAATTTGTCGCCAAGTTTTGTCGCCAACTTGGTCTTGGATCAAAATACTGGCGATATATCGCAAGTGTCCGCCAAATTATAACACCACTTGAGTATACATCGAAATCAACTATTATTTCCTCCCAAAAAGGAGCAAAAGACCCCTTTAAAAACACCCGAATGCAACCGAAAGAAGAGGTGCACAACTAGACCCCACTAGGAGTCTACGTACCAAATTTCAACTTTCTAGGACATACCGTTCTTGATTTATGTGACATACATACACACATCCGCACATACGCGCATACGTACATACGGACGTCACGAGAAAAGTCATTGTAGTTAACTCGGGGAAAATCAAAATGGATATTTCGGGTGTTTATACGTTCTTAGGCACTTATCCGCGTGTGGTCGGGTTGAAAAAAAAATTCAACATTAATTCGGCGGTGAGCAAAATGGAAATTAAGGCCGAATTTTTTTTTTTTT
Organism: Uloborus diversus; assembly: GCF_026930045.1. Lineage (NCBI taxonomy): Eukaryota > Metazoa > Arthropoda > Arachnida > Araneae > Uloboridae > Uloborus > Uloborus diversus. The sequence continues at coordinate 143,234,757 of NC_072735.1, read as the reverse complement.
TTTTTTTGAGTGGAAATTTTTTCGCGAATACAATACTTCCTTTTTTGTAAAAAGAAGTAAAAAGGGCAAGCGTGAAACAAGGGAAAATGAATTTATATACCGTATATATTTTATAATATGATTCATCAAAATGAGTTGAAGAGTAAAAGTCAACAAAATGCACATAAAACTTTAAGGGATGTTTCAAGGCAGATTTGACTTGTATCTATAGTCCTTCCTTTATCCATAGCATTGTTCGGAATGTTTTACAGTTTCTTCTTCTTGTCATTTTCTGGAACTCCGTCTAATTAAAATATAAATCACAATTTGTTTTGAAAACCTTTTTTGTTTTAAAACTCCAACAGAACCGTATCAGGAAGGAACGCGCTTAAAACTTATTTTACTCGAAACCATTTCTGAAATTGAGAACGGAAATAAAAATATATGATATCTTGAAGTGAAAACAGAAGGCTATCTACATTCAATAAAATTATAAGGAAAAAAAAAGGCACAGAGCATTCTTGCATCGTATTTTCATTCTGATTTGGATATGTTCCAGTCGTATGCAAATGTTTATGCTCTGGTGCTCACTTTATGGCAGAATGAATGAAATTGTTTGCTGGAATAAAAGGAGACAATGTGCCTTTGAGATTTTGCCAACTTCGAGGTTTTTAGGACAATTTAATAATCTGAACTAGAGATAAGATGATGTATACGAATTTTAGTTTTCGGATTTTATTACATGCTAGCGCATATGCGTAAATAATTTTATGATTTACTACAATATTTCAATCATAAATTTAAAATTATGTTTAATTTCAGACTGCTTTTGACAATGCATAAAAGAGAAAAAAAATTTTGTGTCGGTTTTTTGTGTATATTTTTTTAAAAGATCGGCCTTCTATTCCTGATTTCAAGAGAATTAATAGCCAGAGTAAAAAAGAGAGTCATTGTTTTGTATCCTACATTTACCACTGAAGGATCGTTCTCAAATGATTTTAATCTTTAAGGGGAGAGGGGGATAAGTGAAATGATGACAATTTGTGACAAAAAAAAAAAAAGATGCTAACAAGAGTTGTGACATAACTCATTTTTATTGAAACAGAAATTATTTTTTATTTTGCAACACTATAATTATACAACATAGCGTGACATGCGAGAAGGATAAAGGAGACTGAAACTCAAACTGTAGGAGTGAGAAATTTAATTTGATTAAAATAAAAAGGTGTTTTTTAGTTTGTTACAATAAGTTTATGCAACATAGCGTGGCATGCGACAAGAAGAGTGAAGGGGGCAAGGTAAACTGTGAGAGTGAGAAATTCAATTTGATTAAAATGGAAACTTTTTTTTTAATAACAAATAAGTTTCTACAAGATAGCGTGACATGTGACAAGGATAGGGGAGGGGTTACGTGAAGAATGATTGTAAGACATTCTCTTTGATTTAAATAAACGTGACGTTTAAGAAGAAGAGGGGGCAACGTGAAGTGTGAGAATGAAACATTCAAGTTGATCATTTTTTTTTTAAGTTTCTTGTAACAAGTTTATACAACATAGCGTGACATATGACAGGGAAAGGGGAAGGGGGTAGTGTGACTTGCGAGACACTGAATTTGATTGAAAAAAAATGCAACAAGAAGGTTATGCAGCATAGCGCCACGTTTGACAAGGATAGGGTAGAGTGCAACGAGTGTGAGACATTGTGCAAAGGAGAGGAGGGGGTCAAATGCGTTGAAAAAAAGTGGGACGATCCTTAGGTCCCTTTTGAAATGGCAATTCTGTTCCGCGAGTTTGAGCAAAAATTAAGCTCCCATTCTTCTTCTTTCAAAATAAATCATTTTTCTGTTTTTGAATTTCGATTTTTTAGAAAATATAAATATCAAACAAAATCATCTTATTTAAAACAAACTTAGAAATCCGAAAATGTTCATTAAGTTTACTTTTAATCAACTAATCGAACTACAAAGCTTTGTATTTACACTTTTTAAGTCATTTTATGATATTTTTTAAAGAAAACATTTTGGATCACAACTTATACGGACAAAAAATTTAACACCGGTACTAATTATAAATACAAAATTCATCCACGTGTTACATTTTTATGAAAAAAACCCAACGATAATACATAAACTATTAAATAAGTTTTAACGTATAAACTAGAATCGAATTTCGTGATAAATCATCAAAAATTCACCTATACATCAACACCATTCCCCTTTTTAATTAATATGATTGATCCATTTGACTAGGAATCTATTTGCGCTGTCTTGCTAGAAAATAATTAGAATTGAATTTACAAAATAAATTCCTCCTGAAAACAATTCACAGCTTGCAGACGATGAATATCTTAAACCGTAACTCAATTACTTGAGCACGTATCCTGTTGCTTAAATTAATTTAGGGAAGAATTTCGCATTTATTTAAGCCTTTAATCATCATGTTCTTGATTTAAACATCGTAAATGTTCTTAATTGCTCGTTTACTCACTGTAGCCCGAATCGAGGCACAAATTATCACTCTGAGAATCTCGAAATTTCTTATTAAATAAGACGAAAAGCGCACGAAGCCGTAATTAATAGGTTCCGTATTTTCCAATAGGGATTTATTTGGTTTATTTAGTCAAACGTGTATTATATATTTAAGTTCGTGCATCTAATATATTTATTTTATATAAGGTGCATTTTTTTCATGTCAAGCAACATTGTTTCTCTAAATTAAATTATTTCATGCTGTAAAATAGGTAATTTTATGTGCTTACTATTGAAATTTTTTCCTATTCGTTACCGATTTATTGAAAAGTATAACTTAGGTAACAAAAAAGAAATCAAAAAAGAAATCATAAAGCATATTTTAACTGAAAATCGAAGATTTGCAGTTAAAAAATTTGTGAAAAATACACATTTGAGTGCTGTAAAAGTTTCTGCAGAGTTAAATGAAATTTTTTACATTTAATCTTCACCTAAAATTGTTCGCCAAGTTCTCTAATTAGCTGAATTAAATGGGACCTCTTCCCGCAGAAATTTTCTTGGTCGTGCCAAAAACAGAAAGCTGCCGCATCTCGTCGCAAAATCAATGATAAATAAGCTCAAAACGTTTTGGAATTGCCTCTTGTTTACACACCAAAATAAATTCAACATTTTTGGTTAAATTGTCGCATAATTGTAAATACAAGAAAAAATTAGGAACTTAATCTTAAGAACTTAGTTGGACCAGTTAATCAGGACGGTGAAATCGTTCTTGTGTGAGGGTGCATATCAGCATCAGGACTTAATAGTTTGGATTTTTTTGATAAAATAATGAATCATGCTGTCATTTAAATATTTTAAAAACCAATTTTGAACTCTCAGCCAAATATTTGATTATCGGAAACAACTTTGTTAAGTTGTTTTTAATAAGAAGCACACGGTGTTTAACGTTTGCGTTTAGTGACTCAAAAATTGCCCTAAAGTTTAGAAAATACCCCTTCAATCTCCAGATTTGAACTTAATGTAACATATTCAGAGATACCTGGACACTAGATTACGAAAATACGGCTTTGAAACGAAAATAGAGCTAGAAACAGAAAGATTCGAAGTGTGGTTAAACACTTACTCAGAAATTGAGCAAAAAAAAGAAAGAAAAAAGAATGAAATCTATTCCCAGACGTTTTAAAGGTGTTGTTGATACTGCATGATATTCTACTAAATAATAATTTTTACAAAAAGTTAGATTATTCAATAACAAATACATTTTTCAAAGTATACGAAGACTTTTGTGAGATAAAATTTCCGGCACTTTTTTGGTTTTTGATTTTAAAAAAATTGTTTTAACATTAAAAAAAAATCATGTAGTTTTGTTGAAAATTGATCATAGATCTTATAACTAAATACCTATTCCGAAATATTAATTCTAACCAGTGGATAGGGTCCTATTTCATTGAAAGTCGTAGGTGGACGAACACTTTTGAAGTCACTGTATGTTAATTGAAAAGTTTTTTTTATGAAACAATAGCAACATAAATCAGCGTATAAGCTTGTTCTTGCTGTTCCTTAAATATCTGCTTTTATTTAATGAGTGTTCATAAGGTGGTTATCAAAAAACCGAAAGCATAACTATGGTACCGTTTTAATTTTTCCAAGACCACAGAGTTTTTCACCCAAATTAGATCAAGCTTTTGGTGCCAAATCAGAGCCATCTTCTAGCCACCTTACTGTACAAAAGTTAGGGAAAACATTGTCCATAGGAATATATTTCAGTAAAAAATCATTATTTGGTAAACTAGAAATGTTTTTTTTAAAGACCAAAATACTGAATTAATAATGTATTTAATCAATGGGGGGTCGGAGATTAATTACATGTGCAGCTCCTCCAAGTCAATTCGTTATAGAACGGACAATACATTTGTTATGTCCATTCTGAACTGATGAACTTTGATGTCTCCCCTAAAGTTCATCAGACCTTGTCTTTGACTCCAGGGAATCTCACTGTAATCAGGTCAGGAATACATTTTGACAAAAGTCTACAAATTCTTTAAAAAATAGTACGGAAAGTAATATTTATGTATTAATATGAACTAAAATAGGTAAAAAAACATCAAGTGCGTTTTTGGATTAACTTCAGCGCTCGTTTGTCATGGAGACTCCTAGCTATTTCGACATTTGAGGAAGTATGAAACAAAGAGATGTAAGTGAATTTTTTTAAGTTTCTTATAAGCACGTTTAAGGCTACAGTGGACAAAAATGCTGAAAATTGAGCAAAAAAATCGAAAAATGTTTTTAGCATTTTTCATACTATATCAGCAACTGTATTCAGGGCAACAAGATTTTTTTATTCCATGCATTATTATATATATATATTTAACGAATTATGGGTTAGTTTTCTTTTGCACATCCGTAAACATGCCCTTAGTTTACATTTTGCAGCACGTATACACTGCTTGTCATTATTTACACAAAAACATAAACTTAAAATGTTTCATGCACCACAATATTTGTCGGATTATAATGAACAACTTTGGAAACACATTCAAATAATATCAAGTTATAGTTGCACGCATGAATTTCTCTAATGACGGTTTTGTAAAGTTAGAAATTCAACTCTTTTGTTGTTGCAATCACCGTATTTGCTGAAAATTTCACTTAAATTCTCCTGTTCAACCATTTTTTTATGAACTGTCGCATAAAACATTACATGTAATGCGAACATTAATGTAATTATGCCTCATGGTTGAAAAACAAGTGGAAATTCGAAGTTTGAAGAAAAATTGAGGCACATGGAGAAATTTGAAGTTTGTGAATTTTTCGTTTAAATTTTGTTTTAATTTTAAATCACTGAAAAAGTGTTAATTTTTTGCACCAATTTTTTTATTGTTTTATATGTAATAAATATACAATCACACAAAGTTACATGCATCGTGATCAGTTATTGAAAAGAAAAAATGTGTCCACTGTAGCCTTAAAGTTCAAACCCTAGGTAGGCCTTCATTGATTTTTTTTAAAAAAATCAATAAAGATGATGTGTCGTTCATGAACGAACGGGTCAAAAAGAACGAATCCTTGAAATGAACAGATCCGTTCCTTTACTTAAAAAATGAACGACCGTTCTTTTGAACGGTGAGCAGTTTGGAACATTGTGTTGATTCACTTGTGATAAAAACACATTTTTTTAAAAAGTGACATGTATCTACAAATTTGTAACTCTCATTTCATCTCAAATTTCCTTTTTCTCAGGGCAGTACGATGCATTCATTTCAAACCTTTTTACTTTCAGCTTTTTATTCATCATTTTTCTTTAACCGTTTCAATTCATTTGCACTTTTCCAGTGTATCCATTAGTAATGTTTTGTGTAACTTGTTTCGACTACGAAGAAAATGTTTAAGCTACTGACAAAATGCCCACTTCCTGTCCCACGCAACCGCTAAAGTCCTTCTTACGCTTTCTGTCGACAGAATTATTTCTAAAAATACCTTTTATCACTTTTCTGGCCATCCTTTCGTTTTCTGTCACATCTCAATGTCACATCATTTCTCATCGGTACTGTGAAATAATTTTGAAGCTCCCTAATATTTAGGTGGGTCTCTTTTTAAACTAAGTTATCCGCTACCCCGGTTGAGCTACCGATGTATTTTTTGTTACCTTTTTTGTTGTATATGATCTATTGGTAATACTATAAGTATACATACTGTGTTGTTGCTGGGAAAATTCAATAACTTAATTTTTTGAAATGCTGAAATGGAGCCTGCGATTTATAGAATCGAAAACATATCTTACCGTTCGGCAACCGAGAAATATTTTACAAAATGAACTATGATTGCTTTATGCATTTAAACCTGAAAAAAAAATAATTAATTTTTTAATAGACTTATTTTCTTACTTTTAGATAATTTTAGTTATTTTTCCTTCGAAGAATATTACTGATTTAATGAAACATATCGAATGTCCGAGAGTATGTTGTGCAGAGAGATTACCTGCAACTTATTTAAATAAACAAAGTCGTTCAAATGAACGAGTTAAATGAACGGATCAAAAGAATGAACGATCCTCTGCTGAACGGAACATTGAAAAGAACGGCATTGCCCACTTCTAAAAATCATGTTGTATAGCAGTACTCACCAGATCTACTAACACCTCTCTTGCCCCAAATGAGGAGAGTGTTTTTTTCTATGATTAGTATTATTGGTTATAACCAAAATTTAAATTTTGACGCTGACAATCCCTTTGGTTCTCATTGCCTCTTTTGTGATAGCACTCGACTCTAGCCAAGTAAGCAAAAGGGTTGAATTTTTTTCTTTTTGCCAATATTTTCCTCATTTACGGTTTTCTTGCTAAATGGTCTTTTTTTTTTTTCTTGTACTAATGCGAAGAAAGCAAACCTTTTTCTGTTCCGTAAGAAAACTGTCCAAGATATGAATTTAACACAAAAGTAAATCGTGCTATTTCTTTTTTCACTGGCTATGAAATTTTTCTTTGAAAATATATGCCTTTTTAATGAGGGGTTTAAGAAGATATCGCTTATCGTAAAAGTCTCAAAACAGAGAGGTCTCAAAATTAGAAACTTCAGAAAATTTGCATTCAGAATGGCGCCTTTTTTTTTCTTTCTAGAGTCAATGATGTCAGCCTTGTAGTTACCCTTTTGTGATATTAGGTATACTTGATATGCTAGGTTGAAATGGTTTAAGATCTTGAAATGATTAATCTGTTTGTATTTGCATACTGATTGTTGAGTTAGTTTTGCGGCAATTATTGTCGCTCGCATTCCGACTAGATCGGCAGGACCGAAAAAAAATTGTGTATGGAATATATTGCTTTTCTGAATATATTATTGAACACCTGCTGGACTATATTAATGTGGTGATCGAGAGTTGTGAGCTTGGAACGAGAAACAATTAAAATAGCACTGCTTGCAGTTCATTAGTGCCATTGAGTGATAACAAGTTACGCTATATCTTGACCAATATGTAGTGTGAGCGAGAATAGGTAATCAGTCAAGTTTTTAGTGCTGCGCGATCGTGAAGATCCTACCTACTACAAAATGAAGTGATCCGTTTCCACTTTCAGTTCATCCGCCATCTTTCCGTTGTCAAGCAAAAGATATCCCCTTAATCAACACATAGAGTTGATTTGATGACACATAAACTAAATAATACTGCTGTCTTGGAACAATAATTGGAGTATCCATACCCAGAACTCTATTGACCTTAAAAAGAACAAATAAATAAGTTAAAACGAACTGCATGATACAGGAAAGTTTCTTGCACTCCCAAAAAAAAAAGATAAAACGATGTTCTTTTTAACGTTTTAAGCCAAATGGTGATGAAAAAAAATTTTCTGTGGTTACACCTGCAATCTGGTCGGAAAAATGGCAAGCCTAATGATAAATAAAACCAAAACATTAGTTAAGATACAAGCAGTCTGAAATATCCCTCCGCGTAGTTTATTCTTTAAAAAAAAAAATTCTTATAAAAAGAACGCAAGCTAAATTTGTATTATCTAAAAATCGCAAAAATAAAATGTTGCTTATTTTGTAGATTATGTTTCGAAGCACTGCGTGCCTGAAAATACAATAGCTGTTAATTATGATCTATTACATGTTAAACTGTTTCTGATTAGTTATCATAACAACTATTTGTACAAAAATGCAATCTCCAATAATTATACCTTTTCTTTTAAAGATTCTTCTCAGTTTCATCTTTTGAAAAATCGTTCTTAGTCTTCTACTTTAATTATTGTTTCTTGCAGGGCTATTCATTATCACCGTTCTGAAATGGAATATATGATAAATTACGCAACATGAAGCAATATGTTCCCTTTTTTTAAATACATAAAATGAAACTTTGCTCCTGAAAATTCTCTCAACTATTTCATTTCCAAAAATGAAATTTTATTCATTTTAGCTACTCTGAAAAAATACATGCAAACTTTCCGGTCTACTTTCAAAACGCGATAACTTCGGTCACTAATTTGCATCTTGAAGACTCAAACTGAAAATGCTGTATCCGAGAATAGTAACATCTTACCCTAAATTAAGTTAAGAAGTTGGAGTAAGGAAAACTTTATCTTGGTTAGTCAAACAAAACTTTTCTCCTCTTGGTTAAATGTATATTTACTTTATTGGAATTTGTTAGTTTTCTCATCTGTTCTTCCAAAGAAAACTAAATTTGTTAAGTGAGTATTTTCCTTTCCTCCCTGGTTGGTGCATAGCGAAAATAAATGAATGCAATCCTTTTGTAGAAGTGTAGGTTTTATTTTAAGTTAACATTCCGGTGCATAGAACCTTCGAATAAAGCAAAATCGACATTAGTTTCCTGCGCGAAAAAAAAAAAAAAATCCAGGTGTGTTTTTCTTGATCAAAACATAAATGGTGTATGTACTCCAATCATAGATACGACGAAGACAAAATAAATTAAAGTAATACTAAGTATACAGGCACGATGCTATGTTCGGAGCATCTTTTTTAATGACTCCAACGAAAAACCAACATGAAAGATTTTCCTGAAAATAGAAACTGTTGTAATATTTATTCCATCAACAGTTGTCGCAGTAATGAAGGAGCCAAAAAGTGTTGTACTGTTCTAATAATGTATTTTGTGTGTGTATGTGTGTGTGTGTGTGTGAGAGAGAGAAAGAGAGCGAATGTGTGTGAGCGTATGTCTTCCTCCGTGTGTGTGTGTGTGTGTGTGTGTGTGTGTGTGTAAGAGTGTGTGCATGTGTGTGTGACTGTATGTGTTTTAGTTTTATCAGGACTTCATGATTTATAAAAAAGAAAAGAAAATTATGACAGCCTTTTAGTCTTTTGAACTAGTTTTCTACAGTAAATAATCTGTATTTTGCCTTATGCGTAACAATTTACATTAAATTACCGGAGCTAAACTCCCACTTGAGCACCACAGGGATGCGTCAAGTTGCGTCAGCTTGGAAATTTTATTGCATTTGTTGTTGGTGTGTCCGTAATAAACTACTACGGAAAGATAGGTGCCATTTCCTCGAAAGGTTGGACTTCGTTATTTACAGATAAGACAACACAAGAAAGATTTATAGCGCGTAGAGAGGAAACTAGCTACCGGCGGGAATCAAACCCACGATCTCCGGCATGTGAAGCGAAGCTTCTACCATAGGGCCACGAAGGCGCCATTTTTGCATTTTAAAGAAAGAAAAGGGGATTTGTTCATCGTAGCATTTCTTATATGTATATTAAACTATATTTTTAATACATAAAATAAAATGGGTGCGTTTGATCACGTACTGGAGTTACAAGTTATATTTCCTTAATGCATATTTTAGTAATGAACAGTTCGTTGCTGTTCAATGCCCTGAACCTATAAACTATGGCAAGACAAATTAAATTTCCTTTTTTTAGCTGTATAGATATTTGATGGTTTTTCTGGCATTTGTAAACTAAAATTTTTTTAACGAAAGTTAGATGGATAGTGTAAAAGAAACAAAAACCACCTACCTAACATCGCAATGCTGCGGTACACCACATTTTTTTTTAAAGCTTTACTTAAACTTCTTGTTTAAAGTTTACAAAATATATATATGACATAAAAATATAAAAGAATTCTAGCACCAAGGGGGTGGGGGGCGGGGCAAGAAATTTTCAAAAAATAAATAAGTACAAATTAAATAAATAAATAATTGCACCAGCGTTAAAAATGCAAGATGGGAATAAGTAATGCGCACATGTGATTCCTATGAGCCTATTTTTTCAATGCAAAAGGATGTCAGCTAACAGAAGCCAAGTCAAGCATTCTTATTCATCAGCTCACATCTTCTTGCATTCAAAAAGGGGTTCTTTGTACCACCAACGCTTAAAAATGTATTTTTTCATGTGATTGTTTATCTAATAAACTTTTTTTATCAATATATTTTGTTTTTTAGAACTAAAAAGAAAATTGCATCTTCCCCTTGCTTTGGGAGAAGTGAAGATCTGTGTTTTCTTATACTTCCACCAACATTTGTTTGAAAAGTTTTCTATAATTAACTCTTCATAACTTCGTTGTTGAGCCAGATTGGCTTGAAACACTGCTAATTAATCATTGGTGTAAAGCATTTAGAGATGAAAAAAGCAACGATCGTGGACAGGTGCATGTACATCGGTGCTGTGATTTGTAGACGGTGCGGCATCAGTTTAGAAAAAAATTCTAAACCAGTTTAATGATTTGGGATGTACACCGTTTTTTTTTTTTTTTTTTTTTTTGCAATGCATCGATGCATTGCCCATCCCCAAGCATGGCAGTTTTCCAGATATTCATAAGAGAATATCGGCTTTATTCAACATCAGTAATAAGATTATGTGATGAAATATCGTCATATCTACAAAACTCATGGAATTTGACATCTGAATATAAGGCTTTGAATTTGTCGTGCTTTTTGAAACTTAGCGTGTACCGTAAAGTTATGGTTGCTAATGTATGAAGTTAATTCATTGGTTATTGAAATTAGCATTTTTTGACACACAATACAAGAAAAGAGCCTTTTTGATTCATCCAAAGGCACATCAAAAGAGAGGCACACTGTACAATCAGACTCTACGTAAGAAATTTAAGCGTTGCACGGTTAATATTTTTGAGCTATGTGAGGGATGATCATACATACATATGCAAATACACCCACCTTGTGAAAACTTGTTAGATCTGTCTCTGGTCACAATGAATATTTGGGTTGACCTCACTTTTGCAAGACATATGTACGTACTTATGCGCCAAACTGATCAACGTTTTGTCAAAAGTAATTAAAATGAAAATTTAACTGAAATGCGAGTGAAAATATTTTTATAGACTCGATACTTCCTCAATTTCATACAAAGACTTAAAAAGAGCAATACATTAATACAAGAAGATTAAAAAATCATTTCTTCATCCCCATTCCCAAAATATTTGTCCGAGATCTTAACTTTCATCAATGTTTGCAATCCTTTCTGTTCGGTGCAGTTTAACTATATAAACTTGGTTTATATATTTTCATTCATATTTCCAATCATACTTTCATTCTTGACTTTGGAACGTTTATAAAACTCGACTCCCGATCCCCAACTATTAAATTCGTATCCATTTTAGCAAAATTTTAGTTGATGTATCAGCTAACATAGTTCAAGATTGAAACATGTTTAAAATTTCTGTTTTGAGAAAAACTTATCAAATTATTCATTTCACGCTCTGTAGTTCAGTAAATGGGTCCAGAAAAACTAAATTTGGTAAAGAATAAATTGGATGTGATACTTTAAAAGTATAAACTAGGTAAACAGGAATTATTTTAGATATCTGTATAGAAGTTTTGAAATCGCTCTTTTTTAGCTGTTTTTGTGTTGGACTAGAGTAGCGATATATATCCAGAGTGTAAGGGAAATAAATCATCATATTAAATATTTAAAAAAAGGGACATGAAATTGAATAAAGATTGCCACAAATGAAGAAACCTAGGAATTTTATGGTGTCAATTACCTAAAAGGTAGCAATGGTTGGTAGCCCGTACAATAATGTTGATCGTGGAGGACCCAAACTTTGATGAGTGATCTTACAATTTCTTCTTCAGCAGGTCTAAATGCAAATTAACTGGTTTTAACTCGTTTTACTTGTCATATGGAAAGTTTCTAAAAGCACTTTGTCAGTAATATCTCTTTCCGAGATATTTTTGATGTGCAATTTAAGTGTTTCCATTTTCCCCAGAAGTCCTGTAGTCAGGAGTAGTTGAAAAAAGTTCGGCTTTTTTTTTTTTTTTTTAACTTCTTTTACATTTTTTGCAAGATTTCATTTTGGTGTAAATTACACCTTAGTGGGTAATTTTTACATGAATTTATCGCGTAATTAATTTTTTGCATGATTTCTTTCAAAATGATATGAATTTTCATTTGGACGATGGTTTATATGCGACTTACGGGCCACATATTGAGAATTGTTAGTGTAGAGCTTCATAGATTTCAAAATTGTTGTGTATGCTGTAATTGCATTGTAAACAAAGGTATTGTTACATGAAACATTTATAGTGTTTCTAGGATAATTTATGACGCGGATTTCAAATGTTCACTTAGAATTTTTCCATCAGCCACAATTTTTGTGTAATCATAGGTTTTAAGTTAGTTATTTTTCCCATGTTTTCCCATGCCAGCTAATGATAAAAACTAATAGACTGGTAAACAAACATTTTTGTTAAATGAAACATTTATGATTTTTCTAAGGTAATTTTTGACACTGATTTCAAATATTCAATCAGAATTTTTTCATCACCCACAGTTTTTTGTGTAATCATAGGTTTTAAGGGATTTATTTTTCCCGTGTTTACCTATATTACGTAATGATAAAAACTCATAATTAACAATTAAAATCTTGTCATAAAGACAAGAAATGTGGAGATATGTAGTCAGGTTTGCTGTTACTGCAGTGGTAACATGGTGGTCAGTCTTAATGGAACCTATTATTTTCGTGATATACGCTACCTGAATTGAATCATTTTCTGTAACTGTATATTTAAATGCAAACATAAAGAATTCATAGATTTTTCTCTAAAGAAAATGCTTTAGTATACTGTAATATTATTGACTCTGCAATGGATATGTTTGTATTTTAATATCAAACAGATGAGACTTGGTATTAATTCTTTCGAAACTAGTTTGAAAACTATGCTATTGCATGGTTCGAACACGTTACCTTCGGTATCGCTAGCATAGTCAGTCAAAATGAGGGACACATATGGAGATTTGTAAGTTTTTTTTTTAGATAAAATTTAGTACAACGCATATCATGGGACAATTATTACTTTCCTAAAATTAAATTAGACAAATTTTATTAATACAGTGATGTTTTTCCCTGTGCAAATGGGATATCAATGAAAAGAAGAATTGAAAAAAAAAGAGAGAAAAAAGATTAGACCTGTTATTCTACTGGCCTTACATATTAAATTAGACCTTTTTAAAAACTTTGTTGCGGCTTTGTAACATTGGTGCTGAATTTGAATATTTAAGCCAGAATTTTTACGAATTATTAAAGTGAAGCTACGAAAAAAAAAACGCACTTTTTTCAAACTTCTGTCAAGTGTTACAAAAACTCTGAGGGTGATGGAGAAAACAGCTTACTTATTTAAATTCAGAGCATCATTTTTCGCTAAAATCAGGTATTTGTCTCTATGTTACAGATTTTTTTTTTTTTTTTTGACGTATCTAAATGACACTAGTCTATCTCCTTATGAAATTAATGGGGTGCTTTATTTTACGCCATAGTCTATGCGGTAAAATGAAAGACTCAAAGGTAAAAAGAAATATGATTTTATTCGCTAACAAACACTCATAAAATCAAGCTTTTCTTACCCAGTTACTCAACTGTAAAATAATTAACTAATGAACTATTAAATAAATGAAAATTATAATAAAAAATGTCTTACAATTCGTAATTCTTTAAGAGCAAATTGCCATTTTATGTCACCTGTAAGATTTTTTTAAAATTTTTTATTTATTTATTTATTTTTAATCAATGTTTAAAATGACTAAAGTATTTCGCGGAAATCTATATTATGCTATATGAACTTTTTCTGTGGGTGTATTTTCATTTATTTATCTTGTAATTATCTCTAAGATCGTGCAAAGTTTAAAAGAAATAAAAATCCTTTTGAATTGCAGCTTAGCTGAGCAAAGCTGCATGTTATAAACGGAGACACTTTTAAAACATCGTTTCAAGCTACAACTTTCTTGTATCTCATACCCTTATTTTTGTATACATTTATATATAAAAATATACGTACGCATATAAGTTTCACTGATGATGGTTTCCATCTTATGCATCCAAAGCATGAATAAATGAGGCATCCCTTCTAGAAAGTTCAAAAATAAGGAACAAACACTCAAATTCTTCCCATGTTATCAAACTGTAAACTGTGTTTCATGTCAGATCCTTTGATGTTGTTTTGCTGCGCTTGCATCAAGTACAAGCTGCAAAGTTTTCTCGCAAAGATCAATAAAATCTCTTCTAACTCTATTTCTAGGTGAAGAAAGAAATTGAGTACACGAGTGAACAAGGCTGACTTTTGTAGGAGCAAAACGAACTGGGGAAGGACTAGTTCTTTCATGGATCTTTTGCGCAAAGAGTTAAAGTGATAGCAGGGTTTCTTAAGTTTAGTTTGGTAAGAAAGGGAATTTGGAGTGTTTTTTTTTTAATTTTAAGTATATGTTAAGGGACATCATAAATAATACTGATTAAATGCATAATCTTCATACTTTTTCTTGAAACTATAAAAGTTTGAGGCTACAAGTAACTTTACCACAACCGGAGCTTGCTTGTTGTAAATGTTTGGTAGATATTGAAAACATGAACTAAATGGAAAGTGCAAAACAAGCGAATATACAATAAATTAGCTTCTATGAATATGGAGAAAACCATTAAAAAATATAGTTTTAGTTTATAACTCACTGATGCAAAAAACAGCTTCACAGGGACACAGATCGTAAATATGAGCAATTTTAAAGTTGATTATGCGTGCTTATTTATAAACGTCGCCCAAAAGAGCAGATTTGGCATATCATACATATGGCCAAATTTAAAGCTTACTGGTGAGAAATATCTCGGTAATATGTTGGCAAGTGGATGCCACGTAAGAAATTCAGTCTGTATTGAAATTAATATTTATTTGCAACAGAAACATGTACAGATCCTTTTTGTGGTATCGGAAAGCAAAAGCACGTAAGAGGTGCACAACTGGACTGAAAACTAACTCAACTCTACTTACGAATTTTGAACCTTCTACACATGGGCATAAAATAGGAGAGGAGCGGCACAGGGGGCAAGTTAGCCCTAATCCTTTAAAATGAAAAAAAAAAAAATCCTTTGATTAAAAGCAAAGGATGTTTTTTAAATTGTTTGCCAAATGATCTATGCCTTACATTCAAACGATACCAAAATGTAATTTGCGTATTACCGATGCAAGTGTTTTGAATTATATGCAAAAGATGTATCCTTGTCTTCAACCACCAATTAGTAATTTAACCTATAGTTTATGTTTTTTAAGTGCACAACAGCGGAGCAATCTGAAGCCCAGAAGAGGCCCGAATACCTGATCGCCTAATCCCAAAGTGATGATGAACTTCTCCCCCAATTTATTTGCAGTTCATCTATGTACCGCAATTAAAATTTGAAGATTTCCATCAACAATATTTAAATACTTTCATTTGTTAATATTGATGCGTATCATGAGATGCGTCCGTTGCCGAGCCAAAAAATATTTTTAAAATAATGTTTCAGGAAATATTATGTAATGAAGAAAGATTCTTTGCACATTCGGGGTCTCTGTTAAAGCTTTACACCAAAAAATGATTAATTAGCTAAAATAAAGTTGCCCAAATGTTAATTGAGTTTATACACTATCTACCGCACAGTCATTTTTTCTTAAGAATTTAAGCGGAAAAAATTCTTCAAATTAAAGTATTTCTGCAATAGTTTAATGAACAATCATATTTCTATGCTTGTAAATGCGCATCTTGTGCAGCAGAGTGGGGAAATATCAAGAAAATTTCAGCATTTACTAAAATATGGTAATTTATCTAATGAAAATGAAAAATATATAATTCATTTTTCTCCTTTTATTTCTAACTAAAGGTACCCGCACGGCTTTGCCCGTAGTTGAAAATTAAAAAGTCATTCGGTTCGCCTGCATATTTACAAATAATGGATGACGAATTTCCCGCCAATTTGCTACGTTAATTTCCTCGCCCATATTATGGTAATTTGCTCGCCCACGTTATGTTAATTTGCCCGTCCATGTTATGGTAATTTACTCGTCCATGTTACGATAATTTGCTCGATAAAATAGGTTTAAAATTGGAATAGAAAAAAACCAAAATCGAATTTTCAAGAAATCGCTTCGAGGTGCTCACCTCTATGCGACGAACTAATTTTGTGCCCAATTTCATAAAAATCCGCCGAATGGTGTAGTCACTATGCGCGCAACAGACATCCAGAGATCCAGATTTCCAGAGATTCAGACATACAGACTTTCAGC
The DNA here is from genome assembly GCF_026930045.1 of Uloborus diversus. NCBI lineage: Eukaryota > Metazoa > Arthropoda > Arachnida > Araneae > Uloboridae > Uloborus > Uloborus diversus. The sequence continues at coordinate 143,218,321 of NC_072735.1, read as the reverse complement.
TTTATCATTAGTAAAGATAAAGATAGCAAGATAGAGTGAAATTAATTTGTGACATCGAAACCTTAAGTCGAATAAATGCGATACATTATAATCTTTTATTCCAAAGTAACACTGGTTTCTCAAGACACAAAGCCGTGGATACCATTCATTGTTGATTGTGTCTGTAGCTTTGATTGTATACCATCAGCTTTCCACTTCCGTTTAAGGTCAGAGAGCAAACAATCAGCCACACCTCTGGGTGAAATTTATTTTAAAAGGAAGATTAAGCAACAGATAATGAGTAAGTAAAAGCTCTGTAAATTAAATTACAAGAAACTAAGATTTTGTTCTCATATAACTGAAATCCTTTGACGAACTTTATGCTGTGTTTGCACCCAGGGCTGTGGAGTCGGAGTCGGAGAGTCGGAGTCGGACTGATTTTGGAATAAAGGAGTCGGAGTCAGAGTCGTTGGAAAACATGCCGACTCCGACTCCGACTCCGGGCTTCTTTTTTTCTTTCCTTTTCACTGACTCTCCTTGCATTTTTTAAAAATTGATTACCAATTGGTTCGATTACATGTATAAAAAGATACTAATGAGAAAATAACTGCCATTATGGCAATCAGCTAGCTTGAATGCTTACCGAACTTTCTGTAGCCGTCCCCTAGTTTGCTTGCTTTTTAACTTAACTAATAGCAACTGTCAGCAAACGGTTTTGTTGAATAACATTTTCAAGTAATCACTTTCAAATAAAAATAGAAATATAGTGTTTTGTTCTATCTCAGTTTAAAATAGTAAAAGAAACGTAACAAATTAGTAAGTCGACGCCTGTAGCTAAGGTTGAAACGTTTAAGTGTGATCGGCAAATTCAAAGAAGTTCTGGCTCGAAAGCACGAATCCAAAAGATTCGATGAAATAATCTAATGTTTTTTTCTTTATTAAGCTATTTCTGTAAGCTTGGTTCTCACTAAAAAGTATGTAACAAAATAAGTGTAAAAAATTTCTTAATTACAACACTCAAGAATTGCAGTTAATCTTAAAATCTTCATATTTAGGTTAATTCTAAAGCAGCCAATAAAATTTAAATTAAAAATTTAGCGAAGAAGAAATATAGGTATAGTAAAAGCTATTCGTACAAATTTGTATACCGCCGCGTTTTGTGTAAAATTAGCTCCTGACGCATATGTGCCCTATTTTCGTTGAAATTTTATTGATGAAATATAATTTAAAATATATTCGTGAAAATTTTCAGAATTAAAGTATTTATATTTTTTATAAACTCTGAAATTAACTTTGGGTGTCATCTACTAGATGGATGTCACCAGGGGCAAACCACTCCCTCTCAAGAACTTGGATTTAGAAAAAAAAGTTTTTTTTCTCTCAAGTTACAGCTTTCAAAAATTGAAAGCTCACGATTTGATCAATATATATTTGTTAAACATTAAAGGGGGGCAAATTACAGATAATCATTTTCAAAATTTTTAAAAGGGATTTTTAAGTCATCTCACTTTTTAACTCGTAACTATTGGAAAGTTTGATTTTTAAATTCAATTTCTAACGTTGTATGACGTCTTGGGTTTACAATAAAAAACAAAATGCTAAATTTTCATAAAAATGAATTAATATTTCAATCTCTGTTAAGAGGTTTTCCCCCTTCCCTTGAATGGAGAGAGGGAGTTTAAAAAATACAATTAAAAAAATTTAAAAAAAATCCGGAGTCGGAGTTGCAGTCGGAGTCGGGCGTTTCAAAATCCAGGAGTCGGAGTCGGGGTCGGAGTCGGCCATTTTCCTTCCGACTCCGCAGCTCTGCACCTACGCAAACTCGCTGTCGTTCTCTCTGTAGGTCTAGTTTGTTTAGATGATTTTACCCCAATTGCAATATCTTTTCATTATGCTACAGGGTGCAAACAATTAATCATGTATTGCTTAGTGAAATATTTTTTTTATTATTAAAACAGTGACAGTCAATGTGTACAAATACAAGGGTGCGTATATTAAATTATGGAGAACCAATTGTCTCATTTTTCAATTCCTACTATAAAATCATTATCTCCGTATACATCTTGTTCAAATCTGTAGACTCAGTTTTACCCCACTCCCCATCTATTACTTTGAAATTTGGAATTAAATCCGATGACAATGTAATATTCTATTATAAAATTAATTAACTTTTAATTACTTTTATTACAATTTTAATCAACCTTTTTGCATAAATCGTCTAATATGAGGGCGAAAAATTGCTCTCAAAACTTATAATAAAAGATCTATAGGAAGCCCTGATTTTTCTGCATCAGATAAAATTTGTTCCAAAGAACCAAGACTATTAGGACGTGAATTATATTTGTTTTCAATTTCATGCTAAAATGTAAATAATCCTCATTTATTTCCTTATTTCTCATTTCCCTTCTCATCATTAATTTTCCATTTCACTTAATTCGCATTCCAGTATGGAATGATGAATTGAATCATTCATACTTCATTTTATCATTTCCAGTCACCATTTTTCAATCATTCCAAACTACAAATTTTCTTTAAATCTAGAATGAGTTCATTTTACAGTGGGTGATATTACAATATGTGTATTAATAATATACAAAAAGTGTTTACTTTTATGTTTTTGGAGAAAAGTTGCACCCCCCCCCCCCCCCATTGAACAGAAGTACCTAAAATAATATTGCCTGGGAGTAGCTTATAAAAGTCACTTTACAAAAGCAAATCTAAAGAAGCAAATTTTTCCTGAGTTAAATTCTATCTCACGCGAACAGAATCTTTTGGAATAGAAAGTGGGACGTTGCCATCGCATTAGAATACTGAATTCCGAAATAAAAAGGACGAACAAAACGAACTACAAAAATCATTTCTTTTTGGTGTCTGAAACGCTTTTTGTCAGACGAACCCATGCACTTCTGTAGTATTTGGGATACACATTTCTTTACATAAATCGAATTCTCGGAAAAGTACATCTTTCATTTCTAGGTTTCAGCGCTTTAGATAAGGTTCATTCAAATACATAAAACAAGTAATGCAAAAAAAAAAAAAAAAAAAACTTGTGTGTATTTCAGGGAAAAAACCTATTTCATCGTTAAGGTTAAAACCTGTAACAAGAAATGAGATAGACTATTCCCAGTGTCACCTGCAATTTCAGTTGTATTTATATAAATAAATATGACAGAAATTAATAAAAATTTTGCTACTTTAAGTTACTAAATGTGTTTGTAAGGGCATAAGGAATATAAGGTTGAGATTAATGTCCTTCGTCTAAGCAATTACGGTAGTACCGCCTGCACACTATTCGGTTGGTTGAATCAACCTTTCTCATCGAAGTAAAAGAATATAGTCGAACCTCCATATATCAAACTTCCACATATCGAAATTTTCTATATATCGAAATCCCAACAAATTTCTATGTTTATTACATAGAAAAATTGTTTCTATGTATCAAAATAATCTCTATGTATCGAATTTTTTTTCGAGACATTCGTAATTTTATTTTCCCACTTTAGACTGTTTGTCTCATAAAAGATGAAGGTTAGGGGAGAAATTGATGTTCACTAAAGGTTGCTCAAAGGTACGAAACTCGCAAGGAATCTCGGCTTGAGGGGTGTGCAGATTTGTCGTTGTTTCTTTCTGTAGTACTTAAATTCCCTCAAGTTTATTTCAAATCTTAGTTGTAGACAGTAACATTTTAAAATCAGTTTCAAGTTATCTTTTTTGTCTGTTGATTATCATTTCTTTCCTATCATTCTAAAGAAGTCTTTCCAGCTTCAATAAAAATCATTCAACTTAAGTAGATTGATTTTTACTTTTCTCTAGATTAAAGTTAAAACGATTAGAAATTGGATTTTATATAAGAAAATTAGCATTAATTTTAATGTTTTAGGAGATTTTTAGGATATAATAAGATCGTTTCTATGTATCAGAATTTCTATATATCATTTTTTTTTTCCAGCAATTTGCTACTTCGATATATGGAGGTCCGACTGTACCTAAAAAAATGTCATGTTTCACACCACTGGACTAAACTGAATTTAATCAGGCAGCTGCTACACAACACTATTAAAACTGAACCAAGTTGACTGAACTTGTAAACTCGTATTTGAAGCAAACACTTGGCATCGTCTTTCTAATTGATTAAACTCATCGAGACAAGAATGATAGCGGCATATGTGCCTGGTGTGCCATAGGGTGGTTCAAAAAAGTTTTTTTTTTTCCAGCTAGAGTTCAGGACACCCCCTATTTTTTTTAGACTTACTAATAATATTACGCTGTAAAAGTTTTAACTTTGTACTCAAATTTCAAGAGGGTGCTCGATGACCACTCAATTTAACATTAGCCGCAGCATAGAAAATGTCGCAAATTAAGAAACATTTAATTTCTCCCCATCTGTTTTTTTTTTTTTTTTTGTAAATTATTTAATTGCAATTATTTACCTGCGAGTTGACTGTCGTGTGAAAGATGTCCGAAAGTTGATTCAACTAAGTTGCTTCGTGTGAAGAAGGCTTAAAGGCTTAAAAAGAGACAAAAATAAGTATTTCTTTTTTACAAATGGAAATAGTTTAATTTGTTATACATTATCGCTTTGGGTAAAATGTTTCTATTATAAAAACTATCTTAAACAAATTACATCAAACTAGTTAGAAAATCTCTTGTCAGCTCGAAGATCATTGTTGATATGTTAATAAGTTTTTATCCGATGTACAGTATACAATACTAAACTTGTTTAAAAGTGTACATTCATATTATATCACAATCCTACTACTTTCAAGAGGATGGGAATACATTTTTGATCAAAAGTATCATCATTATAGCTTAAATATTTAGACCTAAAATTAATTAACTATTTGTCAGAGGAGATATTTCAAATGTGTGACCACAGATGAGCAACGTACAGTCCAGTCTTCCAGATAATGTTATGTTGAATGTATAGAAGATTATAAGCAGTATCATGTGGTTGGAATGCTGTTAATTTAAAGTCAAAATTAAACATGATACCTTTGTGACATGCAGTCGGAAACACATGTTTGCTTATAATACTTATGGAAGCTTACTCATTGGACCGGTTTGTCATAGGTAGAATTTGAAAATCTGTTAAAATTCTTGAAGCAAAATGTAAAGGGTTTGACTTTAGTTGACTGCTTTTTATTTCACTGCTTACAAATTGAAGATTGCTAAAGTTTACTTTTGATAAAATATCCTTAAATGTCTGACATTTTATTTAAAGTGAAGAATAAGTTGTATAGTATAGAGTGCTTTACCAAACACAAGAGTAGAAAATGAATTATTTCATGCTGCCGTTATGAAATCGGAAGCTCACAACTGTAGGAAATACTGTTGAGTTCTACAAACAAAGAAGTCTTAAGAAAAAAGCGGGGGAAATAACAGCGAATGGAGAGTTAAATAAATACCTGTTTTGCGTAAAAGGTAAAATAAGAAATAACACCGATAAGTAGCACAAATTGCAGATTGCTGCAGACCTGTGTTTCTGCGTTATAAGGAACGCCTGTTTCTATGCAAAAGAAATCAACTCAAGGACGGCAGAATGCAGGGATTTTCGAGAGATAAATGCCACAAACAGGGAGAAGTACAATTTCGGCTGCATCATTTGCACAATGTAGGCATAATTCTGGAGAGAACGTGGAAAGCCTTAAGCAACTCTGCACCCATGGTACCTAGAACAACCGACAGCGTGACTATTGAATCCAAAAGATTTAACGATCACTTAGTCCGGTTGTACTCGATGGGTATATGATGGCGGTGGACTCTGAACCTAGAGTTCCTTTAGTTCCGTGTCTAGTGCACTGTTCGCTAGGTCACTTTCGGTCTATGCTGGCTATGAGCCTTTTTTAGCAAGTGAAATAAAATACGCTACCAACGTATTTGCGTTACCAATCAAAATGGCGGGAAAAAAACATTCATCCCGTGATGTTAAGGGGACTTTTTCAGCATGACAGTAAAAATTATTCACGGTTTTGTTTCGTTTGTTCTTTGCGCAAGTGGTTTACGTATTACCTACACATGAGTAGCGTATTACCTAGCGAATAACCTTGTGGTTATAAAATGAAACTTAAACTGTTTGGAACGTTTTAAAACTCTCACTATGGCTCAGTCTGAGTGCCACAGTACCTAAGCGTAAAAATTAATGAAGATCCATGGTAAATTGTAGATTTCTATGATTAGCGTAGATACGTAAATGAGTTGATTATGTTCATAATTAATGTTGAGCAAAATCAGATATTTAAATTTAAAAAATAGTGTTTTAATGGATAATTATATGATTGATACAAAAAAAAAAAAAACTTAAATGAAGTTTGTTTTATAGTTGCATGTTATAAGATTCCTTCAAATGAAACCCGGTCAGTGCGTCTAACTTCACATTAGAAGGTGTCGCGTAACTGCTTGTATGGAAGCATTATCTATTGATAGAGAGACTGACGCATGTGCAACGTTTAACGTTGCCACAGCGACAGAGTGGTTTCAAACCGAAGAGAAGTTGGTCACACAAGTTATCGTCCACTACCGAATATGTCCTTGTTTTGGACCCCAAGGGCTCACTGCTTGTCGAGTTCCTGGAACGGGGAGTCACCTTTAATGCCCAGTGCTATCAAGCCTCTTTACAGAACCTTGGACGGGCCATTAAGTCGAAACGGACAAGCATGTTGTCCAAAGTTGCCCACATAACGGCCAATGCGGTGAAGACGACATTGCTGCAGTTTTGGTGGGAAACGCTGGAACATCCACAGTGCAGTTCAGACCTTTCACCGTGTGACCTTCATGGATCAGATGTTTCAAAGGTCAGATGTATTTGGACCTCTGAAACAAGTTATTCGTGGACATCGATTCACAACTCATGACGAAGTGTATGACTGGGTCCAGGCGTGGATCCGATAGCAGCCTAATAGCTTCTTCAAAGATGAAAACGATTGACTAATGTCGCAAAGGGATAAATGTGCCAACAGTTTCGGCAATTATTTTTGAGATAATAAAATCGTTACTGTTACTTTTCACTAGGAACCGAGTTTCATTTGAATGCCCCTTATATATTGCAATATAATGATGTAGCCTCTTTGTCTACATGACATTTTTTAATCTTTCAGTCATCGTTATGTGTGCCTCCTCAGAATCTATAAGGGATATTATACTAACAGCGGATGACCTAGGAATGGTGGATAGTGGAGAATACGTTTTTTTCAACGTTGAACTCTACACTAGGTAAGCAAATTTTTCATTATTTGAATAAATTTTTACAATTTTAAAAGTTATTCAACATTTTTCTGAAATTAGGCGTCAGTCACCGTTTATAAGTCTGTATTTTTTTCAGTATGGCTAGAGTAAAGCTTCACCATGGAGAGATGGTGGATGGCTGAGAAGAGGAAACATCATTTATATTATTTGCAATAGGTAGAATCAGGCAGAAAGCGCCGAGTAGTAAGAGGCGCGTTCTCGCTGTTCCTCTCTATTACAAACGTTACAAATGATTCCGCTTCAAGGTCATCCGCCATCTCTCCATGGCCAAACTTTGACAATCGTAGCTTGACTGGACAGTTGTATTTAAGCAAAAATATGTGTCTGGCACAATATACATTTTATTTAATAAAAGACTGAATTCCTTTTACGTAACCACATTAACAGTGAATGTGAATGTAATCAACAGAACTTCCCGGCAGTGGGTCAACTAAAACGTGGCACACGAGTGTGAAGTAATATCGGGGCTCGCTTGGACATAATTCGAGCTATGTAGGATGTTTACTACGAAATTACTCAAGGAAGTGGCTCTAATTAAAAACTTTAGGAATGTCTAGCACGTTTTATCTAATCACAGTGGATCTGAACAAGCTCAAGTTTAATTATTTTTGCTTTTGCACAATAAGCTTTTTTAATTAAGAAAACATTTCATAGCCCTCCTGTAGATTCCTTTTTCCATTACTAAGATTAAATTTGGTTTTCTCGCATACAGATAAAAACTTTCCCCTAAAGATGATTTAGATTAAATAACAGAAATACCTGTTTGTTTTGAAATATACTGTTCAGGTAAATTATTTAAAAAAAAAAAAAAAACAGAAATTAATGACAAACGTTTTAATCCGCGAGACCTATATTTTTGCAACCTTTCGTCCTATAGATGCATACTTTAAATAAAAAATGGTCAAAATGAGATGCTGAGTTAAGATGTTGAAAGGTTTAAGTATTAAAAAAATAGTGAAAAATATGAAATTTGGCTTTTTGTATGGCCCCCGGATTCCTAAAGTTGCATTTAGGAAAATTAAAAAAGCATAAAAAAACAATAATGATAATAATTTTTAAAAAGTTGACCTTAGTTCCACTAATATTCACCGAGATATGAAACGTTGCGTATCGTGACTTTTACCACTCCTCGTTTTCAGGGGCCATATAGCGACTGAATATGTTTTTTTCCCCTCAATTTGTAAAAGCTTTCGTGGAGTGATTTTAAGTATTGCAATGAAATTAACAAATGTATACAGTTTTTTTTTTTTTTTTGCTTCAATAATTACAAAAATTCATGTTCTTCTGGTAGAGAAAAAAAATCCAATCTCATTTTCAGCACCGTCCGTTAGAATTTTTCAACTTGAATAACTCCTTGAATTTTGGTCGTAAATGTTTCCATTTTTTTATTATTGCTTTTCTGCTTGATTTTTGTATAGGTAAGTAACATTATGGATCTGCTGCTCGTATTAAAAGTTAATTTCGTATTTTTTCCCAATTTTTTTATTGTTTCAAACTTTCTTTATCATACCTCTGCATCTCATTTTGACCACTTTTGTAAATGAAAGTATGCAGCCGAGACAAACGTTTGCGAAAACAGAGGTTTTGCAGGCTAAACGGAGACACGTTGCATATTGAAAAAAATAATAATAACGTTAAAGAATTTGTGAACGAATGTCTTTGGCAGGCCTGCGTCCAGGACGCCTCAAAGCACCTACTGAAGTTTTGTGAAAAATGATTTCAAACCCAGGGGTTTGCATCTCATGGCGCTATTATTATTATTTTTTTTTTTTTTTGAGCAATCACGATTGCTAATTGTTTTCATTTGACTGTCCTTGATGTCCGGTTCCTTTTTCAACCCCACCGTCCTCTGCCCCCCAGGCACGGCTCCTCCCGGTAGTCGCTGCTCCTGGTCGGTGGTGTCCATGTCCTGGACACACGCACGCTCATACACACTCACACACACGAGTCTTTACACACATACACACATACGAGCCTTTACACACATAGACACACACCAATGTGCATACACACAGCTTTATGCACACACATAAGCCTAGACATACACAACTATACACATGTAACTGCCTAAGAGGAGGGACAGGAACTGTTTCTAGAAACAAGCGAGTGGGGTAGTAACTAATGAGTAGGGTCCTGTCGCAACTCGTGATTGCGAAAAACATAGTTTGAATTCTAAATTTCCGAATTCAAATTAATTTTTAAAATTCAAAAGTTTCTTTTTTTTTAATATTTCATTTTTTAATCAAAAATTTCATATAAATTGCCTACTAAATGCATGAAAGATTTCTCACACCTCTTAACGAATCATTCGAAAGAGCTTTTTTTTTTTTTTCTAAATCAGATTATATTCTGCATCTGAAGTAACATGAATCAAAAATTATCTTCTGCTAATACACTTATTGCAAATACAAGGTAAAGTGCCCTCTAAAGTTGACACCCAAAAACTTCAAAAAGAAGACACATTTAATTTTAAGAAAAATATAATTATGGCTTTAAAATTTTTAAAAAATAATATAGAGTGAGTTCTTTTATCTTCTTAAGAAAGAAAATATAACTTTCAAACTATTTTAAAATATTGGCAATGCTGCAAATATTTATTTTATTTAAAAATCTCAACATTAGGAACTGTTTTCTTTTTGGAAGGAAACGAGGGAATACTGGAAGTACATTATCCATGGGGACGCCTCAATTATAAATCTCGGGAAGTCAGTTACAGAAAATTCGTTATTCGACAACTTTTGTCTGACGATTTGGAAAGTTTCGAGACATGTTTGTATTATTACATTGTTTATAATTGTTCTTACTTTTTCTTCTCAATAGTTGTAGATATGGCTTGTACGCTCTCAACCTCTCAAAACTTTCTGTTCAGTGTGTCCCTGATTCTATATTATTTACTTCATCCTGTATACATAAATGCAAAAAAAGCGACGAAAATGTCCAAAATTTTTAAATTTGAAAACAGTAAATTGCATAATTTTAATTTTGAGAACAAAATTCACGCCTTTGCAAATACAGATTTAAAGGTATCCTGCTCCATTTCATATCCAGCATGCAAATGCAATATATCCTTCCCATTACTCTCCGGTAACTTCCGAGGAAGCAAGTGAGATTACCTGACACGGATATCGATTTACGGTAGTATGCTTCAATTCAAAATGTGCCGAAACCACAGCTGTGGTTTTAATGAGCAATACGCTCAATTGATTGTCGCGTTGAAGTTTCCATTAATAATTCCAGTTTGAGCCGCAATTTGATTACAGAGCTCGGAATTAGTTCACAAAAACAGTTGCTTCTAGTAGAATTAGAACTACAAGCAACTTAGCTTAAGCATAAGAGAAAAAGGAGGCTTTTGGAAATTGAGAAATTCAACTTTATCTTTACTAATAATAAAGCTGCAAGTCTGTCTGGATATCTGGATCTCTGTCTGGATCTCTGTGACGCGCATAGCGCCTAGACCATTTGGCCGATTTCCATAAAATTTGGCACAAAGTTAGTTTGTAGCATAGGGTGTGCACCTCGAAGCAATTTTTCGAAAATTCGATTTTGTTCTTTTTATATTCCAATTTTAAGAACATTTTACCCAGCGGATAATCATAACGTGCAAGAGTAAATTACGAAATTATCATAACGTGGAACCGTAACATGGGCGAGCCATTTAACATAGCAAATTGGCGAGAAATTCATCATCCATTAATTGTAAACATGCAGGCGAACCAAATGACATTTTAATTTTCTACTACGAGCAAAGCCGTGCGGGTACCACACTAGTACAGAATAAAATATGATGTGTATTTTTCCTTAGTCGTTGACTTCCCATCTAAGTTAAAGCAACTAAAGATAAATTTTGGGAAACTCAATATTAAATTCGCCTTCTTACAATCAAATTTTGTATTTTTATTTTTAAAAATAACATGCATTCTACGATTTTCAGTAGCGTATTGATAAACGTTGTTCAACCTCGGAATGAAGATAGTACAAAAATAAAAATAATTAATTAATGAATTAAGCAATAATTTAAGTAATAAGCTATGGATTTTAAGATATGATCCTCAAAAGTGTGTTTATTTTTAAAACTCAATCTCTTAGTTTATTTGTTCATTATTTTTCACTGATTTTGTTGGTTTTTTTGGCTCTTTTTATTTGAAGATTACGCCCATTATTATACTAAAATTTTTTAGTAAACCTAATCGGAAACTCTTATAACCGACGATTCAGTTTGATCATTTCATTGATGTAATCAATAAAAAAATTAACGAGCAAATTATTAAATTATTCAATCTAGCAACAGTACAGTCGAATCGCACTACAACACGATTCGACTTACGTGAAATGGCTATAACGCGAGGGTTTTATATATATATATATATATATATATATATATATATATATATATATATATATATTTTTTTTTACGAGTAACGAATTTTACCGCTGACGCGAATTTCCCGCCCACAATGCGAAATTTTTCAGCAGAGTAACTTCGACAGATAACAGCAGATTAATATGCATCACTTATTCTTCTTCCTCTTCTTCTGACGAATATCCTGACGTGCATGCAGTGTCAGAGAAAGACTGATAACAAACTGATCACGCAGCATGAATCTTCATCTTCTTCATATTTTAAGTTAAAAATTTAATTACTTTTAATTACTTGTACCTACTGTACGGTACTATTACAGTGCTGCATTTTATTATTAATACATACTTGTACGTACCGTATACTGTTTTATTTTATTTCTTTTTCTCCCATTAATCATTGATTTTGTGCATCGTTACAATATTGTGTTGAACAATACAGATTTTTTTAAAATACAGTAAAAATTTACTTCTTTATGTTATAAATTGAAATATATACAGTAGACCCTCGTTTTACGCGGGGGTTACGTTCCACGGAAATGACGCGTAAATCGGAACCGTGTAAAATGAGAACTAATAATAGTGTTAAAATAGGGGTTTGGTTCCGTAGATAACAAACTAACTTCATTCTAGTGAATGTTAATTGTATAATAGGTTTAATGTGTACTTATATCGACTTTTATGCACGACATATATGAAGAAAAAAAATTAATTTCGTGTTCTGTTTATAGAGAGGAGCTGGCTATGATACACTGCAAATAATCAAACACTTTTTGAACAAAATTTGCACACGTACACTTGTCCCCTTTTTAAGAACACTGTTTTTGAAATAGTTTTTAGAACCATTTTGTGAACACATGTCATAATACTTTTCGAACACGTACACTTGTCCCCTTTTTTAGAACACTTTTTCCGGTCAGTTTTCAAAACACTTCTTGAAACACTGTTCGGAACATGTATATCCTTTTTAGCTCACTTTTTGGACATTTCATGGATAGTGTAAAAGAATGGTTTTTGAACACTTGCGCTAAATATTTTGTGGCACACGTTTTAGTACAGTTTTTAGGATATGTTTCGGAACAATTACCGATCACTAATATCCACACGGAATGTGTGCTACCCAAGTATAAAAGAAGCTTATAAAAAGAAAAAATACTCACTAAATTCATTTTTGTTGAGACTGCTGGCTTGAAGATGGGTTTAGGCTTTGAGTGAATATGATTATTAATCTGCATTATTAGTATAAAAATTTAAAATGTAATGGTATCTCAAAACCAATTGAATAGTTTACAGCGAAATGGCAAACGAGCAAAAAATGCAGCAGGAAATTGTAGTATAAATCATATTTACTACAGAAATGACAACTAAATTTGAAATATAAATTTCCATAAGTAAGTTTTCAAAACCAATCAATAATGTAAAAAGTAAACAAAAATGTGTCAAAAAACAAATGGTTATATAAATTGATTTAAAAAAAAAATAATTCCTCAAGAACAAAAACTTTTTTATTACTGTCTATAAATCTAATTTGTTTACGTTCCTACTACTTAGCTACTCAGTAATGCAATGAAATTCTCTAATAACTAATCATTTCTGTGAAACAACACTGCAAAGATGGAATTACCAATTAGTTAGTGTTTAGTTTTTCTTCCTTATGCAAAGCACAGGAGTAAATGCATTAAATTTAAAAAAAAAATCATTTGAATTACGCCAAAAAATTCCATTTAACTCATTCCCAGATGTATGTTTAGTGTTTTCGACCCGTCTGCAAGTGCATATGAATGTGCGGGCAATCAAAATGCCCGTTTTTGATAATTACTGAATTCATTATCGCGAGTTTTCTCGTGACATCAGTAAGTACGTATGTATCAGAGGTGAATTTGTAAATGTTCCAGTACCAGAAACCCTAATGATAAATGATTGAATAACGATTTTTGGCCAGTTTTGTGTGGAAGCGGAATTATTTTTCTTGAAAAGTAACGGCGTTGCACCAAGTAAGACCAAGCACGAATTCACCCCTGGTTTTAACGTATCTCACACAACTGAAATACTGTATGCCGTAATAAGTTAAAATTTTGTATGTATACAGTGGAGTCTGGTTGTGCATCTCCGTTTTTGGTGTGCACAGAGGTTCCAAAAGAAGCGTTTACACTTTTTCTTTTTTGAACCAAATCGGTGTAGTTTTCAATGACGACTAAGAAGCATATTTTTCTCGATTATGTTCGATTTGATCGAATTCTATGTACCAGTCACGTAGCGAGACATTTTCTTCTGGGTAGAGTAAAGGAAATTTCTGGCTTCACTTTTGGTTGATAAAATTCGTTCGAATCGAATCATCAATTATGTTAGGTTGAATGTGCCTCTGAAGTGATGTTATACATGGACGCGCACTTGGTGAAAAACTGAGCTACAAATATTTCACTAGTTACTACTTCTAAATTGTTATTTCAGTATGACTTTTTGGAAAAATTACTTCTGGAATAAAATTTTTTGAAAATCCAATTATTAGGTTGATGAAAAGTTATTAAACGCAACTTGCTTTCTATTAATGGCACATTCAACTCGATTGTGTTCAATTCGATGGAATGCTACCTACCAGTAGCGTAGTGAGAAATTTCAACTGGATGAGGCAATGCAAATTTTTGGCTGTGTTATTGGTAGATACAATCTTATTCGATTGGATCGAATTATGTTTGAGTTGAATGGGTCACTTCAACTAAAAAAGTTTCAGTTGCACTTGATTTTTTGCAATAGTGCAATAGTCTTTAAATAAAAACATTAGTTCACAGAAATTCCTGGTCAAACTCGCTAAATTATACTTTGAAATACAGAGTGCTGTTTAAAAAGTTAAATTGTCTCAAGGAAGAAATAAGTTCCCTAACGCAGCTAAAAATTAAAACACGTATTTCATTTACATTTTAAACTGATAGAATCTCTGAACTCCTATTTTGCAGTTTACTAAACACATCTAGCCGTGAAACAAAATATTTTTAAAGTTAACCTAATTGACATAAAATTTACATCACATTGCTGAAAGTAGTATTGCGGAATCCTTATCGTCTTTGGGCAAAAGTTTAATTAATTGAGTGTTGGTCAATTTTGACTTATTTTGTTTCAGTCGAACGTTTAATTAAATTTAGTGTGGTAGGTTCATTGTTTCAAAGCTTTTTAAAATACGAAAAACATGAATTCCAGTTTCAAATGTCTGGAAATTTAAATACAAACGACGTCAGGAAAAAGTCTTACATAACTGAAGCTTGAACAGAAGTATGTTCATTTCCTTTCAATAAAAGGAAATCTTGAACAGCATCTGCAGAAATCGTTTGCAGTTTTACTACTCATTGGTCATTTAACTCAATATTTTTTTAATTAATTTATTTGACACATGTACAGATTTTAAAATTTTCATCACATTGCTGGACAGTTGTATTGCAGACTCCTCGTTTTTACATGCAAGTCGATTCTACTGTAAAATTCCATAAAAATTTAATTTATAAAAGCTATTTTTTAAAAATTATAAACTTCATCAGTTAAACACAAATAATACATGTCACCTTTAACACTAAACTCTCTTGGATAATATTTTTGTAGAATTAGACCCCCCCCCTCCTCCTTACCCTTTTATCATCAAATATAGCTGAAATGTTTTTAAGATATATATATTTTTTAATTTACGGCGAGATTCTCCGAGTCTCCTTCCTCTAACGTCTTTAAGTTCAGCTTAAAACTATACTTTCAAAATTAAAATTTTGAAACATTAAGGTTGGATATCCCCTTAAGTCCCCTAAAAATGTTAATTCTTCACCTCTGAATCGTTTTCGGAGGGGATCTCTCATGGAAATCTTACCCTTATAGTTTACTAAAGACCAATCTAAAATTGCAATTTTAAAACTCCAGTTTAATTCATTTTTCTAGACCCCTCTCCCTCGTTTTCTCACCTTTACGTCACCCAAAGACACCTTAAACGTTATTTGAAAAACATCAGCTTCAACAAATATCTCGGGAAGGTATCCCTACACCTTTTTTCCGAACATTAAAAATATGGCCTAAAATTGCGTTATTAAAGCTAAAATTAGATTTTTTTTAATTAAAAGCCCTGAAAATTCCGAGTATTCCAGTATGTGGCCCCCTGAGCCTCTCTTTTATAGTGTTAAATATTTTGCATGAAATATATGTATAATATTGAAATATTTCTTTCATATCTGAAACAGAATGAACTATTTACTTATCCAATACTTAAACGTTTTTCTTCAAAATTTTCATCATGTTATTTAATTTTATTTCATCAAGTTGTACATTTTTCTTAAATAGGACATGGTCATTTTTCAAAATATAATTTTTTTTTTTTATTATTAACGTGTCGAACAGCAAACTGAAAAATTGATTTAAATAAGGCAAAAAAAAAAAAAAAGTGGTAAATTTCTCAGAATTATCTTCTAAACCGTGGTTTTAAACCTTTTGTTTCCCAGTCCTAATTTTGAACAATTCCAGGCTCGATATATGTACCGAGACACACACACATTTGTACAAGCTATATAAGCTTTAGTAGTTTCAGAAATCAGATCAAGATAGCTGATATAACTTTTTGCATCTATTTCGAGCTCAGAATAGAAATTTTAAACATCATTTTTTTGCTTTACTATGCATTTGTGTTAAATTTAAATGGTGAGACTCAAATTTCATACATTTATAAAGTGTAACAAATAACAATAAAGGTTAGTGATCCTTGTTCCAAGCATAATCGATGGTCAAACATCTGGATTACAATTGTATAATTTTAAAATTTAGTTATTTAAATTCTTCTACAACTTAAAAAGTATGATAAATAAAAGTTTATTTAAAACAAAATGTGAATGCTCAGAGATGTACAAGCGCCTTATGTACTACATTATGCTAACGCATAATGTACACAAAATATAAAGCTCAACGATCTGCGAGTGCTAAGTCAATTTTCAAATGTTTAAGCATCATGTAAGGAATAATATGGAAATAAGTAACTTGCATTAAATATTCGAAATCAGATCAAAACAGTTACAGATGAAAATTCTGAAATCGACATCAATGTTTACTAATACTTTCTGCGTAGCGTCACAGAATTTGGCACACGTGATGAAATACGTCACAATTTCGTAGCAAAAAGTTCTTTCAATTAAGTTTATGAGTGAGACTATTGAAAAAATGTAACAAAATTTACAGTAAAAATAACGTCATTAATTTAATAGTGTATACATACAGTATATAGTACAAACAACCAATCTTCATCTAGCCATTCTCATTGCAGCAAAGAAAGCAATGATTTTACAAGTGTGCCCAAATGTGACCAATCATGTTTTCAAATGTGTTGACGAACCGTCTGCTACCTAGACTCGTGTGTTGGCACTCGAGGTTCAGTATCCAGAACAAATTCGGAACAATTTCTTTCTGACGGAGCTTATTCAGAACACTTCATAGCGCACATTCCCCTATTAGGATCACTTTTTCTGAAACAAAGTGTTCCAAATTGTGCAGGTTTATTTGCAGTGTAGTCTTTCGGCAGTCATTAAGAAATTTTCTCCGTAATTCTTTGCAGAGCATTAACTCATCCATGATCACTTGTGTCATTTCCATGATAGAATCTTTCTTCAGTAACAAATCAGAAAGACCACTTTTATTGTCTAGGAGTGACTCAAAAATTTCAATGTGGACGTTTTTGGTTGTGTGTCACCGAAGTCGGTATCCTTGTTGGTTTCATTCTCCTTTGTCACTTCTAAAAGTTCTTCTTCCAGTGAGTTCTGAACTGTGTGAGTTTAATAACTTTACTTCTGAAAAGAGCTCTGGAACCAATCGCATAAAATGTCTCCAGTGGCCTAAGCTCGATTATTAGCCCGCCAAAATGCAGTTGATTACGCGTAATCTGCAATCTTTAGGAGTTTGAATTTTGTCTCGTTACATTGCCGCATCCGCGTAAAACCAAAACTCATCCGCGTAAAATAAAATAAAAGTGTCAAATCTTAAACCGCGTATAATCGAAACCGCGTAAAATAAACCCGCGTAAAACGATGGGCGTAAAACTGTAGTTGAGAAATGGTTTAAATCAGTTTGAGAGGTGTTTGAAAATTTTTTAAAATAACTAGGTATGTTTACAAAAAATTCTAATACACACCACTTGGAACGCATCCGTCACATAAGTTGAGACTCGACTGTATATAGATTTGTTTCTTTTGCTAAAATCAGGGGTGAGTTTGTGACAGAATGTACCAGAACTCTGTTCTGGTATTGCTTCTCTGGGGGGGGGGGGGGGGGGGGAACAGCTTTTGCATAAAATTGGTGGCGTTTCAGGATTTTATTAAGTAAAATTTACGTTCCGGAACTAAAAAAATTACAAATCAATTCCTGGTACAAATATATTTAAAAATTCCGTTGAAAAAGAAAGTGTACGTCTGTTTCAAAATATCGATTACGATTAATAAATCTTTTTTTTTCAACTATCCCATTTTGTCGATAGTACTGTCGAACTTGTAGCCATCGTTAGTGTAAAACTTGAAGTTTTTAACTTTATATTTTTGGCTATGTTATCCCACACGTAATATGTGTTTAAGTTTTACAATTATTTTCTCTGTGTTTGCGATGACGAAGAGAAGAGTTAAGCTGGAATATGACACGTACAGTTAAATTCAGTTACGCGTAAGTAATTTAATCTATGTCAATATCGTTGTCCTTTTGCTTATCACAGTGCTGCCCAACCTACGCCCCGCTGGCCATATGTGGCCCACAAATCTTATCCTTGCGTCCTGTTGTTATGTGCAATGTTACGAATCCAAAAGTACATTGTGGAATAATTTCGAAACAATCGATCAACTTCCTTCGGTGTTAGGAATGATTCTTGCAAATTTGGAGCCAGATAATCAGATATTGGTTTCTTAAAACTGATGGAAACTAATTGACCATCCTCGTATATATAATAGCCAATTCACTGATCGAGTAACGCTCCGGACGTCACCAAAAATGAAACTCGCGCTATAGCGGGATAATTTGATAATATTTTTTTGGGTAATGTTTTACAGGCTGGGATTTTTTTTTCTTTTTGGCAGAGTTAAACTGTATCCGGTAAGTTAACTGTTTTACTGGTAAGACTGTCATTTTAGGAGAATGAAGAAACGAAAAGATGGTTAACAATTAACGTTATCTACTGGTTCATCCACTCTGGAGATAGGGTTAAAATTTCAGTTGTCAAAATATCACCAAACAGGCAATTACTTCGTTCAAATGTAGGAGTAATTTTCACCCGTCATACCTTGACGGGCGATTTTCTAGTATTACAAGAATGTAGTAATGATATCAACGAACTTTACTTTGTAGTTTTCTTTCCTTTTCCACATTTCCGATGTGATTTAAACATATTTAAATATATTTTAATTTTGAATTTGTTCTGTCTAAGCAGCTTAATATGAGACCCCATCTTACTATGAGGAGCGGCCTCACGGGTAACAAAGGGTTAGGCACAACTAGCTAATCAAAATCACATGAGCATAGCAAGAGTTTGTTATTTTTTTCGCACAAAGTTGTTAAGTTGAATAAACTTTTAACTATAAAGTAATTAAGCCTACATTATAGCACTTTATTTATTTATTTATTTATTCTATTTCTTAAAAGTAAAAAGTATTTTTATGAGGCGGAAACAAAGTAAAAGGATTTACACCTTATGAAATTCCCATATTGGATCACTTAAAATTTTCAGGTCTTTGGCAGTTGTTATGAACAAATAAAGCTGTAGAAATGGTCGCAAAGGAAAGACACTTTATTATGAATAGAAATGTCCTGTTAAACTTTGTTTCTCAATAGCCTAGTAAACAAAATTCGTTTTCTATTAACACGACAAAGTTGTCCATTATAACTATACAACAGTAGTTTGAAACACTATTACTTCTAAATTGTAGCATCACAAAACGGGTTTATTATTCATGAAACTCGCAACTTATTAGCAGTACCGGTTTTACTTTCTTTTTTCTAACAGCTACGTCCCAGAGAAGCGATCGTTAGGAAAATTCTAATGCATTGGATTATGTCCTTAGCTTCATGGAGACTGAAAATTTTTGAAAAATACTACATTATTTTGTGTGCTTCTTTGCTTTATCAACATTTGCATAAAACATTGCAGTAGACCATCGTTTATACGATACTCATTTAACCGAAATATTGTTTAACTGCAGTCGGTTTCATTATTTTTATTATTTAAAAGTTATTATTATTGTTTTTTAATTAAATTAACTACATTACTTTAAAGGCGCTGGGGCAACATGTCCTTCTGCATACACGGTTCTATCTGTTCTTTTCTGTTTCCCTCCCATATCCACCAGCAAATGTTTGGAACATTGTAAATAGTTTTAGCTTAATCGGAAAATAAAACTTGTTACTGTTTCATTTAGTAACTTTTTTAAAGCTATATGTATGGTACCAAATGTCATATGGATTAAAGCTATACATCTTTTCAAGGTCAATGGAAAAGCTAACGTGAATAAGGTGCTTATAATATGTCATATTAAATTTACATTGCATTTTCCGATTCAGGTAACATTTTGTTGAGCAAACTGATTGCTTATAATTTAAATGATGTAATTAAAATACCCCATTTAGTAGTTGTTTTGTTCTTAAGAATTTGTTAAAACCCAGACTTAAAGCTTCTGTGGGCATCTAAAGGCTCTTGTTTAAAACCTCTCATCTATATGAAATTTTCAATTAACCGATGGGGTCCACTCCAGAACACTTCTGTTAATTGGGGTTCTACACTATTTTTTTTAAAGCAGCTAGTTTTTATGAGGGAAGTATGGGAATGCTTCAACAAGTGTTGTTCTCCTTTTATATTTTTCAGTGAGCCGTCTTATGGAAATATGGGAGATTCTTCTTGCCTTTATCTGTTTTGTAAGTTAAAATCAATACTTAAAGTTTTTGTAGGCTCCCAAAGGTTATTGTTTAAAATCCGTTATTATATCTAAAGTTTTCGATTTTCAGAAAAGAATCCGTCCCAACTATTTCGGTTAACTGAAGTCGTACTGTATTTTTATTGAAAAACAGCAGTTTCATTGAGGTGAGGAGATGAGTACTTCAACAAATGTTGTTCTCCTTTTCTTCTTCAGAAAGCTTATTAACGAAGCATGGGAGAATCACAGTACCTTTACAGAGTATTTAGTGGTTTATGATATTCTGCCTTTTTTTTTTTATCTCTAAGCAAGATAATCGGAGAAGCTAAGCCTCGTTCATTGGAATTGCTCTTTTATGAGCCTTCCTAAAGGGGCATAATGGATTCTCAGTACTCTTACAAAGCATTTGGTTGGTTGATAATTCATGTTGAGTATTTCTGACCTTAAATAATGTTTCTGTGGATTCTGACTCTTCTTCGTTGTAATTTTATTTCTATTGACTGCCTTACAGAAACATTTGAGATCTCAATATTTTTTTAGCATTTAGTGGACTTCATGTTGTGATACTCTTGCTTTAAATTGTAGTAGCAGGGATACTTTTCCAGGCCTTCCTACAAAAACTGGTGAAACTCCCAGCACTTATGCAAGTCATTGAATGAGTTCTGGTTTTATTCTGCTGTGCTAAATTGAGAAAAGAGGAGAAAGCTAAACCTTAATCATTGATTTGTTTCCCCCAAATACTAGACTAGACTATAACTAGACTATAACTGGACTCGAATGACTTTCGTTCGAAATCCCGTTTCTTGAGTTCTTTGTGATTAAAGGTCAAAATTACTACTTCATAGCATTCATTAGCTCCAATAATAAGTAATGTAGTTTTCCCCTTGTGAAGCTCCCTAAGAAACCAGTTATCTAGAATTGTGTACAACCGTTGCAGATTCTGTCTAATAAATGAAATTGGAATATGGTCCAATTTCAAGCAAAAACTAGTTATGCCAACAAAACTTTAAAATCTTACATCATGACAAATATTTTTATGTAGTGATATTGCTGTGAATATTTTTTTATTTACGTTATATAAATGATACGGAGTTATTGAGCGTGTAAGGTAGTGTGTTCAGCTAAAGAAATATAGAAGTACCAACACAATATACAATATTCGCTTATAATAGAATCATTGATTTTAGAAAGAAGGAAGAACGAAGTCCCCTACATGATTCTACCAAATACTACTGCCTATCCTATTCGTGTGTCTAGTGGCCTGTCCAATTTACCTAGAATTCCTGTACATAAGGTTTCTTTTTACGGGAAGCTTTATCCGAAACTATCAAATTTTTTAAGTGTAATGTTGAAATAACTTGAATATAGAAATAATTGGGTTGTTTCCGAAATTAAATATTTTTTTCTGAAAGAACATGCTTAACAGAATGAACCATTTTTAAATATCTTTAACAAATTTAATATTTTTAGCGATTACTTACTACTTAACTAGCGGATTGAAATTCATTTTTACGCTGTTGCACATGACATCACAAGTGATGAAATACCATTCCGTAATGCTTTTAGCGCACAGCGCAAACTAACATGTCCAGGCAACGTGGTTGACAGCAAAGCGTTAACATTTAGCCTGGCAATGGAGTAGAGCACCAAAGTACATCACTTGTGACTTCATAAAAACCCCTCCTTAGTTCCAAAATCGGATATTAAAAACAAATGATTGAAAAAAAAAACTGTTGTGAAAATAAAAGTTTCTTTCTTTTTTTGCTTATTCTATAAATTTCAGTGAGTAAAAGTAGTACTTCTGACTGAAGGAAACTACCCCATTGTGAAGAAAATCCTTCATTTAGTTGATTTTTAACCAGTGCAAAAAACGTGATTATCACACAACAAGCACTTTGGAAGTAAAGAGTGTTGTGAGCGAAAATTTCTATTTGTGTATTGAATGCTTATTTTATGTACTCAGGGCGGATGCCGTTAATGAGCTTTGCGTATGATAAACTTTCTTATTTGTTAAGCTGGTTTTTTGCATTAATAAAGGTGCTCAATCTATTGTAGACTTAAAATAGCTGTCTACAGTACTTTTTTGACAATATGGGCAATATTAACATTGTTTTTTCATTATACTTATTTACAGATCATTTTTAATGTATAGTTAATAATAATTTTTTCTATGGATGACTTGGAATCACTAAAAATCATATAAACTACTGCGCCATGTAAAACTAGATGCGTCAAAGTTATGGGTACGAAAGCTTTCCTAAATAGATAAAACCGATACATGGGTTCATAATCGATATTGTTATACAGAGATACTGTACGAAGTTTTTCCACTCCTAGAGAGTGCAAATCTTAAAGAGACCTAAAGAAATTTTTCTAGAATTTTTCATTAACTGTTCTGCATTTATCATAAAATTGTCTTATCTAATATATAAAAATCTCCTGCTACTGTGTTAGTGTTTAAACTCCTTCAATATGGCTCGCCCGATTTTTATGAAATTTTTTATGTGAAATTTTTAGGTATGAGAATAGGTCGTAAAGAATATTTCATACCGCTAGGTAATCAGGGTGTTCTTATCCAGAACTTTTCTTTGAAAACCATTGTAAAAACCATTGTTGAAATTCATTGTAAAAACCAAATTCATTGTATATACCATTATTGAAATTCATTGTAAATACCATTATTGAAATTCATTGTAAAAACCATTGTTGAAATTCATTGTAAAATCCATTGTTGAAAATTATTGTAAAAGCCTTGCTTAAATTAATTACAAACGTTAACATAGGATGGTAACAAAATTTTTAAAATCATTGAGAGTTTTCCGACATTTTGCCGGAGCGCCGCGTCATTTTGAAATTTTTTTCTGCATTTGTTTTGTATTACAAAGTAGTGCGTGCCAAATTTTGAACGATACAAAAATTTTGTCTATTTGTGTGTGTGTGTTTGTGTATGTATGTGTACATTACTGTTTTGATAAAATGAATGGTTGGTGTTTTTTTTTATTATTTTTATCTGTGATCATCGTCTACAACGCTCTATTTTTTTTTCTGTTAATGATATTATCCCCACAAACTTACAACACATTCGTTATTTTTTAATTAACAACCAAAATATTTACTAGAATATATTTATATGGCAGAACAACGTTTGCTTGGTCAGTTAGTAGTGTTATAAAATTAACAAACATTACAGAGTTCTTTATTTTCGATTTAGTTTTTGGTTAAAAAGACATCAATCTATTTGCGACAAGCAATGAAACCACCATATACAAAGCACCGATACTCCTATTTTGAGTTTAATTCAAATTTGACATCTGTGGGAAAATGTCAGCTTGCCGAATGTAAACGTTTAGACATTCGACAAATTAATGTGATCATAACATGCGATATTCAATGCGCATCCTTCCGTTTGGTTTGTCAAAACCACTGTTGAAATTTTAATGAGAAGCACATGGAATTGATATTCAAGTCTAAGATGAGATTTCCAGCTTAATTACTGTCATGGAAATGATTGCAACCTGAAGCATTTTGCGGAACATTGCGTTTCACGGTAGCATTTCGTAATTTAAAATGTGAATATTATTATATTTTTCAGTTTTAAATAAAGTTCTTGATTTTGAAATTTTATACTTTGGTTCCTAGAAATCTCAACTTAAAACTTTGATTCGTTTAAGGTTTTTTTTTTTTTTCAACTCGATGTCTCTCTTTCTTCGCCTTGCATTTCTTACTATTGATAATACGAATAATGCTACTTACAATCAAAAAAATAAGAAAATACAGTATAGATTTCATTTTATTCTTGAAACTGTGTTAACTTAGAGTTTTTTTTAAAGAAATTAAAATGTTACTGTGAACTAATATTTATTTATTCTATCATCAAAGATGAGTAGTTATTTTTATTAGGGTTTGCCCAGCGGCCAAAGTTCGACCATCTTCATTACTGAATATTTGAGAAAACTTACATGAATTTTTCTGTTTCTAACATTTTAATTTTTACTCATATACATTCGTTTACTGTACATCTGGGAACATATATTTTTTACATGTACTTACTATACCCAACAGCAATAATTTATTCCAATTTTGCTTTCTGTATGTGGCACAGCATAACTTATTACGGCTTTGGCGGCAAAAAAAAAACACCTATATATAGGACCAAAGCTTTTTAAATGAATAAAGAAAGGGGATATTTCGATTATTGGGAAATTGGTATGGCCGTAAAATTCTTGAAGGGAAAAGGATACCATGTTGCCCTATGATAACCTTATATATATTTCTTTACTTTTTGCTTCCATGTGCAAAGCAAAAACAATTCTCGCGCTGGCATTGGTGCCAAAAAGTTGACGCCAATGGATAAAGATCGTCAATATCCCAGAAAAATCAAAAGCTTCTTGAATGAAATGATACCGCAAAATTCAGTAGATACGTAAAAATTCTGTATAAACAATATTCTTTTTAAAACGATTACTTAATCATGCCAACTTATTCAATATTACTGAGTATGTGAACAACCTCTACTCGCGACAGCAAATAATATTAAAGTCGCAAAAACGCAATCAAAAGGGAAAGATTATAATGCCCATATTTACCTACGAAGCCTCATAATAAAAACGAATGCAAGAAGTTCATTTCTTTATGTTCAAGCGAGAGATGGTAACTCAAAATATTATCCAGCAATTTCTTCTCGCTAACTATGTCACGTTAAAAAGGAAATAAAAATGAATGCTAACTTATAATTGCAATTTGCACTTTTTCTAGGCAAACGGGTTTGCGCTTTTGAACCGTAACCGTTCCAAGGTCGAACCCCTAAAATGCATTCTCGTGTAAAAAGAGTGGTTTAAAAAATAAATTAAAAACTTAGTGTTTCGTGCTTCCAACAATGGTTTTCAACAATGAAAAACAGCCAAAATTATAATTTTTGAGTTTCGCTAACTAAAAAACGCTTTTACCTTCTTTTCAAGTAGATTTAGGTTATTGGACTTCGGGCGTCTTGACAATTTCTTCTTTGGAATATTTTTTTTTAAATCCTTTCCAACCATATCAAATTTGAAAAAAAAAATGGACCATCCATTCTCGTTGAAAGAGCCATTCAGGACGAAAATGCGTTTTAACTAATGTCTCCAATAATTAGCGTCTGATTTCAAAAATTTGTATTGATAACACTAAAATTTGGCAATAGCTACTGAACAAAAAAAAGAATGAAGAAAATCGGTTCAAAAACCGAGCGAAAATGGTACCGAAAGAAAGCGGCTTGCCTATTATTATATAAAGATTTTTTTTCAGTCTACGTTCCTAAAATATTTATTTAAAAAGAAAAAAAAAACACGAGGAAAGCTTAATGTTCCTTTTACATTATTTTAATGCATTATTTGAGCCGGTTATAAATTTTTAGCACTAGCTCCTTCGAGATAATTTTGCACTTGAAAGTTCATCACGCTGAAGATAATATTTTTTCACCTAAAAATTCCGAAACGTTGCGGTGATTGTGCTCTCAGAAGATCAGAAAAGGTCTTAAAGAATTAAACAAATTTCTTCATGAACTTATATTGACTCATTAGTAAAATTATACTGACTGAATTAGTAAAACCAAGATTTTTTTAACCAAATGGAGGAGAACGCAAGCCGTTTCACATTGAATATAGATGATTATGGTGAGGATACACTCTTAAACTCTAATATTAATGTATGTTGTAGTTTGGCGACATTTTAAAAGTAAGGCAATGTTTTACTTATGAAATAAACAATTTCTTCTCAAATAAGTTTTACTTAAATTAAAATCTTTTGAAGTTTTAAAAAAGTCATTCATCATTAACTGAAGTAACAGTTTGAGAGAAAAAAATTTGATATAGCTTTGGTGTAAGTAAATTGTTTTCTGAAATGAAAATGACTCAGGTTGTTTTTGGAATGTTTGCTTCAAACTTTAACAGGATAGAAAGATAGATTACAAATTATTTGAAACTTCAAATTAATAAAACTAAAGAAAGAGGGAGGAGGAAAAGCAATAAAATAGGTAATCGATACGCAGGGCCGCAGAGAACCAAAGCGGGCCCCTAGTCAGTTTCGTCACTGCGGGCGTATCCCCGCCCCCCCCCCCCCAAAAAAAGGAGAAAAAAGAGGAAAGAAAAAAGAAGACAAAAGAGAAAAATAAAGAAGAAGAAAAAAAAAGGAAAACAAATCAAAACTGCATACTAGAAAACCATTAACGTTATTTTAAGTGCCGCAACTGTATGTACCAAAAGAGTAAATTTTACAAACAATCATAATTTTAATTCAGGAATACTGCTTGCTAATTACTTCAAAAAGAAAAAAAATACGACACAGAAATTCACACATCAAGACCAAATTTTCATACATTGAAACTAGGCACATGCACAATATTGAATTTATTTCAAAGCACCCTTTTTGCTTTTTGATTTGTGCAATGATTTATAACTTATCGAAGTTCAAGTTAATTGAAAGTTTTGTTCTCCAGTGCTTAAACTCCGTGACTAGTTGTCCGTTGCAATGCACTTTAGTAGCACTATTTGATAATCAATCTTAGAATAAGAGTTTGAACAACAGGTATTATTTTAGGAATAATAAATCTTCGTTTATCGTGTCACATGAAAAACTAAGCTTTAAAATAAAATGTATTTTTACAATGTTATGTCTAACGCCTGAAGACAATTCTTTGAAGAATCTTCGGTCTTGCTTTGTTCTATTAACGATCAAAGTTATGAAAAGTTCATTTTTAAAAGTATTGCAGTTCATTTTAGTGATAGACTGGGCTACGGTCAAAAATACATTGAGACAGGCGGCCAATAGCGCAAACATGCCCCTGACGTCAGTAATGACATTCGCAATTCTCAATTCACAACACGCTCTCGTGTTTTCTTATAATCTTTTTTAGCGAGGTGGTGGGAAGCGAATTTATTACACATATGTATACCAAAGGTTGCATGCACGGAACGATTGACGTTTATTTCATCGCACGCTTTCACCTTCCTTATCATAAAAAATAGTCGAAAACTTTGTACTGCATAGTGAATAAAATATGACAACGTATATAAAGTACAAATTCAGAATGAAAAAAGGTTAAAAAACCAGCAAACAGCTGTTTTGGCACTCTAAAATACAAGTGCCATCATCAGTGCAATTAAAAACGAAGACAGGTTCAACCCGACAAAAACACAGTCGAGGCGAACAATGGAATGAGAGACGAGTTGTAAAAGATATGAGAGCAGTACCGGAAACGATGACGTCAAGGTTACGTCAGAACTACAGAGGACAGTTGCACTCAGGAGAAAACGTCACGGACAAAAAATAAATCAAATAACAGACTTCCAAACATTAGGAAAAGGGGGAGCGCTAGACAAATCATTGACGATTAAATTAGCATTTTTCCATATGTGATATGACTCCCAAAAATCTAAATCATGAATGGACGAACACTCGTGAATAACTTTGGCGGAAGAAAAAATAAAATTATGACCGCAAGACCAATATTGTTCGCCTCGACTGTGTTTTTGTCGGGTTGAACCTGTCTTCGTTTTTAATTGCACTGACGATGGCACTTGTATTTTAGAGTGCCGAAACAGCTGTTTGCTGGTTTTTTAACCTTTTTTCATTCTGAATTTGTACTTTATATACGTTGTCATATTTTATTCACCTTCCTTATCGTTAGTGAGAACAGAAAATTTGTTTATTTGCGAACACTCAGGCTAAAAGAAAATTTTATTCTTTGCGTTTTCACTTATTCAGTGGTTTTTTGTTTTGCCCCCCCCCCCCTCCCCGTTTTCTTTCTTTCTATGCTGCTTTCTTTTTTCTTTTTTTATTTCTTTTTTCTTTTAATCTTTTTTCTTTTTCTTTAATTTTTTTGAGCAATCACATTTCTTATTGTTCTCACTTGACTGTTTTGAATTCCTATGATTTTATTTTCCCCCGTCTTCCTCTGCTCCACCACCGTCGACCGGCCTCACGATGCTGCTCCTCTAGCAAAAAGTCTCCAGGTCACGTCCATATCCTACATACACGCACGCACACACCTACACACATACACACACATACACACACTCCTACGCACACACACATACACACACTCCTACGCACACACACATACACACACACTAATACACACTCATGTCTGAACACAAACACACACGCGTACGTACACACACACACTCGTGATTGCGAAAAACATGATTTGAATTCCAAATGTCAAAATTCAAATTATTTAATTATTTTTTATTTTATTTTATTTTATTTTTTATTTATTTATTTATTTTTTTTTTTTTTGGCGTCGGTGTCGTCGGGCCCTAGTTTCCGCCTAGGCTGACATGACCTCTCGTCGGACCTGTTGATCTCGTTAAAATATTTGCATCACTGGAAACGTTTATAGACGGTCTGTCCCGTATCAGATACCTGGAACTTTTGAAAAGTCTCTCCAAATGTTTCAACGATTAAAGAAAACTTGGGTGAGGCACCAGTCCGTTGCCGAATCTTCCATAGATGTCATGAGTATCTTTCTTTCTACATGTTAAATCCGCAAATGAACAGTTACAATCTACTGCTTATTTTAGTGTTTTTGACGTTTTACTCTATTAATTATAACTTCAGAAAAATGTTATATTGACAAAATAATATTTTACATTAACTCTGAGCACTATTTACCGGATGTCAACCGAAAAAATAAGTTGTTTGTGCCAAAAAAAAAAAAAAACTCATAAAAATAAATACTTTCTGAAATAAATGTCCTAAACCGATGAACAAGACATACATTCTGTTCTTCTGGAATGAAACCGATTATCATCATTGCAATAACTTGCATTGTATCACATCAAATGATAATAGTTCTCTGCTATAACAATCAACTAGTCAACCCGTGCGGAACTCCGCACTGTGCTTCGAATCGTTTCATAAGACATTTCGCTCTTTAAAATTTTCAAAGAAAGAACATTATGAAGAAGAACCGAAAAAAAGTAAGCGCAGAAGAGAACGCATGTAATTTAAAGACATCAGTAACAAAACCTCGTTAAATACAACGTTGTGATAATTTGATCATCGCTCACCTTCTGGTCGTACATATTTTCAATGCAAACATAAATATCATTAAAAGTGTGGCTGAGTAGTGACTCGTGAAAAAGCAATAATTGTGCATGTGAAAAAACAGGTTGTGGCAAATACAGTCCTGCCCATGTGAGCATCTGACGGGAAAAAAAGAAACATTAAAGAGATATTTATTGGCACGGATTCGAATTGGCGCCAGTCTAATTAACAACCCGACACCCCAACAAACCTAGTATGTGCTCCTTCCTTTTTGAAAGCTATTCATTGCAGGAATGCGTAGTAAAAAACAGCAAAAAAGCTTTTTGCCAAAAAAAAAAAATAATAATAATAAGATCATGCTTCCATGTTTTGTCATTAACCAGCATGATACGATTTAAAATTATTCGTAAAGCATAGAATTTGAATAAAGAATGACGAAGATCTCACGTAGCGATTAAAACAAACATTCTAGAGAAGTAATAAATTAGATTGAAAATAAGTGTTTTTATCTTTGAAAATTGAACTATTTCACATAGAAGGTTGCTTTAACCGTTACGGCTTAAATTCGCGCACATGTTTCTCTTTTAATCGAACACTTAAAATTCAGAACCAAAACCAGTTGAATTGAGCCCGTTTTTTAAGTGTAATTTTTCGAACGTAGACATAATGTTTTTTTTTTGTTTTTTTTCAGCAGAAAGCAGAGGAGTAGAAAATGATTTCTTGCTAATGAAGTTGATAATAATTTTAATGCTTTATATCGTATTCGCGCGAATAAAAAATTAAAGGTTTACTGGGTGAAACTCGTAGTTTTAATTTGGCGTAGTATTTTTTCATTTGTACAAAAGGTCGAACATTGCTATTAGAAACATCTACATTTCAGCATACAATGAAAATGTTTTTCTGCGCAAAAAGGATTTCCTTTAGGTAATTCTAATACTTTTTTATGCTTACATTATGCTGAGTGGTCTGGATGTAGTCAAAGCTTAAAAAAAGGGAAAAACACCTTTCGATTAACAGTCAACTTATCCGAATGATAACTGCAGCCTGCATAAAGGAGTCAAAACACCAAGTAGCATTCCCACTGCATTTATTTTATTACGTGTGTATGTTATGTGTACATGTAATGCGTAATACTAATATAAATTTGATATTATGTCGGACAGCCTAAGCTTGCCCGAAGTTCAAATAGTTTATAGCCGAACGCTCTACCGAAAAAAACTTATCAGTTTAACCGAACAACTAAGTCCGGTGCTTTTAAGCTTTATTAAAATACGAACACACACACACACACACAGGCTTTTTTTTTTTTTTTTTTGCCGAAAGCGACGTAAAAAATTGGAAAACTGCATTAGAACTTTACTGAAAAAAAAAAAAATTCATAAGAACTGCAGGCATCAAGGTTTTGAAACAGCAAGGGGTGTTTTCGAAAACTTGATTTTTCGACCGTAAGTCTATTTTTCGTCATTAGCCAGCCTGATAAGTTTTAAAATGAGAGGGGAACAATATATAAGATAAGATATTGAAGAAAAATGGTTTTATTTTTGAAAATTTTTACTATTTGTTACCGCAGGCTGCTTGAACCGTTATGACTTAGATGGCAGCACGTGTTCATCATTTAGCAGCACGGTTAAAATACAAAATAAATTAAACTATGCTCTTTTTTAAGCGTAGCTTTTCGAATGTAGTAAAAATGTGATAAGCTATTTGCTTTTTTGCAAAAAGAAGAAAAAATATATATTTTACCCTTCAAATTGAGGTAGTAATTTTTTTATTTGTACAAAGAGTCAAAAACTCATTAGAAGAATACATATTTCAATATACAATTTATTATTTTTTTCTGAACAAAAAACAATTCTATTGTAGTCTGAAATCTTAAACCTGTTACTTATATTTTCGCTTACATTATGCTTTAATTTTCTTACCAGAGCCAAAGCTTAAAAAGAAAAACCTACAATTCCGAAGTAATTTAGCACAAAGTCACTTCAAGTTTTCATATCAGCAAGGAGCGTTTCCTTCTTACTTATTCTATTTCTTCATAGTTGTTATTCATTTAATTAAGGGTTCATGTAATACGCGATATTTTTCTAATGTTTTGCTGAAGATTGTCCGGACGCGGGCCCAAACACGCATTCGAGAGTTACGAAGAGAACGCTCTGCCGATCAAGCTATTCAGCTCTGTCGGTCATAGCGCAAATTAAAGTTATAAGTTTAACCGAAAACCTCATTCTGGTTCTTTAAAACAGGTTTTTCGGCGGAAAAAACCAATTTTTAGACCGTGGGTCTATTTTTCGTCAGTAGTCAGCACCATAAGCTTTAAAATAAGGCGTAAATCAAAGAAATCGATCAAGAATTGAGGAAAATCTGGCGTAGAAACGAAAAACAGGCTACAGAAATAATATATAAGGATTAAACAGTATGGTATCATGTTTTTCCTGTGTCATGCTTGTACATGTAAATAAAACGCCTAAGCCAGAGCAATAAATGATATTCCTGGATTATATATGTTAATTTGTTCAATTTATTGTTACGGCTATGACATTTGTGCAAATAAATGTGCAATTTAATTCAGTAATTTTAAGATTTGGTCTTAGATTTTTATATAATTGAATATAAGTAACCCACTGTGTATCTTAACATAACGTATTAACGTTCTGAAAAACGTTTTTGTATTCAAAAAATAATAATTTTTGCATGTTGCGGGCGTGACATAAGAAAGAGAAGCACAAAAACTTTGCGATGCAAGTGAATTATGACTAGAAAACTGTGAGAGATCTTTTTTCAGTTGAAACAAAGTGTATGAGTTGTTTTCCTTAAAAAAATGTTTTATTATTTTAAATACAATTTCATTAAAAATGGTACGCGTTCATTACTTTAAAGTAAACATACTTTCAAGTTCCAAATTAAAAATGATTTAAAGTACGTATTGCTTTACTTCTCCATGGTAAAATTTTGGATCAGTTGTTATGCTCATTAAATGTAAGTGTGAGGGACGCTCAAAGAGCACATAACCCAACTTTTGCCAACAGCCTTAAGGTCCTTTTGGCTCAGAAGTAAAGTACTACTGTTTGAAAATCGATTACATGGGAAGGCTAATATCCGGTTTATAGGTGGAAATAGACGTATCTATTAGCTTATGGGGATGTTAATTGGTTTCTTTCAGATGTGCACTTTTGCCTCTCTATTATTTAGCCTTAGTTTTGTAAAAATGAAAATTTGCTCACAGCAACATTTTTTAAATCTAAAGTATATTCGATCTATTTTCTCACGGCAAAATTAATTCATTTATTTATTCACAACAAAGTTTTGAACTTACCATTTTGCTTTTACGTTCCTGAACAAAATTAAAATATTGTATTTTCTTTTTGTTGTTTCCATGGTAACTATTTTTGTTTCCCTTTATTTTATTTTTGAGAATGCAATAAAAGAATAAGGCACTAGTGACATTATAAAGAGCTTGCATCAAAATCCCATCGTTATTTTCCCTTCTCCCCTGCTAGATTCATTCAGATGGAATCGTCTTTACTTGGCAGATTGCCGAATTACATACAATCCGTGGTCAAACAGTAAGTTACTATCACAAAGGTCTGTGGATCAACACTCGCCACAGACACATCACTCCCATTCTTACACTACAATTGATTTTTAAGTTTTCTTGGCTTAGAGGCTTTAGTTCTGTTAAAAAATTTTATAGTGCACATTCAAATCAAAATACGTGTTTGACCCGTATAATGGCGTAAGAACTAGGTTTTTCCTTATTTCCTGAAAGATAATGAAATGGTATTTAAAACGGCCCGTTCAGCAAAGATGAGGTTAAATATTTTAAGGCCTCTTTTCTAAAATATTCCTCGATAGTTTCGACTTTATCAAACGCGTTACACGATTTTCTAAATTTTGCGCATTGAAAAGTTAAGTTCTTGCCTTACTTTTCATATCCGACCTCTATCAGCCGTAAAGAAATTTCTCCTTGATATGAACTTTTTTAGTAGTGTATTAAGCTTTAAATATGAAAAAAAAAGAAATGTGGTATAAATATTTAAAGTATTTGCTTTTGCAGCTTCAAGTTTCCATTTTAAAGTTTTAAGAATACTATTATAGATACAAAATATCTCTAAGCAATCATAAAGCATAAAATGTACGTTACAGTTTTGGTGAAACAGACATAGATTTTTTTTAATGCTTGAAATCGTTACCGTCTCTTATATATTCTGTGGAAAATTTGAGGTTTTCTGGTTATAAATACTTTTTTTTATAAGTTATACTTTAAAGCTTCACACATTTAAAAATTTAGAGTTTTCATTACCAGAGAAAAACTTATCTAGTACAAATTTTAAAAAAAAATCATACTGCTTATAAAATTATAATAATCACAGTCATCAAGTCTCCCTTTATACTATCTAGCCGAAAGGTGTCTTCGTTGTTGAACCATTTATAATGGTCGAAGCACTTTGTTTCTTTTTAGTCTAGAAAATAATATTACTACATAATAAACTGTATTTCATGGGACAATAATATATATTTTCAGTACGTGTTTTTTTTTTTTTTCGAACTTAAATGTATCGACTTTCATACCGGTTGGCAAAATACACTTGACACCTATTTAGAAATTGAGTTTCATATTAATTAATAAGCTAAATTTCACGTTCAAGCTAAAATAAGCTTTTATCATGGGTTAATAAATCTTTTCGCAGCAACAATTATTACTGGAAAATCTGGAAAAACTGTATTCAACTAAAAATAAGGTTCTGAAAAAGGGCAATAACTCATGCTCCAAATTAATTAGCAAAATTAAACTTAAGATTAGCTTATCGATTATAACTCATATCGGTTACTTAGCCATATTTCCGAAATATTTACGATGATATATCATATCTACTTAAAGATCAAGTTTCTTGGTGTTTCATAATTTACACCTCGTAGAGATCAGAAATGCAAATTTTCTTAACTAAGAAAAAATAGTGCAAATAAGAAATCTCCCCGTATCTGTCAAAAATATTCTTTATTTTATGAATTAACAACCAAACTACGCACATGTTTGAAATATCAAATTCTTACCATTGAAGAAATAATATTATAAGCGTGATTAAACGATTAAAATTTTACGCTGAGGAAATTATTTTCACCGAAAATATGAATGTAAAAATTATATTCGATTCCAATACATAATGTATGCTGTAAAGCGTCGCTTAAACTTGATTATGGAAAGTAGAACACAGAAATAAAAAATATTTTCTAAAACTCTCCAATTTTGGAACATTTCATTTCCTTGATTAATAAATTGTGTACATTTTCTTCAATAATGTATTCCGTTCATTTTGCCTGCGGTAAAAAACTTTCCCATTTCTTAGTATGATGGAATAAAAACAGTTGCGTCTTTCATCAAAAATTGGAGAAAATAATTTAAAATTATTATCTGAATTCAAGTGTTCAGATATTCTCGTTATTAGCAAATGTCTATGTGATGTTATGGATTGTACGTTTATTAAAAACACAAATATACAGTTTTTAACTTCTTTGTATTTTCTGTATATTTACATTCAGTGTAACATGATTTTTTTTTCTTTCTGAAAGAACTAATCGCTAAGGTATTTATTCTTCTTCCGACATTTGTGTGTACATATTGTTAAACTTAGAAAATCGTCCATCAAGGTATGACAGTTGAAAATTGCTTCTACATTTCAACGAAGCAAATACCTGTTTGGTGATATTTTGATAGTGGAAATCAAGGACGGATATAGAGAAGGTTCAAGGAGGGGACGATTGATTTCAGATATTTACCCTTTTAATAATTCCCAAACCTCTGCTCCCTAACAACATGGAAGGTTAAGTCAGATCAAACAACGTAAGTAGAAGCACAAATTTGTAAATTACAGCAGACACGTGTTTCGGCGTTACAGGGAACGCCTTTTTCAATGCAAAAAATAATGAGCTTATGGATGAAAAGACATCCGACAAAAGTAACGTCGAAACACGTGTCTGCTGTAATTTACAAATTTGTGCTTCTACTTACGTTGTTTGATCTGACTTTACTATTCAGCACAAAGGTATTTATTTATCTTAACATGGAAGGTTGTCTGAAAATACTTTTTTTTCTTTTTGGAACTTTATGAAAAATTTTAGAGGAGTGTACTGACCCATCTTTTACCTTAACGTCATTTAAAGTGTCTCATAAATCCTTTTTTTTCTTGGTACTTCAATTTAAAAAAAATTCCTGGGGACAACCCCCCAATCCTCATCTAAGATTGTCTACAATTGAGTTCTTGGAATTTCGAAAAAGTTCCAATACCAGTTCCAATAAGTCACTAAAGTGCTAAGAGATATGCTACAGATGCGTTTTCAAACGTACAATATTCTAAAAAAAATCAGAAATGGAGAGCATCCTTTTCTCCGTAACTTTATTGAAGATCGTCTAAAATTATGTTTTTTTAAACTTAAGTATCGAAAATATGGCTAGGGAGAGTTCCTGCATCTCAGCTCAAGTTAGGGGGCAATCGCCCCATCACCTCTCTCTTGTATCCGCCCTTTGGTGGAAATTGTAACCCTAACTCTAGTGGATTAACCCTAAACTCCAGTAGGTAGCGTTAATTGTTGACCCCTTTTCGTTTCTTCAATCCCCTGAAATGTCACAGTCTTACCAGTAAAACAGTTAAGTGACCGGATCGAGTTTAGCCTTGTCAAAGTAAAGCATTTCCATGCATGTCAAAAATTAACAAAAAAATATTATCATGTCGTGGTGCGAGTTTCATTTTTGGTGACGTCAGGAATGTTACTCGATCATTCGTTATTATATATATATATATACTAGAAAGTCACCCGTCAAGGCATGACGGGTGAAAATTGCTTCTACATTTAAACGAAGTCATTGCCTGTTTGGTGATATTTTGATAGTTGAAATGGTAACCCTAACTCCAGTAGGTAGCGTTCAATGTGTTGGCCATTTTTTCGTTTCTTCATTTCCCTGAAATGACACAATAAAACCTTTCGCTGCGTCTTAAACATTACCATAACATATTATCAAGTAATTATGCCTTGGCGCGAGTTTTATCGTTGAAGCATGCGGTTTACTCGATCATCGGCTATTATTTATATGAGGATGAGGATTAGTAATCTCTCACACAGTACTGCTGGAATGCTGTTCATCACTTTAGTGGCGAGAAATGGTTTGTTGGTGTCAAGCTCAAATTAAGAAAATTGAAATTATTGGCAGAAGTGTGCGAAAATTAAAAGTATACATATTTACAACGTGTTTACACGTATTTTCATTTCTTTTTATACTTTGTTCTGCAAATATTTGATTCGGTTGTGTATCTAAAAGTTATTACAGTTTATTTGATTTTCCCCATCGCTTCCAATAAAGAACAAATGAATATCTAGACGTTGCTTTTCTTGTTTAGTTTTGAAGGAAATGTTACTAGATTCTTTTTCAATGAACATGTCAGAATTGTCCGGAAATTGTCGTTGAATTTCTTGAAATATCTATTGAAAGTTTCTTTTTCTTTAAAACTGAAAAAATAAACTATTTTTACTTTGTCCTGAATCCGAAAGATTGTTATAAAATGAATTAAACCACCGACAACAAGGAGGAGGGTAGTACCGATTAATTTTTCAATAACGTTTCAGGGGCAAATCTTTTGTCTCGCAAAAAGTTTTATTTCTTTAACTATATCTTTGAGATACTATATATTACTAAATTTTGTCATATTAGCTCTGTAAACTAATATTAATTAATGAACAGAAAATTTAGCATTCACCAGTATTTCTTAATTTTTCAAAGTTTTTACCATTGAATTTGAATTATCTGTTGTTGCCTTAAAAGTCGACTTGGAATAAATTGTAACTTACTCTTGTATTAATGCGAATAAGCAGCGAAATATCAAGAGAAAGTATGAAAGCATTTAATAAGCGTCTTGGTTTTTAAAAAACTAAGAAGTTCAATGTCTTTGTAGTTGCTCAAAGTAGAATAGCGCCATTTTGTGCACTATTTGTGTGTGCGACTTATATCCATTACAATCTATAGTGCTAAACTACTGCAGACAAATAATGTTAAATAACCCAGTTTAAGTAATTATGCTGCTCACTTGGTGCGAAAAAAAAAAGTAGGATTCTGTTACTGCCTATGGGCAAAGACAGACATTTTCCCATTGATTTTATCAGCATAAGTGTGTTTTATTTGGCTGCTACTTACACTCAAGAGTCAAAACATTATGACCACCTGTCAATAACGAGTTGGCATACTATACCTTTGGCGTGCAACACAGCTTCAACCCGCCTCGGCATGGATGCCACAAGTCCTTGGTAGATGACCGAACACAGATTGTACCAGATGTTTAAGCAATTGTTACGCAAATCCGAGATATTGCGAATTAGTGGTCTCTGAGCTGCCATCCCATGACATCCCAAATGTGTTCTATCTGATTGAGATCCGGTGAGTTATGCGTCCAGGACATTAACTGGAGTTCAGCATCATGTTCCTCGAACCACTCCAACACAATTTTAGCCTTGTGACACGGGTCGTTGTCCTTTTGGAACATTCCATTTCCAGCTGGAAAAACAAAGGCCATGTAAGGGTGCAACAGGCCCGCAATGGTGTTCTGGTACCCTGTGGCATTCAGGGTCTGCTGTACCACAACCATGGGACCCAGAGAAGCCCAAGAGAACGTTCCCCAAAGCATAATACAGCCACCACCGGCCTGTGTATGACCTACTGTACTTTGAGGGAGCAACTGTTCGCCCGGAAGACGGCGTATCCTGACACGGAATACAATCAATTAATATATGAAGTTAAATAAATGAGTGAGTGAAAGAATGAATGAATAAAAACATGAATGAATGAATAAATAAGTGAATTTCTAAATAATGGAATGTAAATGAATTAATCAATAAATGAAAACGTAAGTGATTTATATTCAATGATTGAGTGAATATATGAAAAAAAAACATCACTTTGCCCCATCTGCTTTGCCCTTGACTAATGCACTTGACTAATTGTACAGTTTTTTAAAAACCCAAATAAACTTAATATTAATTAAGTAATTACTGCATTGAATATTAGGAGGTCTCAATTGATATTTAAAATATTAATAAAGAACTTTATCATTTTAAAGAAGCAAAACAATTTTTGACTTACAACAAAATATTATGATATGAGTATCATTTTTTTAAAAAAATGCCTGTATTACCAAATACTTTAATCTTTGATCGTATTTTTTTTTTTTTTTTTGACTGGAATAGACTACATACGGTTCTATATAGTTAAAATAATACCTCATACGTGTTGCTAAAAGCAGACTAAATATTTAACTATTTCTTCTTGCCCCGCTATTTCACTTTGCCCCTACTAAGAGCATTTAAGAGTTAAATAAAATATCACACTTTAGATTAGTGTAACAATTCATGGTTTGATATCAGTTTTTGTTTTAAGCATAATATTTCATTTACACAAACAAATCAATTAGGAATCATTAAAGGCAATAATTTCTCGATCTGTTACACGTCTGTAGAGACAATGAATATAATATAATACTTGTCCTATAAGCTTCTGAGATTTGCATATTCCAGCGAATTGCAAATCTCTCCTGAACATGTATGGATTCGACTGGATGTGTACTTGATTAGGTGCAGCATTACAGTAATTTGCTAACACAACATAGTAAATCATGTGTTCCGGTAAATACTATAGTTTCAACTTAATGAACTCCGTAAGTAAAGATTGCATGTGTTTGTGATTATTTTTTATACGTATTTAAAAAGTACGTATAATTGTTTTTTATTACCAGAAATAATATTACATTCACGAAATAATGTTGTAGTTTTCGTAAAAGGAAATAACTTTTAAAAACTGCTTAAGGCTTTCACTGCCGGCGTCAATAAGAAGAAAACGGTTCCGGGCTTATTGGCCATGGTCTAAAGGATAAAGAAGAAAAAAATCAAGTCCTTCCTTCCAACCTTTCTTTAGACCACGGCCAATAAGCCCGGAAACGTTCTCTCTCGAAACAACGTTTAGTGTTATCTTTTGTGTTTAAATGCTACCGGAGCCAACTATGCGTGTCACTTGAACTCATCTAGAACGGAAGCGAGTTTAGAGTGGAACCAGGTATCAAAAGTTAGAAATTTCATGAATATCATAAAAAGCCTGGTCTCAACTTCGTACGATGTTAGTTTGTTGAAGCATCAATTAAAAAAAACTTACGGTGTACTCCGAGGGGACGGTGGTGTACACCAACCCACCGTCCGCAGCGAGGCCGAGGCAACCTCCCCCCCCCCCAGCTTTTAGGGGAGTCTAATACTAGGACAAATAAATAGTGGATGACACCGAATTAACTGGACGATAAATTATACTATTATATGGAGTTGTCCTTTAAAACTATTTGTTAGCTCGGATGAAGAATCAAGAAACAAAGGGGTGTAAGTGCAAAAATAAAAACTTTAGAGATTTTGTCTTGAAAAATGTATTTATTTTCATTTTACTTGAAACAAACAGGAAGAGCTAAGCAAATGCTTCGAGTTTCTAGTGTCCTTGAATATAGATCATTTACCATCAAAATGAACAAGAATAACTGAAAAAAAGTATCCCAACTACACAGTTAAAATTCATTGCTATCATTTATTGTCCTCAGAATAACTCCAAACTTTTCTTTTAATTTCCTGGCTCCCAAATCACTATCAAGACAAAATCTTCATTCGCGTTTATGAGATCTTATACGTTCTTAACTTTCCTGTAGTAGATATTTGACAACATATAGAACATTAAAAGCGAATATTCTTTAAAACCACGAAACGGCAGAAAAGTGTAAGATTAAAAAGATGTTCAGATATAAATTATTTTATTGGTATAAATACGTTTCTCTACGTATGTCCAAATAGCTGTTTTAAAGAAATCTGTTGTGAATATGAATAAAACTTGTGAATTTGTCAACTTTATGCTTTATAATATTCTGTTCTATCTTATATTCATACGATAAAAGATATTGAACGTAAACTCGTGTCAACCATTTCACACCAGAACCAGAAACATAATTCAAAATTCAGAAACTCCAATTTTCTATGGTTCAACGGATTTAAGAAAGGATTCGGCATAATTTTACGGTAATCTCGTTTGGAATAATAAAAGTGTCTTGCAAATAATTATTACGTCGATAAATAATCCTTGCGAAGCAAAATTTCTTGGCAAAAGTTTCTGGTTATGTGTCTAAGTTTAGTCAGTGAAAACTTATTAGTAATCTGAAATGAAATCAGATATTGTGATGGGTGCAGTTTCGTTAACTGTTCGAATAAACAGTATTTCAACCCAACTGATAATGAAAATTTAATGTATGTTTTGAAAAGGAAAAAAAAGTGATATACCAGTTTAAGTCTTTTGAAGCAGTTCAATTATTGTTTTAAAATTTTGAATTGTTTCTTTTCACCCTTTCCTTTAACAAATTTCTTTCGATAACTAACCAAATAACCAAATGCAATTTTTCAATAGTATTTAAAAACTTTAAAATACATAACATCTTAAAACGTACGTTTTGAAATGAATGAATATACCTCAAATGCATGTCCAAAATTTCTTTGAGCGTGTATTTGAGAAAAAATAATAGATCAGTTTTACGATAAAAATATATGAGAAAAAGGATAAATAAAAAAAAAACAATGAAGAAATCGAGTAGTATTTGTAATTATTGCTTCAGAAAAATGCTAGGAAAAAAATCAATTTCCATTTATGCATTAAAATATCAAAAAAAAAAAAGTGTTCAAAATTGAATATTATGCATATCATATTAGATTGCATCGCTTAACTTAATGTAAATTCCCTCTTTTCTACCAAAACCGTCAGCGCTGATTAAGAGTTTTCCCGAAAAGATAAAAAATGAAACACTGTTTTCATCTTCAAGCAAACTTTCCATCATATGCTCCTTATTATATTTCTTTTTTATCACCAAAAATATGTTGATTTAATACGCCTCATTTATTATGCGTATAATTTGATAACTGAAATTAAGATGTAAAAATGCAAGTAAACACATTTTTTGTAAAGAAAAAAAAACAGTTGCTATTAAGCTAATTTAGTATATGTAAATGCTTTCTTTCGCAGATTTTTTTTTTTTTTTTTTGTGCAATAAACATATTTCTGTGAGCTAAGCTGAATAAAAAAAGAAATAACTGCTTCTTCTTAGTTTGATATTCCTGCAAATGTGCAAAATAACTTGAACACTGCTTGTCCGAGACAGACTGAAACATGATAAATGTCTATATCATTTTTTATGTGAATATCAACATTCACATGCAAAAATCATCGGCGATTAAACGAATTGTTTTGATGAACTACCAGTGAAAGTCGACAGTTTCTAATTTCATTGTTTCACAAAAACATGTACAATATGACTTTCAAATCTTAAAAAATATGATAGTGGTCTCTTTGCTTAAAGTTCTGTGACAAAACTGAAGAAAATTTATAATTTCAGTTTCTATGTGTATCTATACAGGTAATTATCAAAATAATGGAAACACTCTGTCACAAGTGAGTTGGAAATCGCTACTCTGCCATAAATATTCTGTTAATAAAGGTGCCTTCTGACTGTAATCACTCACACTAGTGAATCCAGATGGTGATTGAATTCTGTGGTCATTTTTGATGCTTCGATTCCGAGTCACAACTGATTACAACTGTATTTATGTCGAGGACTGCATACTAAGTGCCTTGCCTCCATTATTTTTATACCGATAGATGGCAGCACCATCACCGGATCGAACAGTTAAAGAGAATTTAGAACTAGACCAGGAGCTAATTGCTTCCTGGTGCTAGCACCCCCAGAGGTATCGTTTCACTTGGAGGACATTGAGACCACGAGCATATTTAACGTCACCCAGTCCCCTTTAATGACGACGGTGGATCTTCGACCATCGAGGTTCGAACTCAGGACCCTCCGGCCCCGAATCCGACACTCTACCGATCGGGCTACCACGGCCACTTTTGTTGCTATTGTTCGATTTTGACACATTACAATTCGCTTCAATACCCGTCGGTTTCTTTTACTGAGCTCCTCTTTCCGCCCACTCTATTTTGCTTTACCGAGCTTGTCTTACTGCACTGTGTCTATGCTGTCATGGCTTAAGACACTGTACTTCTAGAAACGTTAGAAAGTTGAAATGTTTCAGTTGCCCCTGCTCTAGCTAGACGTTCTCCAACAATTTATCCTCTTTTAAAATTTGAGAG
Source organism: Uloborus diversus (assembly GCF_026930045.1). Taxonomy (NCBI): domain Eukaryota; kingdom Metazoa; phylum Arthropoda; class Arachnida; order Araneae; family Uloboridae; genus Uloborus; species Uloborus diversus. The sequence continues at coordinate 143,175,631 of NC_072735.1, read as the reverse complement.
GTCCGACATTTCACGCTCTTGAAAAAAATCCAAGACTTCCAGATCTTCAATTGAGCCATCCTGTACTACCAGAATATATACATTGCTATTCATAAAAAAAATCAGATATCTAGTTTTATTCTTTATTACTTACGAAGCAGATTCAAAAAAAGAATACTTTTATTCACAGGTGTTTCCATTATTTTGATAACTACCTGTATATATATGGATATTCTGAATTTGTTTTAATAATAACGTTTACTTTACATCTCTTATTACACTTTTGACAGAATAAATAGGGATAATGTTTTGGTAAATAGTAAGAATTTTTTTTTATTTATTTAGGTAGATCTTTCTCCAAAAAACTTAAAAATATTTATTTGGAAACTAAGATTTTTATTGAGTCTTTGACACTTTCAATAACAATTAATACATAGTCATGTTCGACAATAAAACTGATACATCGTGAAATAACTTTTGTTATGACTTGACATTTTTAATTATTAAAGAAAATTAAATTTAACTACCATCAACTTCTGCCCCTAAGTTGTGAGGAACACATCAACTCTTTTACTAACTAGTGCTTAGTAGAATTAGTTGTTTTAGAAAGTTTTTCTTATTTTTTTCTGAAACTCAGGGTACCATATATTTGATATATACCAAATGTTCTATAATCAAGTTCGAACATAAATTCTGCCGTAATAATTGAAAATCTGCCTGATACGGAATAGAGTACGGAGTTTATTACTGCTCTATTTTGAAAAGCAACGAAACATAATTTGTTCGAATATTGTTTTTGATCGTTAATTAAAAGAAATTGTAAAGTTGTTATCACAAAAGGAAATTTTAGTTAAATTATTAACATAATTGTTATTATTGCAATTTATTCTCTCCGGTTTTTTTATTCTTTGTTATCTTTCCTACCAGTAGTGAATTGCACACAAGTAATGATTTTTTTTAAATAAAATAAATAAGAGGAATATTTTTTTGAAGTTTTTCTTGCGAAAGAACTGCTCAGAGAGAGAGAAAAAATGATAGTTTCAGGGAATAGGATAAAAAGAAACAGAATATTCACCAAAAGTAATCTTAATACGTGAAATTTGATTACTTCTAAAATATTTTACTGGTACGTACTTGCTTCGAAAAACTTAAAAAAAAAGAAGTCTTCCAGTAGCTTGTATTGTGTTTTCCGTAAACCTGACTTAATCCAAACAGAAAAATGTATCGATTTTCGGCGTTTTCAGATGGATAAATTTCTGCTTTTATACCGGAATATTGTACATCATTGAGTTTCATAACATCAAAGATGGAGAAAAGAAAATGAAGTATTTTTTACTTTAAGCAATGAAATATTTTCCACGTCCGCTCGGAACTTTTTTAAACAGCTTGTTATTGTAGTTAAGACATCCAGAAGTACAGTCATATGATTTACAAATGATTTACAAATACTAATATACTGGGTGTTCTTAAAGTCTTGCAGTGATAAAGAGAGTGCATTAAAAAAATAATAATAATAATAATAATAACTACTTCAAAGTCGAACATTTTTTCATTATGATTCTCATTTCAGAAAGTTTTTTTTTTCAAAGGTTATGCACTTCAAGATGTGCACTTTTCGTAGCTCTGAGAACATTCTAACTGTTTTCAACTTCGCGCAAGATACTAACGTAGCTAGATATTACATTCTGAGATGTGAAGGTTTGGTTATAACAGTCCTTGTATAGATATTAACTAGCACATTAGTATTGACAGTGTGTGTTGAAACCACGTGAACCTGAGGTTTTAACACACACTGGGGGTGTACCATCAAAATCCCCCTTTTTGGACGTATGCCGTCCATCCCCCTTCCCTCCCTCCCCGGATGTACGACTGGAACTACGATAGGGTTTCCTTTTCTTTTATAGGCGCCATTTTCAGTTTATGATGTTAGCGCTACTTACAAGCTTCTTGCTAATATTGTGCCAATGGAGGAAAAAAACTTGATGAAATAAGGATTAAAATAGAAAATTAAGTAAAAAAATGCTTAAATGTGTATGTATCCATGCAATAATATTTTTAAAAATATTCATTACATGAAATCAAATTTACAAAAAATGTACCCTTTTTTTTCAATGTAATAGTTCTGTCGTTTAAACTAAGATGTAAGTGTTTACAAATCTTGATATTTATGTGAAAATGATGTGTTTAGGGAAACAAAAAGCGTTATTTTAGTATTGTTGTTAAAAACCTATTTTTAAAAGAAATTCAAGCCTTAAAACAATTTAGTATTAGCTCTAACTGAAGTAAAAACCTTCTACTCATGATTTTCAAAGTAAAGATTATCTGAAAAGAAAAGAATGAAAATGCATGAATCATTAATTTTGATTACAAAAAGTTTGTTTTGTCATGAAAATATGGCGGGATTAGTTTGTGGAAAATACAAAATAGACACCAAACATCATTCATCACTTTTAATGTTGGGAAAAAATATTATCTATAAAAATATTGTAATAATGCAACTTATTTTTCTAATAAGAAGTGTGGAGGAGTAACACTCCAGAAAAAACTCATATGTATAATTATGCAACCGAAACATAAAGGTAAAATTCAGATTATTAGTATTATACATAAAAAAACGATGAAAACAAATGTAAGAATATAAAGAGAGAGGAATTAAACATGAATAATAGACTTCAGAATTTTATCCCATGCATAAGTCTTTAATCTTAGCCTTCAGAGGAGTTATTTTTATCTTTGTTATTATTTGAAAGATTATCTACTAGGTGGTAAGGTATTCTCCTCGCTATCTTATGGCTTAAAAAAATCATTTAATGGATTATTCTGTCTACTTTTAATCACCTCACATTATTTTTTATTCCGTATTACCGGGGTTATAACGTCTTAGCGTATTGCTATTCGGTGGGAAAGACTGTCATCAAGGGTTAATGTGAGAGCTTCAACAGATTGAAAATATGGGTGTGATCGTTTCGTGAATTAACTACTAAAGTCAAGTTATAAAATGCATCCTTAGATTGATAATAATCTGCAACAGCGGGTTCCAACAGGTGGTCTATGGCTCTGATCTAGATTTAAGTTTTCAAAAATAACGTAGCTGCAGTTCTAAATAGATATCACACTTTTGTAGTACTTTAGCTGTATTGTGGCGACTAAAAAAAAAAAAAAAAAAAACAGATGAGAAGGAAAGGCAAAAATTCGATTTATAAGCGGAAACAGCTTTCTGTTATTTTGCAAGGATTCTACTTTGATGATTTTAAGGTTAATTTGCAAAATGAATCAAGCAGAACCTTGAAACATAAAGGGAATAATAAAACATAAGTTCATCCTCAAGTTTTTTTAAAATTATTTTTTTATCCAGAGTTTTGTGGCTTAGCTGAATCATTGACAAGATTTGGGCCTCTTCAACACAATAATATTGAGATAATCAAAAACTCTTTCTCTTTTCTTCCATTTTTATAAAATTAAAACGTATTTCGCAACAACAAAAGAGGTAGGTAGCACTTTTTTTTCTTTTCACTTGTTTTTTTAGTATCAACATAGTTTAAGATCAAAACTTATTTTTAAAAAGTCTTGTTAATTTAAACATGTGTTTAAATTTGATCTCATTTTTATTGGATGATATATAAGCTTCTTTTTGTAAGTGAGTGTAACTTGAGAGAAAATGTAGCTTAAAATGGGTTTTAAAAGAAAAATTTCTGTTGTTGAATGTGGTAATATTCTCGTTCTATTACAAATTATAACGTACTATAAGACTCTCTGTTTCCTTAAAAACTAGATATTTTATCATAAAAAGTAATATATATATATATATATATATATATATTTTTTTTTTTTTTTTAAATGTGAAGTCAATTCTTATTTAGGTCAACAAAAAAGAACTGAATTTTAGTTAACTTTAATGAAATAATTACTACTAATATAAGTATGCTTATACATATGACATCACAATAATCTTAATCACAATCGTAATTAAATTTCTTTAATAAACTAATATTTAAAAAAATGTATTAACCTAAAATATAATTCGCTACAAGTTTTAAAAAGTGTGTTTGAACTTGAGTGGATGAAAAAAATGTATTTTATTAACGATTACAAATCTGAACAAGATATATAAATACATATAGGGAGAGTATGAGCTAATAGTAGGGATTGAAATATATATATATATATATAGTTGAAATAAGTTGAACCATCAAAGAGAGACATTGCTTTCCCATTTGAAGATACATTTTTAAATACACAATATGCCAATAATTTTGCGACACTGTAAATACTAGTCTACACATAAATCAAGTAGAAAATCTTTTACCTTGCAATGTATTCATACATCTCTATTTTTCTCCCTTCCAGCAAAAATGAAAGCCGTAGGCCCTGGTTTAGGGAAGGCGATAATCGTGACACGAATGAAAGGGCCAGGAAAGCTTATGAAGCCCTGCTGACTGTCACTGTCAGGATTCCGGAAACGAGAGAATATGCAGAATTTTCCCGAGGAGTGAAAAATCTCGCGCTGGAGTATTTCGGAAAACCCTACGGAAAGGAAGAGGTATGAATATTTTCTTTATGTGGAGTTTTGAAATCTCAAGTGGCCAATTCTATTCTCACTTTCCCGTCATGTGCAAGGTCTATTTTTCAGAGTGTTATTGTGGGCTCGTATATTTCAAAAAGTTTCCCCGAACACGGTTCTTTTTTTAACACGCTTTTATTAGCTTCACTTGTATGTTTGTGAGTAACTCTCCTTTGGACTGAGAGCTAGTGATTAATTACTGTAAGTACATTCCACCACTTTATGAGCGTTCATGGCCGAGCAGTCTAAGACGCGGATCTTCACTGACGTCCACCTCCGGGAATCATTGGGCGTGCGTTCACATCCCGTCTACGCCGAAATTAAATGTATAATCTTGCAACTCAATTTTCGTTCCCTTTTTGTGATCGGATTCTTTTATAATTTGGAATGCAACCTCAGACCCGATGACAATACAGTAGTCTATAGTCAAATTAATTTATTAACGATGAGTTATTAGTTTATTCTAATTAACACGCTTTTATTAGCTTAACTTGTATGTTTGTTGATATGTTTGTATGTCCAACTTTCCTTTGGACAAATAGCCAATGGCTTTTTAGAATTACTTACAACGTACAAATCAGAGCTGCAAAGTGTAACAATGTTTGCACATGAATTTACCAGAAAGCTTTCAAAATGTCTGATGCAAATAATGCAATCGAATACTAAGATAAATTCCATTATAATAAAAAAAAAATAGTTTAAAAAAATTTAAAAAACACGCTTTTGTAGCAAAATGAACTAAAAAGTAAAAAGTAAAATAATAGTTTCAAAAAACTAAAAAAAACACGCTTTAGTAGGCAAAATGAACTAAAAAGTTAAAAGTAATCTTTGGATGACAAGTACATAAAGTAATTGACCAAACACTTAATTTTACTGTAGTAAAAAAAAGCGTGGGGGGTGCTTATTTACATTTTTGCACGGACAACAAATGGAAGAAATTTGAAACAATTTTAACACTTAATTTTACTACAGTAAAATTAAGTGTTTGGTCAATTACTTTATATACTTGTCATCCAAAGATTACTTTTAACTTTTTAGTTCATTTTGCTACTGAAGCGTGTTTTTTTAGTTTTTGAACTATTATTTCTTTCTGTTGAATCTAAAGTGCGGATGGGGGGGGGGGGGGTTATCCGGTCCAAAGTACTACTTTTAGTCACTGAAATTGATAGAATAAGCAAAAGTCGAAAAATACTTTTATTTTAAATTTTTTTTTATGTCGAATTTCTAAACCAAAATGTCTCATCGTGTGACGTCACAAGTGAGAGCATCCATCATGGAACTGGAGCACGTGGTTGCCTTTTCTGGCAAGATATCGCCTTTTGGTGATATTTCAGAGTGAACAATTATTATTAGCGGAATGAAAATTGTTAGTAAAATAAAATATTCGTTTGACGAAGATTGGCAGTGTCCTGAACTTTTGTCCTGGAAACCCCAGCAACTTATTCACTTGTACGTCAGCAGCGAAAATAAAAAGCGGCTGAACGCCTTTTAAAAATTTTTAAGAGAGAAAATATGTCAAAATAAAATAAATGTAACTCTCCCCTTGTTTTTAGCCATGCTCTTCTAGAATTTTTGTTTTAATGGAAAACAACCCAATTTGGGTTTGTCACATTTGGCTTTTTTTTTTCACATAAAAACATATTAGCATTACACTAATATTTTTTTAACTCAATGAATGTGCTAGTTATCCCTACTGAAGCAAAAAATAAATAAATAAATAAATAAAGGAAAAAATTGTGCCAAAGAGTAAAATGACCAAAGACTGGATGATGCATAAAATAAAATAATAATAAGCTTAAATAATTTTATATTTTCTTTTCATAAAAAGTCTGGTATGTTGACAATTATATAAATGCAGCGCATTCATAAGCTAATGAGTGCATGCAACACATATTTGTTTTAAAAATTTACATGCAATTTTTTTGTTTTAAATATTGACTCTAGTTGTTTCAGGGTTAATTAGAAACTAAACAATATTATCTTATTAAATTAATAATGAAGCACTTCCTGTAGAACAACAAATGTAAAACTGTTGACATAGTAACATTGTTTTTTTAATAAGTTTTTAGAAAAGCATCCTTTCGACAGCAAAGAGTGTTAGCATGAAAAAAAATATTATTTTCTTATACGAAGTTTCTTATCTCATTAAAAATGTAGAACTGTTAACACACAAAAGAAATTGTTTATCATTATCAACTTACCTCTTATAATGATCTTAGTAGGGTATCACAAATTTAATTTTGTGTGTAAGTTTTCTACTTTACATGTTTAAAAAAATGCATTTACTAATTTTTATAAAAATTATTTCACATCTTGTTTCGTTTTTACTTAAACAGTCAGATTAAATAGTTAAAGCATTATATCTTTTATTTTTCTTAAATGAAAAAATGTCCTGGAAAAAGCAAAGATCCCACAAGTTGATTTAATAATGTCTCACTTTAAGCAGCATTATTTCTGCTTTTTTTATTTATTGCTTTATTGTATTTATGTCAAGAGTTCTCATTCGTTCGAAACTTTGTTTATAATAAGAAAACACACAAAATGTTGATTTTTTCAAAATTTTAATTCGGGATTTAATAAGGACTACAATAATTTACACTGAATATAATATTTTATGAAATAAAGTCTCTGTTATATGTTTCATAGGTGAATACTTACGTCACAGCATTTCATGATGCCGTTATTTTATATTCGCTTGCTGTGAATGAAACACTGAATGAAGGCTATTCAATAAAAAATGGGTCCATTATTACACAGAAAATGTGGAATAGAACTTTTGAAGGCAAGTATTTCTCTTGATTTTCATTTCTCGTTTCTGAAATAATGATTTATTCGTTCAATATAATTTTTAAATATTAACATTAAAGTGTATTTTAATGTAAAACAAATTTTTTGATCTAAATTGAGCATAGACTATATTTTAAAACTATGTATTGTCCCCTATGATTAAGAAAAAGTGTTCACCATTTTTTGACCAGAACCAGTTTTTTCCCCTATAATAAAATTTGTGATGTTACCAGAACTATATTTTTTAATGAAACTGAAATATCGTAAATATTGATTGCATAAAACTGCATTTATTTTAGATCTATTTTATGCCAAAAATGAATCAAAACTAAACTTCTCAGATTGTTGTTCTGAAAAATTATGTGTCCTTCTGAAAGTAACAAAGAAATTCTGAGAGTGGTTATCCAGGATTAGAATCGAGCTCCCTATAGAACTTCATTGCCAAATTTATCTCACGGCTAAAAAGGAAATGCTAATCGATAATTTTTTTCTAGACCGAAGATGGCGCAAGTAAGAGCCACTGTTAAAAAATTTCCTGAAATTTTATGGTAAAAGTTACTGGCACCCATGTTGCCAGAAACGTTTACTGTAAAATCCGATTGTGTAACTTTTACGGTAGAAAGAACGAGAAAGCTGTGGCTAGCTGTAATGAGTAAAAAGAACGCATACAGTTGGGTCCGAACCTGCACCGTAGTGATTCCAGACCGCTTCGTTATCCACCATACCATGTGGGCACTAAATGTGAACGGGAATGAAGGGCCTCGCACCATATGTCATGTGGTGTAAATTTTTTTCTGTTCTGCAAACACTCCGTTTTACCACAATAGTTACCTAAAAATGTTCCTGAATTTTTAACAGTGCAATAATATCAAATCTGAGATTGTTGCCCTTTTCAATATGGATTTAGATCAAAGCCCATATGGCGCAGGCTAGTCCTTCGGAAGCATTCGTGTTCAGAATAGGTCCGAGATTTTTCGGAGGAAAGTTAACCGAAAATAACCTGGATCGACTATGTCCTAAAAAACCGGAGAATAGCTATATTATTGGTACCAGCTAAGAAAACTGGTTAGTTGTTGAATTCTTGATGATAATAATATCTGGGACGTTCTCCAATGACAATACTCTTCAATGGAATTGCTGGAAATACAAAAAGTTAGTGTCCACTTGATTTAAATAGAATACAAAGAAAATATTTCTGTCATTTTATTCAACGAAAAAAAAAATATTGCAATGGAGAGTAGGGTTGAATGGGAGGGCAATGTTCAGAAGCCGAAATAAAATGCAAAAAAAAAAAATCTAGCCTGTTTAATAGATGTAGCATATTAAAATCAAATACACTACACGTGCTTGACAATAAGCTACAAATATATTTTCGCATTTGATTTTGACTGATAATAACACTTATTTCATTCATGCCAGTGCTCTTTTAATAGTAGTATGCCCGTGATAAATTCTAGCATAAATAATAGCACTTCTTAAAATGAAAGTTTTAAAAAGTATTTTCAATAAACAATAGAAGGTCTAAAATTTCTCTACGGCTGCCCACTTATGATAAAAATACCATCAAGGAGTTGAATAATAGCGGGCCTGTATTCAAGATGATTTTACTAAACTTCAAGTCCAGAGGAATAAACGAGTGTTTATTTCCATCCCTGGTGCATTATTTTCTGTGTTCCATAACTATTTCAAGCCTGAAGTAATTCCTAAAGCTTGGAACGTTTAAAATGCTTTAGCATTCTTATTCCCCTGAATTTAAGCAATTAATGCTCATAAATTCTAAATTTACCCTGAAGATATTCGTTATTCTCAATTTCGCAGGGCCTTCTCATTAATTAATATGCATGTCTAGTCATATTTGTTTGTGTTTTCCCCGGTGTGCTTTGGAGTTCTTGCTGGTGCCTGCTAAACTGTAGCAGTAAACATGATTAAACTATTTAAAATTTTAATATCGAACAAAAAGTGGGATACTAAGATCATTTGAGACAGTGAGAAGCAAAGAGACGTAAGTGGAAATTTTCAAGTTTTGAGTAAAACGCGTTTAAAGACAACGTAATAGGTAGGCTTTCATTGATTTTTTTAAAATCATTCTGTACAGCAGCACCTACCCGGGCTACTAGTACCATCTCCTGCCCCAAGACAGAGGAGAGGTTCCCCTACTATTTTTACTGGTTATCTCCAAATCTTTAATTTTGCCACTTATATGCCTTTTCATCTCATTGCCTCATATGAGAATTTAAAAACTGAAATAACTGACTGAGGTAGATTATTCAAAAATTTAAGATTACTGACATTTAAAATTTTAAATAAACCATTAACCACTTCTATAAATTGATACTCACTAAAAATAAGTATATTAATAGAATTTGAAAATTGTAGTATTTAACAAATAGAAAACAGGTAATAGTTTGATCTATTTTAATTAATTTAATCGAATACGTATTATTTTGACTACTTCATATATATGGGCACATTATTGGGTAGACTTGACACTCAAAGGGCAATGCCGCTGAAGTTAAGAACTTTGTTATGTGTTAAAAAATTGCGACGAAAACTTTTCAATAAACTCTAAATACTAAAGTTAGAATCCGTGTCAATTCAACCAATGAGTAACCTCGATGATCTTAGATTTTTTTTTATTTTTTTATTTTACATACGTTAAAATTCATTAAAAAAAAGTACGAAATTCATGTTTTTTGGTTTTGCCCAAAAAAAAAACTCCTAGCCCATGACACAGGTCGCCAAAGGTGGTGGCCCAGTCATCATTTCTCACTTGCGATTTTCGACAAATTCTTTAACGTTCTTTATCTCAAGAACAGTATACAACATATTTCGTTGCGGTTTGCTTAATTTAAAAGGATATTTTTTTGTTTAAAAAAATATACAACATTTTGATACATGTGTTTTAGTTTTCTTTCCACAGTCTTTTGACAAAACAAAAATTAATCTTTTTTTTATGTTTCTAAAAAATGCCAATTTCAAAATTTTTCCTTTTTTTTTTTTTTTTTTTACTGTTTATCAGTACCATTGAGCACTACATTCCCTGAAAAGGGGAGCTTCTACTTTTTCGTTTGACAGGTTTTAGAGGCATTTGAAAAAATGAGGGTTTTATATGGAACTGTTTACGTAAAGGAGGACCTGAAAATACAAAATTTTGTTTAGCAGCAGGTGATCAGAAAACCCTTTTAATTTAGTTACATAGCAAAATTTTCATTTTGAGTCTCCACTTCATCCAGGATTTTTTTTTTTTTTTTTTTTTGAAAGCAAGAACGCAGTCTCCAGCCAATTCACTGCATTCCCTTTAAGCGAAGTGCCAAAAGAATAGGTTAGCGTCGTGACATCTTGTGCTCACTAAATTCAATATCCTGAATAAAATAGCGATTCAAAGTGAAAGTTTCGTTATATAACTGAAATAAAAATATTTTCTAACCAATTTTCAAGTCTACCTTTACGTAAAAAGTTTCCAAAAAAAAAAAAAAAAAAAACTCATTTTTTCAAATGCCTCTAAACCTTTTAAACGAAAAAGTGGAAACTCTCTTTTCGTGGGAATACAATGCTCAGTGGTACAAATAAAAGTAAAAAAATGAACATTTTTTAAAATTGGCATTTTTGAGAAAAATTTAAAAAATGATTTTAATTTTTTTTTTCAAAAGATTAGAATGAAAATTGAAGCACTTATTTCGAAATATTGCATTTTTTTTTAAATAAGAAAAATTAACTTTTAAATAAAATTGAACCGCAACAATATATGTTGTACCGTTCCTGAGATAATGCACTTCAAAAATTTTGTTGAAAATCACAAGTTTGAAAATGATGACAGGGGTCGCCATCGTGGCGGCCTATATCTCGGCATAGGAATTTTTTTGAGAAAAACCAAAAAAAAAAACCCAAAAATTTCTTACTATTTACGAATTTTAACATATGTTACATTCAAAACAATCTGAGACCATCAAGGTTTCTCCCTGGTTGATATGATATGGATTCTACTTAAATCTTGTTCCTTATTGTTATTATTTTTTTTATTTTATTGATTGTGTAATATTTTATCATACTAATTTATTTTGAAACACAACTAAAAAATATTTCATTAAAACTGCAGTATTTATGATCAACTGCGTCCATAATAAAACTGTTAGATACATTGGAAGAAAGAGCTATTTACCATTTACGCAACACATAAATATTTAAGCAAAATATTAGTATTTAATCTCATTTCCTTTATCGCATTTGTAAAATAGTTTATTTGCGTAAACAAGTAATTACTATTAAGATGAAAATAAAGAGATAAGAAAAAAAATAAAAATTTGAAGAATGAAAATTTATTTCGAACCCTTCCTGCGCACATTCAGATGATTCTGTTGAGTTCGTCGATGCATAACTTTATTTTATTTTATTATTTTTTATTTTATTTTATTATTTTTTTTTTTTTTTGAGCAAAACTTTGTAAAGGGATTACAAATGCAGAGAGAAAAATTTAACTTTTTCAACAGTCTGATTTCCAGTGTATTTTACAGCCTTCATAGAATCCATAAATGCAAATAATAATTTATTTATACTGACGATAAAAATGACAAGTTTTGGCTGATAAGTAAGATAAACTTCTTTCCTTATCGCCTAGATTTAAATATAGATCAAATATGGCGGCATTTCTTCCTATCTTAAACTCCAAAAAAACGATAAGAAAAACAAAACGATAAGAAAAACAAAAACTCACCATAATTTATCGAAGTACTTAGAGAAGTAATCAAAGTATGATCATAAAATGTGAAGGGAATTTTGCGAAGGTCGAACATTTATTGATCTTCAATTTATTATAAATAGCTCTTTAATTTCCTCTTTTACGGCCAGATAACAGAGAATAAATAGTTCCAAAAATCAGTGTTGATTGTGTTAATGAGTCATCCATTGTTAAACTCAATTGTAGTTCATAACGACAAAGTAATTTAATAGATTTTGATGAATTATTCTTCCTTTGAGTAACCTCTGCTTCATGCCGCGTTGATTTATTGGGAAAAGCATTAAGTGAGAGGGAATATTCCTATGCAAAGAGGCTTCTGCTAAATTAAATTCAAGTTGTTGAGATTCATTTCGCATAATGAAGTCGGTCGACGATAAACTTGACATCGATTAACGAACCTCAAATGTTTAGAAGATTATTAGTATTGTCAAAGGACTTCGCTCTTAAATTGAACTTTTCGCTTTGGGGAATTTACAAGTTTGAGGTCAGTGAGGAGAAGAAATAATTTAATATTCTCCAAGTTTACCCATTCTGGCAATTCTTGTGATTTTTTTTTAAAGATGCTAAATAAGCTAATGAAGGAATACCGTCTCGTGAGGCCGTGGTGGCCTGATCCGTAAGACAACGGACTTGTTACCCGAAGGTCCCTGGTTCGATCCTAGCCAGTCGAATATCCACCGTCTTCATTAAAGGTGACTGGGGGACGTTAAATATGCTCGTGGTCACAAAGCCTCCCAAGTGAAACCATACCTCTGAGGGTGCTAGGCCAGAAGTTATTCGATTTCTTGTCTGGTTCTAAATCATTGAACTGTTCATAGATGGTGCTGCCATCTGTCGTGTTGTCTGAGCAAAATCGGACTTTCACCTAGAAATAGGCGCTCGACTAAAACCGGAAGCCGTACCCCTATGCCTTAAAATCAAGTTGCATTGCTACTTGAGCTCGTGTTCTCGAGTGGCATAAATAACAACATACCTTCTCATACATTTTGCGTACTAAAACTGTAACCCACAGCACAGCTTTTAAAATAAAAAATGCAAAACCAGTGTAAAAACGCTTTTGAAAGATGAAGAGAATGCAGCAATTTTGTTGAAGGTGTTCTTATTATTTTTACTTTTGGGTTCGTGAAGCTGATCTGTAAGGTTCGTTGCTTTGTTCAATGTTACGAATCGAAAAGCACGATTAGCGACAATATCATAAATTTGGAGCCAAATGCCCAGGCATTGGTTTCTGAAAGACACGCAATTAATAAACTAAGCATGAAATAATTCATAACTTGATTCTTAATGTTCTATAACTGCCCATATTAGTTATAATAATGAAGTATTTTGAAATTTTATACATGTTCTGACCCAGTGAGAATGATTTTAACATAAGGTGCAGTTTTTGGGGCGAAAAAGAGTTGGACACTACTGTTCTAGAGTTTCGAATAGTAGTACATCGCTATTGGACTTCACGGGAAAGGATTTACGTTAATCACGTGTTTGGCTAGGACAAGAGAAATTGGTTCCAAGTAGATGGCGAGTAGGGATAGTATTGATTTACTTTTTTGTTATTCCAAAGAAAATCCCAGAAAATGGAACAGTGATACACCTTTTTTTAACCTGCTTGTTTACTTTCGGTCTATCTTTTTCCGTGAGCAGACTATTGCAGCTGGCATTCTCAATTGTATGACAACTCTAGAATTGATCAAAGTTACGTGAAAACTGCTCATTTTGGTAATCATACATTATGTTCTAATATTAATGGATTTTCAAGTAAAACGAGTTTGAAAATGCCACAAAAGTGTAAAGTATTCTGATAAATAATTTTACAAAAACCGTAAAGGGCAAAATAACCGCCAAATATATAGAACAAGCCAAGAAATACCTTTAACAGGTCTGTTTAAAACGTAAAGTAATCCGTCAAAACTAAATTAAACTACATTTTAAACGCATTTAAAATAAAAAAATAGGTACAAAATAAGGATATATCTAGCAACTTAAAGACAATAAAAGTTAAATTAGGATGTCAATTAAAAGCATAAGGAATGCGACGTAAACGATATTTTCTGTTTTTGGCCACATTAGAAGTCTTCAATGACTAAAAAATGCTATTCTACAATATTACCTAACTTTCTTTAAAATGAACATTTATTGAATTCATCAAAAACATTCTTGCATTAAATGTGTGTTTGGGTATTAATATAAAAGTTATTTTTATTGCTGAATTTGGATGTTGCCGAATTTTATCTTAGCTAATGCGCATTGCTAGTCAGAAAGTCATTGCACGTTTTATGCTTAAAACCACCAGTAGTTGACACCCGCACTCGTAGTTGACACAGCACTAGTAGTTCCAACTTAAAGGGAAGAAGTATATAAACAATAGAAATTATGAAAATAGTACAAAAGTCACAAAACTAAAAAATGGTGTTTCAATTTGCCATGCTTTTTAACGATGCTTTTTAACTCTTAGCTGAAGTTTTGGCACCTGTGTATCGCTTATTAATTTATTCTTTCAAGTATCAACTATTTGTTCAGTGTCAACTATTAGTACGAAAACCACTACTAGTATTTTTTCCTTGTTAGAAAAAAATCAAAGACTTTTGAGTGCAGAAATACTGAAATTGTTTTATTAAAATAATGCTGGAGAAAAGTTTTACTTCTAGGTATAACAGGAAATGTCAGCATCAATGAACAAGGAGATCGATATGTGGATTATTCTTTACTGGACATGGATTCAAATACAGGGGAATATGAAGTAAGTTATTTAAAATTTCAACATTCACTTAAAAGATTTTGTTTTGCTCAAACTTAACTACACAATTTCTGTCGTTTTCTTGTGTAGGCAAATACAGTTGAATCAATTTCCGTTGAAAAGCAGCCAGGCAACTTACGCTTAGTGTTGACTCACTCCCTTAACAAAAACGAATTCAGATAAAGTGTACATGGTAATAACAAGTAGCCAAACTGCAAATCTTTGCGATAAAATTTTATGTGTAATTGACAGGAATTCTAGTAAATTAAAGCTTATATTTCCGTATAAGTAGTCAATGTGAAGATTTTTCTCTATTTTTTTTAAAAAAAGATTACGAATGAAAGTAGATGGGAATTCAAACGATGATATTTTTAGTTACAAATGGAAGGATCCCGAGTAAATACTAAAATTTATTTATCAGTCAAGGTTTAAAAAACATTTTTTTTTTTCATATTTCTTTGATTTTTACGGATAAAACATCTGTTGTTTCTTATTGGAAAATAGTTTGAAAATCTGCAACTTAAAAGTTTCATATTTTCAAACTATTATCTAACACAAACCTTTGGTTTCAGAAACAAATCTTGCTGGAAAAATATTTAAATTCAATTAAAAAATGTTCAAAAAGAACCGTATTCATACTGAATTCTTTTAAAGGAACGATTAATGAAGCATTTAGTTTGTGCTATAAAGTTTGTTCAATAAAGATTTCATTTTCTAAAAGGAAATAGGAACGTCGATTTTGTATCCTTTGGCGAAATATCCTTACTGACCTGATCCTTACTGAATTATTTGTATTCAGCAAATTTCCAGGCACACACATGGACATTGGATGCAGCTCCATTTATTTGGAAAGAATTGTCTTACTTGCAAACACACTTTCACGCACATGCGAAAAACTAATACGAAAGTAGGACTGCGCATAATGTATGCAATTACAAGCATGTGGTGAAAGATCTCTTTATGCTCATTACGTTATAAGCAGCTGTCTACCAGGGAAATTTGTTCTTTTATATCTTTACGTAATGAAAATCTCTCACTTGAACGAAAGGGACAAATCTCTTCCAGTCTTTCAGCCAACCGTAATGATCTTGAGTCTTTAAGGCTTCAAGTAAAGGAAGTATCTCGTGTACTAGGTGTCTTTTGTTCTTCTACGAGATAAGATTAGGTGTCAAAAGAAGTTACTCTGAGAGATTTATGATGGCTTCGGGTGTCTTTAGGAAAGAATACTCTTCGATAGCTGCTTATTTTTTTCTCAATTGTTTAGAAACAATGTGTGAAATTTGTTTCATTTTATTTGTCTCTCATTGTCGTGCCAAATTCTTTAACTCAGAGCCAGAACGACGTAAGTCACATTATGATAACTATACAGTAGAGAGGAAAAATTTTTTCTGGCGCATGCAAAGGATGGGACGCGCGCTCTTTTAACAATGGTAAAAAATTGAAAAGGATTTTTAAGGCTTCTACATACAGCGCACTAATAAACAGAAATTCTCAATTTTTAGACTAACGAGACTCTGACTCTGAGATACAGAATTTTGAAATTAATTAAATGAGGTCCTTTTAAAGCTCTAAATGCTTTCAATGCATCACGCATAATGTGGTCCAAACAACTTAATAAAAAATAAGTGATCGTTGCGGAAAGAAGACAAAATGCAAGAACATTGAGCATATTTTATTGAAAAAGATATGAATGACATCTCATATACAAGATGCCCAAAATCTCTATCGTGCTCAAATGTAGTGAAATAAAGCGGCTATAAAAATTCTTGCGCAAGTAAAACTGGTGCAATTGGGATACGGAAAATCTTCATCTCAAAGTCATCTCACCATTCTATCTACAAAAGTTCTTGTTCTGGTGCCATATCGTTGAAAGAAGAGGATAGTAGTCCGATATTCACTGACAATCTCGTCACAGGAGTGAAGTGCGAGAGTTGCTCGAGCGTCACTTTGGTCCTGAAGCAGGCCATCTCAACATCTTACGCCACGGTACTGGTTCATGCTGTGGGACTCGTACCAGAGAACTGTTGACCACTTCACGTGGCTTGAAAGGATGTTTGGTGAGCGTTTGATATCAATAGATGCAGATATATTCACAGGGCAAGGAACTGTCAGAACCATAAGTAATTTGGATCTAAATCTATTTGACTTCTTTTTATGCGATTACATCAAGGACTGAAATGTATGGAATTGCCTTATTCGCAGGAGGTCCTCAGATCGACCATCAGAAGCGAAGTTTAGAAAAATCCAACTTTCAGAACAATTAACTGTCGAGTAGTAACTTAATTAACCTCTAAACTTATCTGAGTGGCTTAAAGGTTCTGCCTCACAATTTGGAATAACCCTACACTTCATGAATGCAAAACTTTTGTGCAGTAGAATTTTGAGTAAGAAATACTGCAAAAGAAGAACGTTAACTTGATAGTTTTTATTACTGTACGTGTATATAGATGTATTGTTCTCTATTACGACCATTTACTTTGTGTAGTAAAATTACAGTTTCAGCGGACTGCTGTAGTCACGTTTTCTTGAAGCAATTTTTAGCCTTCTTTTGACCTCTGAATAACTTTCACTTTCTTTAGCGATAGCCATAAGAGAATTGACTTTTAAATTTGTTTTTCCAAGTTGCTTTGAATACTTCAACCTGTAAATGAACCTTCACTCTACAGTGTTCTCCCTCTCTCTATTTTAAAACTTATTTCTATCACATTGTTAAAACTTTGAAATTACACTTTTCATTTTTTTTTATTTAGGAACAACATAATCTAAATCTATGTATGTGTAGGAAAAACCAATAAAGAATTGAAATTGCTAGAAAATGTAGTCAGTTTTGAACAAAATATTTTAATCAAAATCTTTTGAAACACATTTCAGAAGTGGCGGTTGTAGCTACATCCGTGCTTATAATCGTTGCATAAACAATAGTATGTTGAAAATTTACAACCTATCCATTAACTTGAGTCACTCATAAAATTTATTCTACCTCTAAGACTGAAAATACAGTTCTTGCCGTTAGCAAGGCAAAATATAACCCACATTTGTCACATTTAAAATGTGCGTACTTTGCAAGTTCGGCCTTCTGCACCTATGTCATGAATAATAATACAAGTATTTTGTCCAGCGTGCAGTTGCTGTTGTAAATCTTTAGCGGCATAAAATGAAAGGTTTAAATCCAACGTCATTAACGTTTCTCGTGACTTGCTGAAGACTTTACTGATTGAGTATTGCTGAAGATCTCTTTGCAGAAAGGGGTTACTTGCATTTTAAGAGCTTTCAAGAATGAAACAAATAGGTACGCTGTAAAAAAAAAAACAGTGATCGTCAAAAAGGCCTTTTAAAATGCTCCTGAAACTATTCTTACAGATTTTTATGTAAAATGATAACCTGAATCCAAATATTACCACCCTTTTCCCCCATTATCCACCCTTTTTTTGTAATAATGTCACTGCATGTTTTTTCAGCTTTCAAAAGTTTTATAGCAAAGTAGGGAGGGGGCATTATAATAACCATTGACATTCTTCTAAGGCCTAAAGAGGTGAACATTTCAAAGCATGTACATTTGCAGCAAGAAGGGACATTCATGGGAGTTTTCTCCTCAAAAGTATTAAGGAACAAAAAGAAAAAATAAAACCGTTTTTCATGATTTTTTTGCACTTATATTTCGGTGCAAATTCAGAGCACGGGTCCCACTCCTATGAGCAGCGCGTCTGAAAATTGTTCATGTTGAAAAAGTGGGGGAATCTGGGACGCATGTTGCATTCAAATCACATCTCGCATCTTCATAAAGAACTTTACCGTAGTACAATTTATAAATTACATTCACAGATATAATTAGGATAAAGAATGAAATGAATATGCTAACAGTAAAGCATTAATACGCATTTATGCTTCTTAGAATGCACCGTACACATTATTTAACGTATTTTGATGCTCTGGTTTTTAAACCGAAATAGCAGTAAAACAATTTTAGAAAACAAATCCTGCAAAAAATATCGCTTTTAATGATTTTTAAAATATTTATGGGAGGGATCATGATTCTCTGTCCTAGTTACAATTGTTAATGCTTTTGAACTTTTCACCTCTCTAACCCAACACAATAATGTTAACGGTTAATATAATGATTTCTTCTCCTAAAAAAAAAAAAAAAAGGCTACTTAACATTCGAAAGCTGAAAAACATTATAGGTGCTATCTTTAAAACGGTCACTGGAGAAAACCGTGGTCATATTTGAATTCAAGGGGGTCATTTAGCTCTTTTTAACATTTTTTTTCATATGTATGTATTAAAATATTTTAATCGAGAACTTAAAACACATTTACAAAAAATTGTAAAATATTACACGGTTATACTAGCAGTATAGTATTATTAAGCAAAATAACAAATTGAAAACAGTCGTAAGAAGGTCAGCAATGCTTATTTCTAGTAACTACTAGCAATCTTACGAAGTAATAAAATAAAAATCAAACCGACTAGTACAAGAATGTCTCTTTCCTTCCAAGAAACATTTGCCTTGTTTACAGAAGCAAGTGCTGCGTCAATTTGGTCTAACAAACCACAATAAACGTGATGGGGTATTTGTGCCCAAAGCAGAGAGAGAAACAATGCTCATTCTATTTCCTTTACTATTTCCTTTTATCTAGATAACTAATATGATTTCATAAAAGCAAACTCGTATCGTCTTCAGATTGTCTTACGTAGAGAATTTTCAAGATGTTTTTGACACATGCTGTTAGTTTTTAGACAGATTTTATTCAAAAATATAACGTAAAAAGAGAGTTTTATTTCTTATGAGTTAGTGATTTTTTAAGATAGGTCAAACACATGATAAAAGATGAAACTTTTTGTGTGCATTTTTTTTAATATTTACTCAAAGAGGTAATGAATAGAGAACTGGTTAGCAGGGATTTATATCATGTGTAAGAGCTTTGATTAATTTTTTTTACGTAATAGTTTCTTTCAGGTTTTTGTTACTTTATTTTTTACTGTTTTTGAACAAACAACCTGTGTGTTTGACACAGCGAGAACAAAAAAAAAAAAAAAAAGAAGAGAAAAGAAAAAAACAGCGCTGTTCCATTTTACGGCTTATTAAATCCTGACCGCGAAGAGTTGACTCTTCGCTCCGCCTCGTTTCAAAAGTGTCATTTTCGTGAAGGGATGATATGGAGAAGAAAGTTGAAGAACGGAATTGGCAAGTGCGCTATTGGCTTTAGAGCTTGAATACGTCACCTTGAGATTTAAGAAATTTGCCACAGAGGTGAAGCATTTCAATTATGTGCGGTCAAGGCAGATGTCTCATTGGACAGGTAACATCTTACGCAAGTGGGTGAGTCTTGATTTAACCTCTTTGAGCAGCAATTGGTCAGAGAAAACAAAGCCTCCTATAATTAATTTCAATCGAAAAATGGCGAGAGTAGAATTGCAATAAAGAATGCAAAGCTTGTCATTTTTACTTTTTCGCCAACTCAATGCAGTTATTGCTGATACTTAAACCTTTCAAGTGTAAATGTGTAAATAATCAGACACTCTATAACAAAAAAAAAGAAAATGACACACCAAGAAGACGTCCGATCTTGATGCATCGTTTTTTTTTTTTTTTTGTTATAGAGTGTACGATAACGAAAATGTACTAGGAGTACATTTTTTCATATTTCCAAAATGTTGTTAAACCCCAAAATATGACACGCGTCCTTTCTTCTTCTCTACCTATTTTAAGGAATGAACTTGTTTTCTCAGATGATTGACAAGGGTCATTTGCTCATGATTGCACTATATTAATTTTCCGAATACAAACACCGTAAAATCCGTGAAATGTATCTTTAAGTAAAGCTAAAACTTTTCCTTTCGTGTATTTATTCTCAATTTAAGCTGCATTATTTATAAGAATAGTAATGGCAACATATTAAATGTACTATGATTTCGATTAGCTTTCTTATTAATCGTGTTACGTAGTGTTTTATTCTTTCCGAGTGTAAAACTTTTCTTGAGTTTTGTGTTTCGATTTTTTTTTTTTTTTTGGAGCAAATTCTTGGGAATTCAACTCTTACAATATACTATTAAATCGATTTTTTTGTGAAATATGAACGAAGTTGTATTGTCGATACCATCACTATCAGAATTTTATAGTCAGCTGTTGTTTTCTTTACTAAGTACATATCATCGAGAAGAAAGTGTTTAAGTGCTTACTCTTAGCTATATTTATTTTACGTAAGGAATATATTTTCATATGCTTTGCGTGATACAGTTTTCATTTCAAACTAATAGGCTTGAAGCATTAAGTGGTGACAAATATAAAATATATAAGTTATAAACTAACAATTGAATTTGTTGTTCTTTGTTCTTGAAGAGTAAAATAAGAAAAACAGCGTTAAGTTTCACATAATCGCAGATTACTGCATACACGTATTTCGCGGTTACAAGAAACCCGTTTTTTAATGCAAAAAATTAGCTTACTGATGAAAATATACATCCAAGAAAGCAAAGAGGTAAATAAATAAGCAACTAAAAAAGTAAAACAGAAGCTTAACCGAACACCAATAAGAAAGTTATAAACCAATAAAGATCCAATAAGAAGGCAAACAATAAGCGAGATCTTTCTCACAGTATCCTTGTACATGCATGTCATGCTATAGAATATGTTCAGGCGCACCTCGAATAACACGGTATTTTAACTACAAGGTTTTGATATTACACGATATAAAAGCTGATCTCAATATTACACGATTTTAATATAAGGGGGCCATTCATTAATTACGTGATGATTTTGGCAATTTTTGACCCTACCTCCCCCATGTAAGGGTACATAAGGTGTTTTAACCCCCCCCCCCCCTTTCTTCCCGTGCTATTCTTACGTGAGATTCCATTTCGTTTTCCAAAATGATAAAATAACGAATCCACGAATCCTGTATCACTTAGAAATCATTATTAAATTCACTATTATAAAATTAAACTTTTATTGTATCAAGAAATATCGACTAAAAAGTTGGAATCTATACATAATGTTTTTTCGACATTTTTTTCTGTATATGATGCGATACTAATGAAAAATAAAACATGTCATACATAGTGCGATTTTTTCATTTTATTTAACACCATTCATTCTTTGTAAAACAAATAAAAAACAGCTCATCCTAAAAAGTTTTTTATCTTCCAGACGCAAATGAAATATAATCCCGGTCAAACCACTTGACCGCGCGATTTCTAATGTAAAATGTCGACTCGAAAAATATTACGTAAGAATGGGTTTGGACCCCCCCCCCCCCCCAAGTAAGGATATGTTGAGATTTTGCCTACCCCTCATCCCTTTCAGGACCCTTACGTAATTAATGAAAGGCCCCTAACGCAATTTAAGAAAATACAGTGTCAGTTCTGCTTAAAGTCACTGTTGAAGACACATAGAAAATAATCACTATGCAAAAATTTTAAAACAATAAATAAAAAAATTAAAAAAAAACAATACAACAATTATATTGATTTTATTTTACTTCATTTTTTTTTATTCATTTATTTATTTTTTGTTTCTGTTCAGTCAAGCTTCATTGCTGCATAAATTCATTGACTTCCTTTTTGATAGTTTGCGTTTTGTTCTTTGTAAATAAAATTAATAACGTTTTCTCTTGTATTTTTCCCATTTTTTTTATTCTTTTATTTTTAAGAAAGTAAATATAATTTATTAATAATTTATTTTCAAGAAAGTAAATAATAGTGTGCTTTGTCAATTTTACTGAAATGAAGTTTCAGCTATCATCAAATTTTGCACCTGCTATTCAAACAAAATAACGCATTTTTATGGAAGCAGTAGCTCTTGTAAACTTAAGGGAATTGGGGAAGCGAAAGAATTGTATAAAAATAACGAGAAAATGAAATCATTGTAGAATAATGTTTCACGTGTGAAAGGAAAGTAAATTCTTATGAACTCAATGACAAAAAAAAGTGTAAGAAATATAATAATACAATGAAAAAAAAAAACACAAACGGAAAAATTCAGCAATAAGCCCAATGAAACTCAAACCTTCATTAGGAGGTTTGCGATCGTTTTGTCAAGAGTGCACTATCATTTATTTTTATATATTTATTTGTGTGAGGTTCAAGTTTTCGTGACACCAATATAATTTAAAATTAATAAAATTAGATTTTATTTTATGTTTCAGAGAAATATTTCTAATGTAACTTGATGGTGCTATGTACTTTTTTGACCCCGGACATATTCTTTTATAATTTTATTATCTTCCTAAAGTTTGAATTATTTTCCTTATACAATATTTTGTAGGTTGTTGCAAACTATTATGGTGTCAGCCAGCAGTTTGTCGATGTTCCTGGAAAATATATCCGTTGGGCGGGAAACAGGGATTCCCCACCGCCGGATATTCCAGAATGCGGATTTGACGGCTCCAAATGCTTGGACGGTAACTACATTTTTCTTAAATTTCTACAAGTAGAAATAGTGTCTATTGTGATCAAATGAGTAAAATGGTTGGATTAAAAATTGTCGAAGGGATATTTTCCGTTACATCAGTACCATAAGCAACTATTTTTTTAAATCAAATCACAGAGTAAAGTTGAGCTAATTTCTTCAATCTCTTATTATCCCAACTCTATGAAAAACATAATTATTTCTTTAAAAATAATTAAGTTTTTCATGTCATGAATACTGTCGTGTAATTGTAAAGCGCAGTAACTGCAGAAGTGAGGTTTTGAGATGTATGAAGAAACGTGTTTTGGATTCCATATTAACTATAGGGAAATGTTTTAATTTAACGTTTTTTTTTTCGTGCTTCATTTTTAGCGGAAATCAAATAAGAAAGCTGGTACAAAAAAACTAAAGTATTAAAGATGACAAAAATGCAAAAAAAAAGAACATTTTTCATTTACTTCGCTTTACCTTCCCACGGCGGTATATAACATCCTCTAAATTAGTGTGTTAATGTAAAAGATCGTCCTTTACTACAAACTATTTTTGATACTTATACTTCATGGAAATGATTCTACAATATTTACGCAGTGAGCTCAAACTTTAGTGATTTTAGTTTCTAACTAATTTAACTAATAAGCTTAGTACAAGCTTTAAAAGCAAGAAATTACGTTTTCATGCATCGCAATTAGAACTTAATCTATGCATCTTTTAACGCTCCTACTGTCTGAGGTCGATAAATAATTTCCGATTACATCACGTATTTTCAAGACATTATCACCGTCTCATCTTGGATTTTATAACTAGAAAAATCATCAACAAGAATAATTTATTTTGTAATCACACTTTTCAAACTACGTACACGATACGACTTGGTTAAGGCTTCTATTTTCTGCCTCAAATATGAAAAATGTGCTTTCATTAAAATGAGCATTTCTATTATTATTATATTGGGTTTATAGTCAGTAAAAAAGTTAAGTTCATAATCCACTAATATTTCTAATTGAATCTGAAGCCTAGTTTCTGAGTTTCTGATCAATGAAATTGTTGCTTCAAAAAGTTACGGTATAAATCCGGGGTTTTATCATTACATCAAACTTACAATCACAATCGGTTTTTCAAGGGGAAATGTATAAATAAAATTGCTCGTGATACATTATTCCAAGAACGAATGTATTTATGAAGCATGATTTGAAGTATTTAGCAGTAAATTACCACCCCTAAGCCAGGGCTAAGGCATAACCACTTGCAATATATCAGACAGCTCAGTTATCACATCCCGAAATTGCGGCTTTTTTTCTTATTAGAATTCCTCAGTCAGGAATTATATTCACTTGATAAATTCACTTAAACTTCACGTTACTGGTAGATAAAGTGATAAATTCACTTTATCGAACAGTTTGTTAGTTCTCTCAGCTCCAATGAGCTGACAACTCGGTTCCTGCTCGGTTATTCACTATTCGCGACTGAAGAGTTCTAATAAGAACGAAACTGCAGTCTCTGGATGTGATATCCGGGTTGTCTGGTATATTGAACACGATTAAGTCTTACAGCAAAAGTAATTTACAGTTTTAGGTAAAATTAAATATTAAATAGTTGTTTTCCGAGCCTTCCTTTGTATGCCAAACCTTTGCTCATCTAATGATGATATATGTTAATATAATCATGCTTCTTTGTATTTATTATATTAATTACAGTGCTGGCTAAATTAATAGACTGAGCCTGTTTTAAAAGCAAACTCTTTATTGGTTACATAACTACAGACACATTAACGAACAGTGAATAATTATCTAATATTTAGCATGCATTCCCTGGTTCTTGATGAACATTTTAAGTCTTTTTGGCATACTTTTCACAAGGTTTACACCATTTCTTAACTTTTTAAAAAAGGAGGCAAGCAATTATTTATAATCACTATTATATATACTCACGTACATATACTCACTAATTACCTAAATTAACTTTAAATATAATACACTAATACAAAGAACTAGTGAACTGTTTAAGCTGATCGAGGTTATGTTCCTGGTAGGTAGATAAACAAAGAACGTAAACAAAGCAGACAGTGCTGCCACTTGCAAACATTAAATTATGCTAAAATAACGTAACAATCAGTGTACAGTATGCACTGTACTTTAACAGTAAAATAATTAGCATTTTAGTACAAATGGTGTACAAAAACAAACAAACAAAAAAAAAACTCTTTTGTCTAATAATTTGGCCAGCACTGTATTCTCTATATTTATGTTAACTTGAATGATGAATCAGTTATCTGTAAAAAAAGAAAGAGCAATGTCAAAAAGCACAAAGTGCAGACACGTGATTCGGCGTTACTAGGAACGACTTTTTCAGTGCAAAAGGAATGAGCTTACAGGGTGTCTTAAAAGGTTGTTTACAAACTTAACATGCTGGTCTGTCATATGATGATGAACAAGATTTACATAGTAACATACGTTCGCAAACACAATGCTGGCACACTACATGCACACAAATTCAGACATTAACAGATGCACAACATGTCACATATTTATTAAATAAAGACGATTTTACACAACATTTTAGTTTTAAAGGAAGACTTTTAGCTGTTGTTGAAATTTTCTGCCTTTAACTGTCCTACACGCGTCGCAACGACAAAGTAGCGACCGTCGTAAAAACGATCCATTCTGATAAGAATTCACCAATCGCTGCGTTGTCGTTGCAGAGTGATTATCGGAGCTGGCGGGACGCAAATTTTAACAACTGCTTTAAGCTTTCCTTAAAAACTAAAATGTTGTGTAAAACCGTCTTTGTGTAATAGATATGCGACATGTTGTGCATACGTTAGTGTCTGATTTTGTGTGCATGTAGTGCGCCAGCATTGCGTTTGCGAACACATGTTGCTATGTAAATCTTGTTCATTATCATATGGCAGACCAGTATGTTAAGTTTGCAAACGACCTTTTGGGACACCCTGTATAAATGAAAGGACATCCGTGCTTGATAATTTGTAAAGGAAGCATGCAGGAACGTTTTTAAAAGTTATTCGCAACTGTTATACAAAAGTGAAAAAAAAAAATGTAACAACTAAGAAACCGGGATCTTAGCGCAGAAAAGTCGTGTCTGCACTTTTTTTTAAAACCAAAATTGAGTAATTGTTACCAGGTGCTTCTTTTATAACACATTTTATCTACATAAACTATTTTATGGTCATTTGCGACTCGAAAATATTTTTTAAAAATTCTGGAAAAGTGGAACATGAATCAAGTACATAGAGGTGTAAAACTTGAAAAAAAAAAAAAAAAAAAATCTCACCTTGGGCTCAGCTACATTCCACAAGCATGGCAAAAAAGTGAAACTTTAAAGAAAAATAGATGCAGTAATTGTTGTGTAAGTAAACCTCATTCGACCGTTCCTCATTTATCCGGATCTGCGGATTATCCGGATGAAATTTATAAGCTTTAAAAAAGTCATGGTCACACAGACAATTTGATGATTTGATAGCAGGAAAGAAACTATAAGTATGCTTTTCATTCACTTTTAAATTTTTCTATCTATCGCGTTGCTTTTATTTAACCTCCACACATGTTTAAACCAGAACACAGTGACCAATTCTTTGTTAAGAAATGCTTTGATTTTTTTTTTTTTGGTATTTTTAATTTTGGTATTTTTAATGCATTGTAAACAATTATAATGACTTCCTTGGCTTCCCTAAGAGGTTTTCCACCTCTAGCTCAGCCACTTCCTATGCCGGGCTGATGAGTGCTAATAAGCACGAAACTGCAGTCGTCGGATGGAATGACTGAGCTGGCGGTGTATTGTATGAATTATTTTTTTACTTCCTTTTTCAAAAAAAGCAAGTATTGCATTCGCGAAAAACTTTTCACTCGAAAATCGACCTTAATTCCCTGTTTGCTCATCCCCAAATGACTGTTGAGTTTTTTTTTTTTTTCGACTCGACCACACGTGGATAAGTGCCTAAAAATGTATAGACACGCGAAATATCCAGTTTGACGATTCCCGAGTTAGTTACAATGAGTTTTCTTGTGACGTCTGTATGTACATATGTATGTGCGTATGTATGTCGCATGACTCAAGAACGGTATGTCCTAGAAAGTGGAAATTTGGTACGTAGACACCGAGTGGGGTCTAGTTGTGCACCTCCCCTTTTGGTAGCATTTGGGTGTTTCTAAGGGGGTCTCTTCCCCCTTTTCGGGGGAAAATCATTGTTAATCTCGATGTAAACTCAAGTGGCGTTACAATTTGGCGGACACTTGGCGATATATCGCCAGTCTTTTGGTCACTAAGTTTTGTCACCAACTTGGCGACAAATTTGGCGATTTATTTATTTAAATCTGGTTTCAATTTGGCCACTGTTGGTGATATTTAGAGAGTAAACTATTGAATCACATTAAAATTGCAAATAATGGGAAAATTATATTAAATTTGAGTTAAAGGAAGTCATGTGAGGCACACATCAGTTCGTTTGTTACAAAATATGTTTTTTCCCGCGATGTGTGATAGGTCTATTTATTTAACGATTTGTTTTGCTTAGTATCCATATACTACCGGGTTATCCGTATTTTCGTTTATTTAGATTACCTTTGGTCCTGGTTAGTTCGGAAAACGATATGGTACCGTATTTAGATTTTATAATTTACATTACCTAAAATGACTTGTGGTTACCTTATCTTGTAAGTTGAGAAAAAACTAACATATTTTCCTACTCCAAGCAAATGTGGCGTCAAAAAAGAGATAGAGAGAGAAAAGATATCTCTCAAATAACTTTATGATCAAAATTCAAGATGCTCCTTCTGACCTTTAAATGTGGTAGCACAATAAATTCACAAAAATTCACCACAATCGTAAACATAATAACTGACAACCAAAAACAACTATTTTCGGAATAAATGTATAATAAATATCATTAAGAATGCATACAGTGTGTGAATTCCTCGGATAATGAAGTGTCAAAGCCGCAACAGTTTGGAACAAAGTTATTTATTTATCTTGAAGTATTTAGTCGCTTGTTTTCACTTCTTTTCCACATTAGAGCTACATGCTGAAAAGTTCTAATTCTGCATTCCTGTTGTTACTGTTTGCAGCTGGTTGTACTTTATTTACGTGTTATTAATATTTACATATTTCTAGAGCTCTTCCCACAATATGTCATTGTCTCTTCTGTTCTAACTGGAGTTGTTATTGTTTTCATCATCATGTCCTTTTTCATATACAGGTAAGTCACAATTAAGTCTTTTTGTTTTTAGACTCTCTTGTTGATTTGTGCTGAGTTGTATGTTATACGTGGTAACATATTACTTATTGTTTTGTATTGAATTTTACTTAAATATGACATTTTATGTTTCAACTTATTTCATTCATTCTGATTTTTAATATTTGCTTTTGTGATGTTGTTGTTGTAATTTCTACTACTATTACTATTTATTAGTAGTACTAGTAGTAGTAATATAGTATTGGTAGTAGTTTCTAGTACTACTACTACTAATGATAATAGTAGTAGAAGGAGTAAAAAATTCCTGTGTGCACCATAGATCCTTAGGGATAGAGAAGTATACATTTAATGACATTTAGGCCTTTCTAATCTTATCAACCAAGTAAAAGCTTGCTTAATGAAACTAACCAATAGTGAATAAATAATTTTAAAATTCATTGCAAAAAAGCATTTTTATCTCCCGCTGTTTACATTACTTTGCTCCTATTCGCAGTTTATGGCAAAATACAGATGTATATGCTACAAATATTTCGTTGAAAAAAAAAACAAAAAAAAAAACAGGTATCTGCTAGGCAGGTTTCATCGACGATGATGAAAAATAATAGGAAAAAATAACATTGTATTAATCTTTAATCTCAAAGAATGTTTTCCCAAATGAAGTTTGCATTTAATCTTGTAGCATCTGTGTTATTTTATTGTCTTACAGTATAAATATCGTTTTATTTAATTCTCTTACATTCTCTCTCTTCAGAGCAGAATTAATTAAAGCAAAATGTTCGCCATTTTTCCAAAGCATGAATTGACAGAACAAAATGAATTTCCATCAACAATGGAATTGAAAGGAAATGCATGCGCTTAAGGCCAAAGGGACCTTATTTTTGAAATGAATACCAATTCATTTTATTCTCTTGGCTTCTTTCACTGAAGCGAATGTCGTAAAATGGCTTACTGCGTTGTGGAATAATACGACGTTTTGGAAAAATATCAAATTTGTATACGAAGTTTAAATGTGAAAACCGATTACAGTTTTAAACTTTATATTAATTCTCTCATCAGTGTGTGGTGAGACTTTATCCCAATCCGCTACTACTGATTTAAAAGTGGAATATGCACAGTTAAATATTGATACTAAAATTTACGTTAAGGGATTACAATGCATTTATGTATTTCATATTTTAAAGTAGTTTTCTGAGTTGTGAAATATTCGATGAAAACGTTGTTCTGGACCTTTTTACGGTTTAAGCTTCATCCATAGTACAAGTATGAGATTATAAATTATTCTTTAATAAGCTATATCCGTTCACATTTTCATTTGATAAATTAATCAAGCTCGCTAGAGAAAATAGAAATCTGAATTCAAAGCTGGAATTTTTAATCAAGTGGAAATTTCAATGTTTGTTGGGAGAGACACTCCTCATATGATTTTATGGTTAAATAGTGAAGAGGGACCTCAAGTTCCTGTGAGAAAGAAAGAAATATTGTATTTTGGCTCAAAAACTGTAATTAATATCTCTCTTTGTAACTAAAACCAACTGCAGAAACTAAAAGTATTCATATTTTGTCTTATGATAGTACAATAAAAAAATTTTTGTATGATACATTAAAGTTTCTTACATTCTCTGTTGGCACCCGATAGAGAGCCGAAATTGCACCCTTAGCAAGGGTGAAAAACGGACTCCCTTCCCCCAACGTGCACCGTAGGTGAAAGATGGTACCCTAGGTGAGAAAAATGGCAACTTTACTGCTTCCTATAGGGATCCCCCCCCCCCCCGTGTTATGTGCGTTTTTGAATACAATTGTGTTTTATTTATTTTGATTTATATATACGAAGGCATTTGATCACATTTAAACTTTCGAACATAGTTTAGAAGTGTTCATGACTTTAATTTATCTGTTCGTGCACTAACTGTCTTATATTCACACTTGGATTGCTCAGTAAATAATATGTTGTTGATAGCTTTTACTGCATGATCCGTACCGAAAATGAACAGGGAAGGTATTTATCAATCATTTGCCGGAACAACCAGAAATATTAGGTAACGTTAGATTAGAATCATGGGAAAATAACAGCGTTTCATAAACGTTTAAAATTTTAATCGAGTGTAACATATCATACTTATTATAAGATTCGATGTTTGAGTATCCTTATGCGTACAAGATAAATTCTAATTTAAAAGCCCTTCTTTCCAATGTCAAGTTTTCCGTCAGATTAAAAATAAAAACGAGTAGATAACTACATTCGCTTCATGCAATAACGCCTAAGAAAGATACGTTAACCAAAACACGATGTGAAACTCATGAGTCAAACACTGCGTGAGAGAGATTTCTTTTAACGCGTTTTTTTCCCCCGTCTTTGCTGCTCTGTTCGTTTCCACTAAGTAGTTATTTCATTGAGAAGAAATAGACATTGGTATATAGGCTGCTCACGTCGATGCATTTTTATTCCGGAATTAGCTATTCAATTATCAGCTGAATTAAACTTTTTATTTTTAATGTTGTTGTTGTTCAAGATAGTACTGATAGATAGTTTTAGGTAACAGTTTTGCAGGATATAAATAGCAAGATATTAAATATTTAATAAGGTAAACGGAACAATAAGCAGTTGTCAACATACATTAATCACTTTAAATATGTTCGATAGCTCTAAGAGCTAAATGCCTTTACTTACCCGAGATTTCGAAGATTAATCCACGAAATTTTCAGTTTTGTACTTCGTTCAATGTGAAAGTAAATTTTGTTGCAACTTCCTTCGTTCACCATTCAAACTGAAGTTGTCGTAGGCCGATAAGTCAGAGCGCATGCGCAAGGAGTCGCTCTCCTATCGAATGGTCTTTTAGCACTTTTGTTAACGTCGTTCACCCACTGAGGAACCAAAAGCACCTTAACGACACTTCCTAGCCTCCGTTGCACCCTGAGGCACCGTTTTTTCACCCTAGGGGGAAATTCTTTACCCCTGTGGCACTCCTGGTTTTAACAGTGTAGAAGCATACTGTTTTCATATTATACTTTAGAACAAGAAAAAATTAAATTTTCTGTATGGTAAATTTAAGTTTTTTACATTATCTATCCTGAAACTTAAATTATAAAAGGTCTCATTCGAGAAGCGAAAAGCGTTCAGGACATCATTTAAAAAACTGAAACTGCTCACGGTTGCGTAGGAGTTTAAAAAACAAAAGGGCGATTCTCGAAGAAAATGTCCCGTGCGCAACGCCAAGTTTTTTTTTTTTTTTTTTCTAGCTAACCAAAGCCTTAAAAAATAATTCTGTTGAGAAATAATACAAGCTTTAATATACTACCAACGCATAACAGTTAATCCCATACTTAATTAATAGCTTCCAGAATAAATAAAAAACTTAGCGTTATGCACGGGACATTTTTTCAAGAATCCCCAAAAAACCATTCAGATTTGCAAACTTAAAATACTCGTGTTTTTTAACCAAAACAAAGCTAAAATTTTCTTATTTAATATTTACACTGAAGCTACGCGCGTTCTCCTAAGAGCTACAAAACCCAACGCACTGTGTGACCACCGACAAGATGGAAAGTCGAACTTCAGGTTTGCTGATGGAAATGAACTCATCTATTTGCTTGCAGGATGTTAGCTTTTGCAGATGCGTGGGAGCTTCTAAATTAAGCAGATTTACATTGAAATGAACGAAACGTGCACTTTTCCTTTTCTCCTTCATTCAGGTCGATCATCTCAATTGGCTGCTTGTCAATTCCATCACTAACGTAACCAGGCAGTATGTTCTCTGCTACGCATAGTTGGGTCTGGTGGGGTAAAAGTGGTCATAAAATCGTATTTTTTCAACTTAGGTGGATAATAAGTACAATAAATTCTTTAAATACTTCAACTTTTTTTGTTATTATTTTACATTGCATTATTAAAGAACACGTACATTGAATTTCAGGAAAAAAAATATTGATTTAAGTAGTTTTATAACATTTTCATTTCCCTTTGTATTTATGACCACTTTACCCCATGGGGTGGGGGAAAGTGGTCATAGCATGGGGTAAAGTGGTCATAGTTAAAAACAGCTGCAAAACTGTTACAAATAACCCTATTATTTGTATATTTCGGTTATTTTTATAGTAACAAGTATATGTACGAGTATATACGGGTATGCACGAGTATATACGTGTCGTGTAAGCAAGAGTAAACATGTTCATATATGAATAAATACATGTATACATCAGATACATGCATGCATGTGCCTACTCAAGTATATTCGTGTATACACGAGCATATAAGCATGTATACGTGATTGCTTACAGGAGTGGATACGTGTCTACACGAGTATATACGAGTATATACGAGTTACGCGTATATGCGAGTATATACGCGCAAAACGAACATCATTTGCGTGTTTGCACATGTATCTCGAGTATATACGTGCATACCTGAGTTTCTGAGTATATACGTGTATAGTCGACGTATATACGCATATATAAGTGTACATAGATACACTACTGGCCATTAAAATTGCTACACCAAGAAGAAATTGCCAGAATGAAGCTAAATTTTACACACGTGATAGTAAAATTGACATTAAAAAGTGATTACAAAATTAAAGCAAATTGATCATTTATGGTTAGAAAAATCTCGAATAAATGGAGGTTTATGTACCCTGTTAAGCTACCTCTAGCGTGAATGTACGATGTACTTGAAGCGAAACAATCGGGCATTGAGACATAACAGACTCCTACGATATCCTGTGTCATCTCCTACCACAGTTGCTGTAAACATGCCACTCATTCGATCAAACTCATACGTGTTAGCACTCACGACGGGGCTCCCAGGAACCATTTTTTAACATGACAATGCTCGGTCAAACACAGCAAGGGTGTAAAGGGATTTCTTCTCCCGCATTATCACTTTCTCTGGTCTGCGTGATGCTTTGGTCTGCGATTAGTGACTTGTCACAAATTGAGCATATCTGGGATCACTTGAGACGGTAAATTGGACAGCCTGTAAGTTTGATCAAATTAGTGGCGCGTTTACAGCAACTGTGGTACGAGAAGACGTAAGACATCGTACGAAACTGCTGTACCTCAATGCTCGACCGTTCTTAAATTCCAGTTTTTAAATTCCAACTAGAGATGGCGCAACAGGGTCCTTAAACCTCCATTCATGTGAGATTTTTCCAGTAACAAATCATCATTTTGCTTTCATTTTGTAATCGTTTTCTAGTGTTAATGTTGCCATCACGTGTGCAAAATTTTGTTTCATTCAGACTATTCCTTCTTGGTGTAGCAATTTTAACGACCAGTAGTGTACTTACACACATATACGGGTATACACGAGTTAATTCGTGGATATATCCAGTGCGTGTTTGGTACGTGTCTACTCACGTATATATATGTGGAAGCAAGGGTATATACGTATGCTTACGCGTAAACACGATTCTATACTTGTTAGACGTATATGCGTACATTTACGTGTTAACACCAGTACATGTATCCACGTATATCTACGAGTATATCCGCTAATATACATGTATGCCTACATAGCGAATCCAAGATCTTGGGCAAAATCTAAGTGGTGTGAAAGGGGAGGATAAAAAGCAAAGAATCACAAGGAACTTATGGTCGTTGACGCGCTACATGCACACAAAGCCAGAAATCGATGGAATGAAAACAGGTCACAAATTTGTTACACAAGGATGATTTTACCCGACATTTTAGTTCTTAAGAAATATTTAGATAGTTGTCAAAAAGCAAGGCCAGTAGTAGTTCTAATACACGCATCGCAACAAAGGCGCAGCGACTCATGAAAGTTTTTCAAGAGTCTCGTAATTGCAACAGAGTGATTGCGACGCATGTATTACAGATGCCGGCCGCAAGTTTAATCAATCACTTTAAAACTTTCTTAAGTCGTTGTGTAAAATTGTCTTTTTTGTAATAAATTTGTGACCTGTTTTGCATTCATTAGTTTCTGGCTTTGCGTGCATGTAGCGCGTCGGCGTTGAGTTTCTGGCCATATGTTTCTTATGATTTTTGCTTCTTATCCTCCTCTCTAACCAGGGGCGTAGCTAAGGGGGGGGTTTTGGGGACAAAACCCCCCCCCCCCCGAAAAGTTAGTCTCAAAAAAAAAAAAAGAGAAAAAAGAAGAGAGAAGTGAAAGAAAAAAAAAAGAAGAAAAGGAAATATAGTATAAGTATATATATATATATATATATATATATATATATATATATATATATATATATATATATATTATATATATATATATATATATATATATATATATATATATTATATATATATATATATACATATATATATATATATATATATTATATATATATATATATATATATATATATATATATATATATATATATATATATATATTATATATATATATATATTATATATATATATATATAATATATATATATATATATATATATATATATATATATATATATATATATATATAAAAGAAGTAACCCCCCCCCCGAAAGTCGGGTCTAGCTACGCCACTGTCTCTAACACATTTTAAAAATTTGCCCAAGAGTTTAAACTCACCCTGCATACATGTATATCATATGCTAGTATGTAAGTGTCAGCTCGAGTACGTACGTGTATATACGTCGTGTCTACCTGAGTACATAATTGTTCGTATATGTACGAGTATAAGCGGGTATATACGTGTATAGTCGAATATATATCTGTATAGATAAAAAATACTACGAGATACCCAAATACGTGTTTATTGGTGCATTTATGTGAATACAAATATATACGTGCCTACACGAGTATATGCGTATGCATGCGCATATACTCATATATTTAACCTTGTTAACTGTAAAAACAATACATATTAAGTGAAATTAATATTTAATTTATACCTGCCTTATACTTAAAGATTAAGTGATTTTAAAAGAACAATATTCGTTATGCCTAATATTATGACCACTTTACCCCATCTTACTAAAATTGTTCTAAAAAATTATTCAAAATAGATTCAGCTAACTGCTAATGAGTATGAGTTCTTGAGACATATAGGAAGCTTCCTGCGCAGTCAATCTGTTCATAATTCTAACAAACAAAATTTCCCAAGAAAGTTAAAAAAGGTGTTTATATTTTTAAAAAATTCATAATCACTCAAAATATTTTTTTTTTTACCAAATAAAATTTTGCCAGTTGTAAAATTTTGTATTAAAAATGTAGTTTCTAACTGCACTAGTCTAAAATAAAATTTTCACATTCATTCGAACATTTATTTCTAAGGTATAGCCATTTATTTGAATTATGACCACTTTACCCCATTGACCACTTTCCCCCACCAGACCCTATCATTCAAAAGCCACGGGTAAACTTGCATCCTTCTCCGAGTTTTTTTTTTTTTTTTTTTCAATTTAAAAAGATCATGAATTTGATATTTCTTAAATATTAAAAAAAAACAAGTATTATTTACATTAAATAATTTTTTTTTCTTTTTTTTTTTTTTTTTTGAATGACAGACTGCAAAATAATTAAACTTTAAAGTGCACCACGAAAAATAATTAAATCATGTTTATGTCTATAAATGCCTGCAGGGAGTGCAAGCGGTTGCAATTTAATTAGTTAATTAATGAGAATTTAATTAATAAGAACGGACTAACTGCAAAATATTTTCAAAACCTGCAAAAGAAATCACAAAAATTATTAATCTCTTGTTTCTGTCCACGCCTTATGGTAGGGGGGAGCAAGGGGGTGCATTTTCACACCCTTTGGTTTAAAAAACAAAACAAATATAATTAATTAAACAAGTAGTCAACAACTACAAAATACTATTCAAAAACTACAAAATACGTCATGAAAAACATTAATCTCATGTTTAAGGGACACATTGAACAACTTGTGCATTAATAATCTGTAAATTGCTTCATAAGCTCCTCATTGTTTCTTGCCATTATCATTGTTTTTTCTGTAACACGTAGTTTCGTCTATTATATATTTTTCATGAAACTCTAAGAGTCTTCTATTCGACTAACAACATTTCCGTGTTGAACGAATCCTTTTAGAAGGCTTTTCCTCTTACATTACTCTGACAGTGCCATCTATTGGCAGATTTAGAACTATTCTTCTCGTTCACGAACCAAGGCTCACGGATTCACGACTGTTCTGGTTAAACGTTAAATTATTCTGAACTTTGGTTTCAAATTATAGCGTTTTTTTTAAATCGTAACTTTAATTACAATCACCCTGTATTTTAATGTATTCATTTGCTTGTGATTTCTTTCTTAGACATTTTCAGCTGGAAGCAGAATTGGCGTCCATGACATGGAAAATCAGATGGGAAGATATAGTTAGTACAAAGCAAGGAATGAAAAGACGATCTGGTTCACGTCAAAGTTTGAACAGGACTAGCATAGCGGTAATAGACTAGAGAGTACTGATGTGTTTTGACACCTAACAATTAGGGAGGTTCGAAAAAATCCGATGTTTTTTAGTTCAGATCGCGTTACCTCTCAAAAAATGTAGTTTGATATTCTCATTTTGGGAGAAAACAAAATCTGAGTTAACATCTTCAATTCGCGCATGAGGCAGAAAATTTTAATAAATACGTTAAAAATTGAATTTTTCAAAAATTTAAAAATCATGTTTTCTCTAATTTTTGTGGTGCAACAACCGTAAAGTATCAGTATATAGCGCAGTTTGAAAGTAAAAAAAAAGTATTTTATAGCTTTTACATAAGACCTTTAGTCTTGCATACGTAATTTTCAAATTTTAGGCGATTTTAGCCCAATTCAACGCTATGCGCGAACTAAAGATCGCATGTAAAAGCTATAAAACAGTTTTTTAGGTTAAAACTACGCTATATACGGATAATTTCTAGTTGTTGCACTACAGAAATTAGAATTTCTTTTCTGTTTAATTTTTGAAAAATTCAGTTTTTAACATTTTTTTCAAACTTTCTGCCTTTTGCGCGAACTGAAAATATCAACTCAGTTTTTTTTTTTTTATATATATCTTTTTTCCAATTGAGGATATGAAACTATAACTTTTGAGAGGCAACACGATTCCGAAATTTTAAAAAAATCGATTTTTTTGAACCACCCTGCTAACTATAGCACAACTTTTCAGAGCGCTTCATCTCTGCAGGGAGAAAAACACCATATTTATTCAGCCCGGTTTTAAAGGATCTTTAAAAATTTTCTTGCTACATGTGTGTTTCTCATATTGCATCCTCGTCTTTAAATCTAATTTTCAGAGTTTATTCATAGCTTTAGAATGTTAATTAACACCAGTAAAATATTGTCAAAGTCATAAAATATATTTAGTGCATAACACAATCAAGAACGGATACAAGGGAGGGGCGATGGGGACGATCGCTCCTCCCTTGAGGAATCCTGCACCGGCAATTTTTCCGAATTGAAATCCTAAAACAAAAATATAGGGCATCTTTAAGTGTTCGAGTCTCCCTCTCGGAGACTTTTCGGAATTGCAGTTTCAAAAAGGCAATTTTAGACAATCTTTCGAGATGTTAGATTGTCTTGAATGTTAGATGGATCTATTAGATTGTCTTGAAATGCTCCGGGGAAGGCCTTCAAACGTCTCAAAAGACGTTTGAAGTCCTTCCCCGGAGCATTTCTAAAAAAATTAAGTTTTAAAGACACTATTGTATACATCTCAGGTAGTGTTAGACGAAAGAATGGGTTAAGTGACTTTCATCCAGTAATTTTTCGAGACTGAAGTTTCAAAAAGCGCACTTTTTAGAAGACCTTCGATGACGTTAGGTAGAGAGGATTGTGAAACATTCCCCCGGAGTTGTCACGAAATTGAATTTCTAAAAGACAATTTTATAAAACTCTTTCAATGGAAAAGAAAAAGAAAGGAATAGGTTCGGGGACCGCCTTGGCTAAATATTTTTTATTTTAGTTTTTTTTTTTTTTTTTTTTTTTTTAATAAAAATAATGTGGCAGCCCAAATGAAATGATGCAGGCAGGTGTAAATCAGGTAAATAGTAAGAGGTAATGTTAAAAAAAAAAAACTGTCGCCTCCTCCTTGAGAAATTTCTGGATCCGTCCTTGAATACAATGCATATCTTCTTGTAAAGTATTTCAAATCATTTTCAGAACACATAGCTTGAGTTTCCAATAGTTTCTAATCCGCTTAGCTAAAACAGATTCCATAAAGTCAACGGTAGTTTGAGCAAAAAAAAAATGCAGCTTAAACTGTGCCGCGATGCCTTTTCGAGCCCCCATAAAGTTAATTAAACGCTCTCAACTTCTTAACCGGAAGCCATTAATCTTGATTAGACTAGTTTTCCAACTTATTCCTTATTTGATTACGAACTCGATCCCAGCTTGTTTTACTTTATTGAATTAGTCATTGTAATTTGAAATGAGCATTTGTTTTTGCTTTTCTTTTTCGATAAGTTTAGCATTACCCAGCGATATATAGCTAATTTGATTTTGCTTGATTATTTGGCATTGAAATTCCTATTATTCGTCTTTGCCATGAAACTGTATGTGTTCCTTTTATTAATATTATTATTATTATTTAGCTTAATTATTTGACGTTAAAAGTCATACTATTCGTCCTTTCCATAAAATTGTATACTTTTTTTTTATTTAGCTTAATTATTTGACATTAAAAGTCATATTATTCGCCCTTTCCATAAAGTTGTATAGAATAATACATCAAATTTCAAGGATGTTTTCATATTTAAAGTGGTTTTTATCACTGAGAATTCATTCATATTACCTCACGTTTGCTGCAGTCGGAAGGTAAAAGGCAGTATCTGCAAATTTCTCGTTTTTCTTTAGGCAACTTTTCCAAATATTGGCTTTAAATATTTCTCGATTTCATTTTTTCTTTCTTTTTTCTTCTTCTTCTTTTTTTCTTTTTCTTTTCTTTTCTTTTTTGTCATCTATTCTTCAGCTTTATTTTACAAGATTGCTTATTTGGTTTCCGCTGCAAATGAAGCAAGAAAGAAAAAAGCAAATTCCAGCATTTCTTTATGGTTAGTACTGAATCGAAAGTGCATTTCTTCCTTTCTGCAGATACTGCCTCTTACCTTCCCACGACAGTATGTACGCCCGGAGCAGTTATTGGTATTATGCATACGAATTTCTTTTGCGATTTTTTCTCACAAAATATGACTTATTTACAAGGTCGGCATTAAAAGTTGCAGAAACTTAACTAATGAAGGTTTTTTTAAGTTTGTGCGAAACTTTTTTATTTTTCCCTTCATCTTTTCGGCTAAAAAAAATGGGGGGAATTGTGAGCGATACGAGATTTAGAATCTGAACGAAATGATCCAAATATAGCATTAAGAAAAAGAAAACATCAGAGACATAAACTTATTACAAATTGCCAGAATAAGACCGGTTTAATTTTTTGTAAGAAGGTTTCCGGTTTTTTTCTTTTTCTGTCTTGCCTTTGAGTAGGCAGTAGAGATATGCAATGTCGTTCTTTTTAATGATCCGCGCCCATCAGAGGATTGTTTATTTTTTCAACCCGTTCATTGAACTCGTTCATTTGAACAATTTCGTTCATTTAAAAAAGTTGCAAGTGACCTGCTTACGAGATTTAATCACGCACACTAAAAATATTTCATTGAATCAGTAATAGGGTAACGGCATCACTCCAAAACATGCTTAAGACATCGATATCAGGTTAACTCAATTTTCTGAGCCTTTTAATGTATTTAGACTTTTAAAACTATTTTTCTCTCGTGCAACTGCATATCATCTAGAGCTTGGCTGTTTCTGGAACCTCAGAGTTAGTTAATTCCATTTCTATTTACTCAATTTCGGAAAAAAGGTCCGACTCCCAGTAACAGACACCGAAAAATCGGATGATACCCAGCAACAGACAGGATGGAGAAAGGATAAGTAATAGATAAAATTCCGCTTTTCTCTTCAAAGTGCAAAAGTTCTTTATTTTTAGAACAAAAACTCTTGAAATTGAAATAAACATAAAACACCAGCTGACCTCGTGGTGATTGTTTCATAACCTTCCACCACTGCCTTGTAAGTACCAACTGGCTCATAAAATTCACCCTAAAACACTAGATGATTGCACCGTTATTCATCTGAACCTGATGATGTGAAACTGATGCTGCACAGCAACATCAGTTTCGCCTGCCTAAAATTATTTAAAGCCTAACTTATGAATGTCTGTTACTGGACCCTTGTCTGTTACGGGTGACCTTACCCTATTCTTTTAACGGAAATCATTTAAAATTATTACCCAGGATTTAAAAAATATGCCGATAAGAACTTAATTAAAACATATTTTTCTTAGGTTTAGGTCTATAAATGAAATATAAAACATTTTTAAAGATATTTCTTGGTAACCGAGTGGCTGTGAGATAAGACATGGCATCTGTTATCCATTCCAGAAGTCGGAGGTTTGATTCCAACATGGTTCAAAATTGGCTAGTTAAATTTTATTTACTAAAAAAAAAAGTGAAATGGGGCGTCAGAAAAATTCTTTAAAAAAATCACCGAATGTTGCCCCATAAAACATTTTTAGTGTGAAATAAATATAATATATATTTAAAAAAAAAACAGATATGATCTTATGGGAAAAAAAATCATTATTCCGAAATAGAAATATCTTTTCTCAAAGTGTGGTAACAGTATATATATATATATATATATATATATATATATATATATATATATATACACACACACATGAGGCAGTGAGAAGCAAAGGGATGTAAGTGGCAAAATTGAAAGTTTAGAAATAACCTATACAAATTATAGTTTAACCTATCCTCTGTCTTGGGGCTGGATATGGTACTAGTAGCCCTGGTAGGGTTCTGTTATACAGCATGATTTAGAAAAACTTTTCAATGATAGCCTGCCTCAGATGTT
This sequence comes from Uloborus diversus, assembly GCF_026930045.1. Lineage (NCBI taxonomy): Eukaryota > Metazoa > Arthropoda > Arachnida > Araneae > Uloboridae > Uloborus > Uloborus diversus. Next base: position 143,134,401 of record NC_072735.1, on the reverse strand, counting down.
ATCTTTAAACGCGTTTTACTCAAAACTAGAAAATGTCCACTTACATCCAATTGCTTCTCACCGCATCATATATTGAATGCTATATAAAATGACAGTTACATCCAAAGTCATTTAAAAAAATTAAATAAATATAAAAATATTTAAATAAAAGAGAGGGGACTGCAAAATAAGTATCATCGTTAAAAACAACAAGCGTTCTTTTTAAATTTGAAATCGGTCTCTTAGTCCCGTTCGTTTCTGACCATCACATCCCCACTAGACAAATGCCAGAAAATTTGTGCTTTCCTGAATATCCCGAAATAGTATAGTTTACTTTTCAGCATAAAAATCCGTTGCTTCTAATAACGCGTAACCTTACTTTGCATAGATGAAGGGAATAATTGCTCCAGAAAACGCGTTCAGTAGTTTGCAACGCGATTTACCTTCCCCAATTCACAATGCTTTCCCTTTTGCCATTGGTATGTTTACTCATCGAGATCACAGTCTACTTCTAAAGGAAATGAATCTGTGATCGTGGGATGAAAGGAGCAATAAAAGAGCACATGCATTCTTTCATGTTAGTTGCCTTCCGATGAAAACGATTACGATGACGATTTCAGGCCGTTAGGAGAATAAACTACCTAGACCTCCTTGACTTATTTACGAAATGTCCTTTTATGTAATTCTGAAACTACACAACCGATGGATGGTTAAAAGTAATATCTAATAAGCGTAAAACTTGGGTTTTAGCAAACAATGGGTTTTATGTTAGTAAAACATTGCTGAAAAAAAAAAACGAAATCCGCGAAGTACTGTTTCATTTCAGTTATTACAACCGCGAAACTCTTTTTTTTCCCATGCATTTTGAGAGCGTTTTTAAAAAGTAGAAGTAATAAAGTGGGGGTGAAAAGTCGTAAGAAATAAATTTCATAACAAAGTACCATTTGAATGATTGCCCATCAATGCCACAGTCTATTTTCAAAAAAAAAAAAAAAATCCTGATAAGAGGAGTAATAAAAGAAACCATGTTGATGCATTTCTTCTAGATCAGTTGCCGCACAATAACTACTACTTCAATAACTTTAGAAGAATACAGCTTTGAAAACCAGCTGGAGATTGGCACAAAATGAAGGATATATATTTTTTCTGTTAGCTGGAAGGACACTTTGTTGGTTCTTTTATTGTAAAATTCTCCAGAAGACTTGACTTTTCGTTCAAGCAAAAGGCTATTTCAGTCAGGCGGAAAATTTGATGTTACAATAAAATGCCAAATATTTCTCCTTTATTTCATTTCTCCGTAACAAAGTACAGAAAATTGATTTTTACTTTAAAACATATCTAATATATTTTATGGTTACAAGATAAAATTTTGGCTTTGATTTGCAGAAGTGAAGTGTCTTACATAAACGAATTAGAAATTTCGAAAGGGAATTTTAACTGCATATATCAAAAAATGGCATTTTCAGTCATTCTTAGCTTTATTTTTTGTCACTTTCAGTTTAGTAAAACTTCCTTATACTCAAAATGAAGTAGAAAAATAAAATTATAATTTACTCTTTCGTCTACGTTCGAAAAATTGTTTCTGGAGACATTAGTAAATTACTTATTGTTTTTGCCACATTTACATTTTAATTCAACAAAGAAAAAATGCCACCGGTGGCCTTGATGAGATTGTTTATGTAACAAAAATAAGTACATAAACATAACAAAGTGTTTTGATTGAAAATTAATTTTTTTTTTTCATCAATTTACATTTCAGAGCTCTTGTCCCTCGGATGCACTGTCAATAGCTGACATAAACCGGCAAGTCTTTGTTAGAAATGGTTATTACAAAGTAAGTTCTTTCGATGTTTTATTTTTACTATTTTTTGTGTAGCAGTTACTCACCCATGGATGGCCTGGCTTGTGGGTCAGTGCAATCTCCTGCCTATGCGCTCTTGAAAAAACGCCCTCTCTTCCTTCCTTTTTTTTTTCGTCCTCAAACCTGTACGCCTTTTTTCTTTTATATTTTTCTTTATTGCTTTTTTTTATTTATTGCTATCTCCAACATGAGCTCCTTCCCATTCTTTTTTTGCTTTTTCTTCCTTTAAAAAAAAATTTATTTTACTTTATTTGCGTCCACAAACGTGTGCAACTTCGGTCCCCCCCCCCCCCCCGCTTTGAAACCTGTGCGCTTTCGCTTTTTTTTTTTTTTTTTTTTTTTTTTTTTGCGCCTATAGGGAGTCATGGTTGGCGTCTTCATAGGGGACCAAGTTCGCCCCTGTATCTGTTGGTAAACTGAATTAGATGAAAGGGGGAAGAACTATTCAACGAATAGAATCACTCACATAGTTAAATCGTTTTAAGCACCAAACCGAAAATACAGTCTAAAAAAAACGGAACAGAAAAAGCATAGTGATCATACTAGCAAAAGCGGTTTATTAATTAGGTATCTCAGAGTCAGACCAACGCAAGTCACATAATAGCTACTTAACAAGAGAGAGGAAAAACGGTCACTTTGTTCCCTACATTACTCTTGAAGGGGTCCTTATTCCTATGACCGAAGTAAAAGGATTGGACTCGCGCTGTTTTAACACTAGTAATTTATTAATTTTTTCTTAAATTTATTTATTTATTTATTTTTTATGGTTACGTTCACATGGCTCGATGCGGAATAGAATTCTACATACAATGCACAAATAAACGGAAAATCGCCATTTTTGGACTTAGTCTGGCCCTGAGGTACAGAATTGTCAAAGTGTTGGCATAATGGTATGACGGGGGCATCTCAAGTATATGTTCATAGGTTCAAATTCGAACCCAGCCCCAGGGAGTATCTTTTCTAGATTCAGATCTTCGCCAGCATGCTTGTCGTACAATCGAGTCTCTTATTGGAATATCGGTTAAAAGAATATCCCGCTTAATGTAATAAATTTTCAGTGTACCAAAGCAGTGTAGTTTGTTATTTTGATCCCGGATAATGGAAAATCCCGCCTTTTTTTTTGGGGGGGGGGGCAAATTTGTTATTCCATTTGGTGGGTTCGACTGTATAACAGTCGTGCCCAACCAACTGCTCGCGGTGCATATTGGGCTGGTGAACTCGATCAGTGTGACCCGCTGCAAAGTTCAATGTCATAAATCGAACACTAAAGTCGGGAAACTTCTGAAATAAACGATCATCTTCATTCGGTATTAAGATATATTGTTACAAATTTGGAGAGAAACTGTCAAAAATTATTTTCAAGATGAGAACATCGTATTGGTAAACTAAGCGTGTTTTGAGGATAGCTATACTTCTTGGCTCATAATTTTTGTTTATTTTCCGCGTGTTTAATCAAATTATGCATTTGCGAAAAAAATCAGTTTCATTAAATTTTATATGCATTTTGACCCGCGATTCATCTTACTCTTTGGTACTACCTCTGATTTAAAAAAAAAAAAAAGACCTTTCCTAAAAATGTCAGTGGCGAAGTCTCTGCCAAGAACCCATCTCTTTATGGGCGGCCTAACATTATGGCGAGTACCCATTCCAACTCAATTCACATCCATGGATATGGACCGGGGCCTATTAGGCTCCTGATCAGTAAGAAAATAAATGTATTTAAATGAGGCTTTCATCTATCGTGCATCATCTGAGCTAAATTGGACTTCAACCTTATTGGAGCTCGTCAAAACGGAAGAGGTGCTGTTCTGCAAAAATTGGATAAGAATTTATACTGCTCGAGCTCGTTTTTCAGAGTAGTTGAAATCATAACAATAATACCTTGAAGAATAAAACTGGCTCACTATTTGATTTTCTTCATGACAAACTAAATGAACGCCCTGTTTTGGATCAGCTCTTCTTAATTATTTTTTTTTTATTTCGTAATGCTTAATTGAAAAGAACGTATAAGCTTACTTTACTTTATTTAGTAACATGACCATAAATTTCATGATATGCTCCAAATCTACTATTTTATGTATTTTAATTTGAGTTTATTCGTAGGGAATGGTTGTAGCTATCAAGACTATCAATAAATCTCGAGTGGATATTACAAGGTGCCTATTGCTCGAGTTGAAAAAGGTAAGCTTTGAACTCCAGTAGTTTTATGACAGAATTTACGAAAAAGTTCATTCTTATGCGTGTGATAGTAATTGAAAAAATATCACCATTAGTAAGATAGAAGCAAGCACACCATTACGTAAAAGCAGGCCCGGATCTGTGTAGAGCCCCTATATATAGTAGCCTTAGATCTGCGTACCCGCAGACCCAGCAGTGCAGGGGACCCCAACTCCTTAATGGGCTCAACTTCCCTACGAATTGGAGAAACCTAGCACTAGGACTTATTATCATTGAAAATATACATTGCTGGCTTCTGGGGAGGGACCCTACAGATTTTGTTGCAGAGGGGGCCAAAATTTATAGATCCTGGCCTGTGTAGAAGCAAATGACGTCTTAAAAATAAAAATTTCCAACGATATTGCAGACTTTGCCACGAGATTTTTTTTTTGTAATGTTTGTAATACGAAATAATATCGTGATTTCTTTCCAAAAACTTGTGCTTTAAGGTTGTTGTTTGTTTGTTTCAATTTTTAATTTATATTTTTTTATTGATTCTTGATATTAGTCTTACATAAAGGAACTTGCATTAAAATTGCAATAAGATTTCGGAATTCAGTTTTGAGATCTAACTTTGCTCGTAAAACAAAAATAATATTGTAAGCATGCAAGAATTTTTTATTTTTACTCTTTTAGAATTACAATTTCACGTTAATTATTTGTGTGCAATCATAATATGTAGCGTTCACCGAGTGAACATTTTCGAAGCTGAAATATTCTACCGGATAACTTTTATCGTTTTAAAGCAGATTGATTACTTATACTTCAGCAAAATTATAATAATTTTCCTTATTATTTCTCTAATGTTTGTTTTATTTATACAAAGAGAGTATAAAAATAGCACTTAACGGTGTAACTAATTCCAGGGAACGTTAAAATACAACTCAATACAAACAGTAAAAAGATCAAGAGGTAAAGGAGCCTAAAAAGTTTTTAAAAAAAAAATTAAAAGATAAAAAGTCAAAGAAGAACACTACACGCATACATAAACACACAAAAATACTAACCCGTTAATAAAAATTAGAATACAATAAAATCACAACGGAATGTATTTGGGCCATATCATGGGGCAAAACGAAACTACTGTTTAATAACAGGGCTAACTTATTAAACAAAGAAAAATATATGTATATTTTTAGTATTAAGAGGAAAATAAATTGTTAGGCCATTGTCCATGATCCATAACCAGCTCCCTTGACTAGGAGCGCCCGTACTCCCCCCCCCCCCCCCCGTTCAAAGGCAATGTGCCCCCCTCTCCCCAAATACTACAAAGCCCCTTCAAGAGCGAGAGTCCCCCATGAAGAGAAAAATACTTTCAAACACACACTCTAAAAATTTAAAATACTGCACCATGACCCGCCCCCTTGTTACGCATCCCTGCCTTAAATATAATGTTATTGGATGGAAAAGTAATTTTCTTGTGGACATTTTCATGCCTATTTATACCTTAAGTGAAACTAATGCTTGAAAACAAAACCAAATGTTGTTACCAAACAAGGGGCTTCCAAACGTTCTCAAAAGATGGGAATTTTGCGTTTTTTTTTTTTTTTATATATAGAATTGTGCTTTCTTTTTCACATATTAAGCAATAAATCTCATACTAGATGAAGAATTTTAACAAATAGCTCCATTTACAACCAGTAGATGGCGTCACGACAAGATTGGTAAAATTGAATACTCCTTATGACTTTCCCATGATTATTTAGGTGATTTATTTCTGATTCGAGGAACATCTTGATTTTACCATAGCAATTTTCAAAATTGTTTTTCATTGTTTGTCCAACACATAAGGTATTTCAAATGTATCCTGAAAAAATAACGTGAATTATTTGTTAAGCTCAATTTGCTTCGTTTTCGCGCTAGGCACAACAGATGGCAGCAGCAAACTTCTTTTTGCCTTACCGTTAGGTGTTCCATTTTAACCAACCTAACATAAGTGAAATTGAAAAAAAAAAAAAAAATGCTTAGGGGGGGGGGATATTTTTTTACGATTGGAAACTTTTAATATTTTTTAAAATAATTATTTCATTCATTTTGTTTTAGGGACAAGCAACAAAATACTTAAAGAACTACAACATTTATCACGAAAAAATATTTATCTTACGTTTACATCTGTAAGTGGGATTGTGCACTCTCATTTTCTGATATTAAAATAAAATTTCAAAAATAAAGAGAACAATCTAGAAAATACTTTTTAAAAAAAAAACTACATTATACACCGTGATCGTGAAAAATATAAATCACGTGTTTATGTTCGCGATCGCCGGAAAGGGACTTTCACCCCCTGGCTTTTAAAAGAAACAATTAATTAAAAAATTGCATGCTTCAAAATTCCATTAAAATACGAAATGTGCATCATGAAAAATATGTCTCGTAGTTCTGCCCATAGTGGCTACAAGGGAGCACTTTCCTATCCTGCCTGTAAAAAATTAAAAGACAAAAAAATAGTATTTTGTAGTTTGTTCTTTTTTGAGTTATCAACATTGCTTAGTAATCTCTTTGCAGCTCAGTATTTGCTGAAAAAACAAATAAATAAATAAGTTTTTAAAAAATTAAATTCAAACGTCATTAAAATAAAATTAAAATAAAATTAAAAAATTATAGTTGAAAAAATAGTGCCCCCCCCCCCATTATATGATTTACATTAAAATATTCAACTGGAATTTTTTGTCAGCTCCCACATCTGCTAGGGTGTGACATTTTATTAAAAGGCTATAAACTATATTTAGCGCATGCGCAGTGAAAAGTAATTTCTTTAAACGTTCCTATTTTATAAAATTTTCAATATTTTCATTTCAAAATTTAGTATTGTACTTCTCTTTTATGCTGTCACGTTTTCGGGAAGTTTGGAAATCCGAGACGGTAAATTCTGCTTGTTATAAAGCAAAAGTCTGGGAACGAAATTTATTATTTTTCAAATAAAGGCTTTTTCGTAAAAATAAAAGTGATACTTTCGCAAAAAAATCCATGAATAATACTGTACATAGTTTGCAAATTTATTTCTGAAATGTACAGGTTATTCGCACGTATTTGTACGGTAAAGTAGATTGAAACAATTTTTTTGTGTGTATATGTGTCTTAAATTTGTTTGCTGATCCTATGAATGGTTGATTTCATTTTTATTGGAAAATGATAGCTGGAGCAATATATCCAGCTGTAAGTAACGGAATATTTGGCCTCGTATTTCTCGAGAAATTCGTGAAAATGTGAACTTTTGAAATTGAAAATTTCACAATACTTTTGGTTACTTAGAGTGTAATTTCGTGTATTATCTATGATATCTATGAATAATATTGTACATAGTTTGCAAATTTATTTCTGAAATGTATAGGTTATTCACACGTATTTATACGGTAAAGGATCATAAAAAAAAAAAAAAAAATGTGTGTGTATATGTGTCTTAAATTTGTTTGCTGCCCCCCTAAATGAATGGTTGATTTCATTTTTATTGAAAAATGATAGCTGGAGCAATATGTCGAACTGTTACGAGTGGTGTAACTAACAGAATATTTTCCCTCGCATTTTTCGAGAAATTCGTGAAAATGTGAACTTTTGAAATTGAAAGTGTCACAATACTTTTGGTTACACAAAGTGTAATTTTGTGTATTATCGTGTAGCATAAACGGGAAAACTGAAGGGAAAATAAGAGGGAATATCCTACATTTCTAAAGAAAATTAACCAATAGATTATGAAAGCATAAATAACGGGAAAAAATTTCTCATACTATATTTCAAAATAGAACCAGATTGGCATCTGACAACTGTTTGCGTTTTAGCTTCTGCAAGGTCGCACAAGAGCCTCCGTGGCGCAAATGGCTAGCTCTAATTCAAGACGGAACCAAGTTGGCAGATGTTAACCGCATTTGTTCTGCCATCTATGATTGTGCAGAAGAGCCTCCGTGGCGCAATCGGCTAGCGCGTTCGGCTGTTAACCGAAAGGTTGGTGGTTCGAGCCCACCCGGGGGCGGATGTTCTTTTTTGATGACAGGATCATTATTGTTGTTGAAAAAAGCCACATAGGTGGCAGCAATTTTAGATTTTTTTGAAACACTAGCCACATTTTACGTGAGAGTAAAAATATTGGCCATGTTCTTGCTCTCACCCATCTTTATTTTCATTATTACTCAAGCTGCGACCTTGATACTATGGAACCATTGGGGCCACTAGGCTTGACCTACCCTTATCGAGTTTCCTAAAATTGTTATAATAGAATTGATGAAGAGTAAAAGTTGTGAATAAAACGTGAAAGTAAGAATTTCTACCTCTTTCACGTGAACTAATTAGAGAGTTGCCAGGGGTTCAAATATGCCCTAAAGATAAGTAAAATTTAACCTCATCGAGTTTCCGAAAATCGTTATCACAAATGAAGCGTAAAAATGGAAATGAAACGCTTAAGTAAGGTTATCTACCTTTTTCGGGTCGTTAATCAGAGTTGTCAGGGAATAAAGGTTTTCAATGAGGGAGGTAATTTACCCTCATCGAGTTTCCAAAGATTGTTGTCATAAATGAAGAGTAAAAGCTGAAAAAAAAACGTTAAAGTAAGGTTGTCTACCTTTTTCCGGTCCTTAGTCAGTGTTGTCAGGGGCTAAAAGGTTCCCAAAAATGAGTAATTTACCTTCATCGAGTTTCCACATAAGTGTTATAAAAACATGTAGGTAATAATATTACAAAACCGATGGTATAAAGTTTCCTAAGCAAAAATGGTCCAACCATAAGGTTGCCGCTATGATAAGTTTCAAAATTGAAACTTTGACTAAATCGATGAGGGGTAAATTATCTTTCTCATTGAAAACTTTTTATACCCTGACAACTCTAAAGGAGGGATCCATCGATACCTAGCGACCGTCTTCTGTTTCACCTGTTCGTCAAAGCAGCACATAATGCAAATATCAACCGTGGTTGTTGATATCTAACCAAAAGAGCAACTTCATTCGCCGATACCATCAAGTGGACAAGTGGTTGGCAGGGGAGAAGGATGTCTCAGAGGGAGTTGGTCTAAGACCAGCAAAAATTTTGAAATCAGTTCTCCAGCCTTTTGAGATTTCTGTCATGTTAGTGCAAAAAGGGTTGCATAGGAGCATGATCTTGCTACAGAGCTGGTCTTAACTAAGGCCCCTATATATACGAGTCGACGCATCAGCTTAAGATTAGCAGTTTTGGATCGGAGCGCGTGTTTGAGTGGTTGTCTTTTCTGGCGGGTTATCGTGTTTGGTAATTGTTCACTGTAAACAATTATTAGCGGCACGTGAATTGTTGGCAAATTTGGCGAAATCCAAAACTTTGCTGTGGTAACCCTAGCAACGCAACAATGAAAAATCCGATCCAAAATGGCTAAACTTAAGCTGATGCGTCGGCCTATCTACATAGCGGCTCTAGATTTAATTGCTTGTGAATCTGCCAGTAAGAAATGCTTGCCACAACAGCTTTGCGGTTCTAGTCGACAAGATAGGGAAAAAATTGACTAAACAGTATCTTCTTTTTCTTCAGTAAGAGAGTACGACCGTAACCATCAAGGATACTCATAAAAGCAGGACACTGATTGTAGTTAGATTACAAGGTTTGTTTTAATGATAAAAATCCTACGTAATTATAATTTCTCTTTTTTGAAATCATTCTGTTTTCTTTCTTTTGTCCAGATATCCCTTACGTTAATGAAAAGCAGTATATTTTCAAGATGAAAGTCTTTTACTCTAAAGTATTCTCTATTCAAAAAAAAAAAAAAAAACGCGGTAGATCTAATTTTTGCGAGCATTTTTTTGCCCTCATATTATAAGAAAACGCCATTTTCGGGTCTTAAAATAAAAATTTGAACGGTTCGGTACTTTTTTAGCGTTCGAAACCCCACTACGTTCCTTTTCGGGTGCCCAAGAACCTCGATGTCAAATTTGTTCAAGATCCGACGTAAACTGTGGATTTGTATAACGAACATACACGCATATAATATATATTTTCTGGTTTAGAGATAAGACATAACATAAGAAACGATCTTCAGAAATTCCTTTCTGCGTTAGAGTGTTATTTAAGCCAAATTCAGTTCAAAACTTCAATCAAATTTTAAATGCAAAATCCACACTCAGATTTGTTGTTGCTACACCACTGCGAGCGGAAAATATTAAAATTAAAATAAAAAGTTTTAAAAACTGCAATCCGAGTATTTAATCCGGAAAAGAACACTAAAAGGTGTGAAATAAGGTGGGCACTATTTGATATCATCGTTTTCCTGAGTAAAACAAGTCAGATATTTCTATTTTTATATCTATTGAAATCCTCAGTCACTTCCACATCAATAATAAAATAATCAAAATTCAAATTCTGTAGTCGTGCGTTGTAAACTACTATTTGAAAAAAATCTGCTAAAGTCTGAGAAAAAGCTCACGAGAAAAAAAATGAGACGACTTTGCGTTTTAAAAATTTTACAGTTGAATGGTATTTCTGATGAGTAATAGTTCCATGCTTTCATCGTCTAGGCCGCTGCATTAGTAATCTATATAAATAAAACAATATATGTATAATGTATGAATATACAGTGGCTCTGAAAAATGTTCGTACACTTTAAAATTTTTTAGTAAAACCAAAATAACACGAAACTGAATTCGTATATGAAGTCCAATAATTTTTCACATCATTTCTATGCCATTCTAAATAAAACCCTGTAGTGTTTTCAAAATATTGACGGATCTTCTTTTTTAAATGGGTCAAAAAACGAAGAGCCAGAGAAATAATACGCCGCAAAATCGTACCCTCAAATATTTTCGAATAAATTCATGATTAAAATTGTCATATGTCGTTTTTTTTTTATTAATATTTTTGCATTGTGTTGACCCTTAAGAGTCATTTGGCTTTAATTTTTTGTTTATTTAATCCTTAATATTGTGCGTATTACTTTAAAATGGCTGGTATTGGTAAAAAACCAAAAACACCATTCGAAATTTGAATTTTTCCCTCACAGTGGAGGTAAGTTGGTTTGAAATGTCTGTAAATTAGTTAATTTATTCCATTCTATAGTAAAGTGCTTGATAAAATGCTTTAAAGAAAAGAATCGGATCGAAAACAAGGCAAGAAAAGGACAACCGGCAAAGTTGACAAAGCGTGATCGGATATGTACAGTTAAAACATTCATGAAAAATACACATTTGAGTGCTGTAACAGTTTCTGCAGAATTTAATGAAAAAACTTATATTTAATTTTCTCCTGAAATTGTGCGCCAAGTTCTCTGATTAACTGGATTAAATGGGAACTTTTTCCTCAGAAAATTTCTTGTTTGTGCGAAAAACGAAAGCTTACGCTTTTTGTCGCAAAAAAAAAAAAAAAAAAAAAGGATAAATAAGCTCCAAAGCGTTTTGGAATGACGTCTTACTTACAGATGAAATTAAATTTAACATTTTTGATTAAATTGCTGTATAATTGTCAATATAAGAAAAAATGAGGAACTTGTTTGAACTTAGTTAGATCAGTTTATCAGGACGGTGAAGCGGTTCTTGTGCGAGGGTGCATATCAGCACCAAAACTTGGTAGTTAGGAATTTTTTGATGAAATAATAAATCATGTTGTTCATTTAAATATTTTAAAAACCAATTTTAAACTTTTAGCCAAAAAATTTTTTATCGGAAACAACTTTATTTTTTATAAAGAAAACAATAAGAAGCACACGGCTTTCAACGTTTGCGTCTAGTGCACAGGGACCGATTTACAGACTTGGGTGCCCCAGGGTACTGACAAATATGGTGCCCCCCCCCCACACAAAAAAAAAAATAAATGTAATTTTTGGATATTATTTTGATAGGAAAAAAAACTTTAAAATATCGATTTCATACGAAAAACGTTAAGAATTAAGATGTTTTGCAAAGTAATCATTTAATATAAAACTAAAATAAATTCCTGATTATCATGTAAGAAATTTCTTTACAGTCGCAGATGCAGAAAATATGATAAAAATGGTTAAGGTAAATCATGATGTGCTTTTTGCGTTCCTTTGTTTTCTTGTAGTAAATTCATTTATTGTCCTTATAGCCAAGTTTTGCGGTCAAACTTCCTTCTATTGATAACAGAGCTAATGAAGATAATTTACTATCAGAAATGAGAGTACGCAAAGGACACTTAGTTCTCTTCAATAGCGAAAATGATCATTCTCCACTACAATTTGAGATTGGCAAGGTCAAAAACAATTTCAGGGCTGTATCTAGATTGGCAAAAGTGTCCCTTTAACAAGTTCATGGGTTTTTTTTTTTAAGTTTTCAGTCATTTAACTTTCTTTTCCGATTATTGAACACATGACTGAATTCATCAGGAAAAGATTCCTCCAAATCACAGGAGTAAGGTTTTTAAAGATCTTTTGCACTTTCTCGAATATTTTGCTGGTCGCAATCAAACAAACAAGAAAATTTCTTTAATGTGCCATCATAGGCTGACATCCTGAATTTTAGTTTTGTAATCAAATTATCACAGATTACATATACAAATCCACAGTTACCGTCGGATCTCGATAAATTTGGCAGGTAGGTGCTTGGGCACCCGAGAAGGAACGTTAGGGTTAACAAAAGCCAAAAAAGTACCTAACCGTTAGAGTTTTAATTTTGGAACCCAAAATTTGCACTAAATGGCTCTCTCTGCCCGAAATAATTATCCGATCGGTTCAATTTTAGTCTAATTTGAAAGCCCGCGAAAATTACCCCTTAGGAGTTGTTTTTTGTTTTGGAATTGAAATCACTAAGTCCCTAAAATTACCTACAGAAAAGTTATGAGCATTTTTAAAAAGGGAAAATCAATTTTAAATGGGAAATTTATCGTCTGCCGCGAGCTCGGTTTTAACTAGCGTGACTAAAATCATTGAGAAAAAAGGATCTGTTGCCATTTTTTTCTCGACTGTGATCAATTAAAGTTCTTGCTTTTGCTTTGAGGGTTTTTTTCTGATATCGAGAGAATTAAAATTTTTCCTCTTTCGGTTTTTTTCCCACGCTATGTCGAGAAATATTACCGATTTTTTTTTTCCCAAGCCCGATTGTCACGCGTCACTCGAGATAACTTTTACTTTCGAGGTAGACCGTGCAAAGCCGAGCGACGCAACTAATTATGGGGAAAAGGTGGGTGATATAAAATATTACCGATATTTGTGCATTCACCTAAAATTTATCTAGTGTTCCAAAAAATCTAAAATTACTGCCACTTATGTGGTTTTATCAGTAGCAATAATGAACCCGTAAACGAAAAAAGAATTCGCCCCCGGGTGGGCTCGAACCACCAACCTTTCGGTTAACAGCCGAACGCGCTAGCCGATTGCGCCACGGAGGCTCTTATGCTGAAGCATAGAAGGCAAAACAAAAGCGGTTGTCTTCTACCAACTTGATTCTGTCTTGAATTTGAGCTCGCTCAATTAAACCAATTTTCCGTTGTTTTTTTTTTTAATTGTAATCATTAAACGGGATATTTCATTATCTGGGATCAAAATGACAAATTACAACGGTTTTTTGGTGCATTGACAATTTATTACATTAATCGGGATAATTTTTTATCCGAATTCCAGTAAGCAGGTTCGACAGTATGAGAAATTTCTTTACATTATTTATGCGTTGTTTATTTATTGTTTGACTTCCTTTTGAATAGTATGGTACAGCGGCCGCCTCTTATATGAATCACATTTGTTCTAAACAGTTTTGATCCCGCAAAGCGGCTAAATCAATAAAGCTGAATTTTGTTCTGTTTTTGACGATTTGATTCCTTAAAGTGGTTGATTCAAATAACCACTGATTCAATTACCCGGCGTCCACTGCATTCCTTTTTTCCCCCTTTTGTTCCCCGTACTTGACGATCTACACTGTAAAACCAAAAGTATTGCTGACACTTTTAAAAAGTTCAAATTTGTATACTAAAATGGCGGCTTCTTGAGTTTCCCAAAGATGAGGGATCATATATGGAAATAGATCTGAACTATAAGGGGCGTAGTTCAAGACTTCCCACTTAAACTTCTGCGAAAGTTCCTTTTTTGCATTGACTGCGTGTGGTCTAGCGTTATCGTGGAACAGAATGACAGCACGTACGTGAAAGAAAAATTACCGGAACCACACGCAACAATGCAAGAAACGAAGTGTTGTGGAAACTTAAGTGGGAGTTCTTGAACCACCCCTCTTAAAGTCATGATCCTAGATCTATCCCCATACGATCCGAGATCTGTGGAGAACTCAAGAAAGCATTTCGAGGATAACCACTTCCTTCGGACGATGAAGTAAAGTAGTGCGTGCGTAATTGGTTCCAGCAGCAGCCAAAAGAATTTTATGGGCACGGGGAGAAGTGTTTAAACAATTTCAGTCATCATTTTTGAAGAATGTCAAAAAAAAAAAAAAAATCTGTTTCATAGCCTTTGCTTCGTTATTTATTGACTGACCCTAATAGATGAATATTTTGGATATAGTCTATCAGATGTAAATCAGTTTAACGTAGGTATAATTGATAATGCATAAAATTCACCTGTTGTGCTAATCAAAAATACCTATTATTTGTATCATTGACAACTATTATCAACGTCAATGAGATTTTTGCCAAGAATATACTGTTGTTTTGCTAATCCTGCATGGCACTGCTTTTTTTCATCATTAACGCATTACAAACTGATGCCAGAGTATTACAAAAATATCAACTTGACATCTTTTTCATTTTTGAGGTAACCCGTGCAACGTTGGGTAAGGAAGCTGGTGTAGGATTAAAAATAGATTTTCCCTTAATTAAAATGCTAATACCTTTTTTCCTCGTTAACTTATCGTCTCCGGTCTTTTTTATCGTATGTAGAAATTGCTCTAAACATGTAATTTTTCCATTCTTTCTGATGAAGCCAAGTTCGAGATGATACGATTACTAATTCGAGTAGAAAGATCCATTTTTGGGTCAAAAAATTAAATATCGAGTTGTAAAAAAAAAGAAAATTTATTAATCGATTTTTTTTTTTAAGTTTAGGAACGGTCAACAAACCTTCCTAGCAGTAATTCTAACAAACTGCGAAAATTTCGACGAAATCAGTCCGGTAGTTTCCGAGTTTACCCCTGACATACAAATTTGGAGTTTGTGTCCTACTTGTATAAAAATAATGTTATTGATTTCGTCTCTATCTGATAAATAGAAGAAAGTATATTGGATTCGTAAAAAATGTCAAATTGCGCCGGATTAGCAAGTTTTGAGGTGTGCTGACTCCATTTTACCTTTAGTTTGAAAAACGTCCGTGTCTATCTGTATATGCGTGCTATCGGTTTTGGTGCCGCTCTAAAGCAAAAACTACTGCGTGAAATCGAACAAAATTTTGGTTCACATACACTCAAAAGCCAAAACATTATGACCACCCCTGCATTTTGCAATGAACTCGCCTGGATGACGTGGAAGGCACGTGATCAGGTGGAAGTGGTATTTAACTGCTGCTGTAGAGTCTGAAGAATCATTCTTCCACTTACTTCTGTGTGTGATGGGAAAGGCTGTAGATCTAAGCGACTTTGATAGAAGGCAGATTGTAATGGTTCGAAGGCTCGGAACAAGTATTTCAGAAACTGCACGACTCGTGGGTTGTTCGCGACCTACAGTTGTTAGTACCTTTGCAAAGTGGATAAATGACAGTGAAACCAGAAGTAGACGCATGGTATTGGACGTCCACGTGCTATCGAAGAAAATGGTCGTCGGAGACTATCTCGCATGGTCAAGCAAAACCGAAGTCAGACAGTGGCTCAGCTGACAGCCCAATACAATGCAGGGCCAAGTAGAATCGTATCGAAGCACACTGTTCAGCGGACACTGTTCGATATGGGGCTATGCAGCAAACGTCCCACTCGTGTGCCTTTGCTGACCAAGCGTCACTGCCAACTGCACCTACGCTGGCTCCGGGAACATCGCGACTGGTCCATGGATCAGTGGGAGAGAGTTGCCTGGTCAGATGAATCACGTTTTGTCATGCATCACGCCGATGGCCGTGTCAGGATACGCCGTCTTCCGGGCGAACAGTTGCTCCCTCAATGTACAATAGGTCATACACAGGCCGGTGGTGGCGGTTTTATGCTTTGGGGGACGTTCTCTTGGGTGTCTCTGGGACCCATGGTTGTGGTACAGCAGACCCTGAATGCCACAGGGTATCTGAACATCATTGCGAACCAGTAGCACCCTTACATGGCCTCTGTTTTTCCAGCTGGAAATGGAATGTTCCAACAGGACAACGCCCCGTATCACAAGACTAAAATTGTGTTGGAGTGGTTCAAAGAACATGATGCTGAATTCCAGTTAATGTCCTGGCCGCCTCACTCACCGGATCTCAATCCGATAGAACACATTTGGAATGTCATGAGATGGCAGCTCAGAGTTCAAAGACCACCAATTCGCAATATCTCGGATTAGCGTAACAATTGCTTAAACATCTGGTACAATCTGTCTCCGGCCATCTACCAAGGACTTGTGGCATCCATGCCAAGGCGGGTTGAAGCTGTGTTGCGCGCCAAAGGTGGGCCAACTCGTTATAGACAGGTGGTCATAATGTTTTGGCTCTTGAGTGTATGTGCCTTGGGCTCCATGCGGTGCGCATTAGCTTTTGGTGTCAATTCCTTCAAGGGGGTAGAGTAGTCGAACATTTTCTCCGTAATGCGTACCCAGGGTGAAGGAAAAGGAGGGTGGGACCGTGTCTTTGATCTTTCAG